>NC_067137.1:103967329-104319829 GCF_903995435.1 Acomys russatus | reverse complement strand
AATATATTTTTCATGGAATATATTTTGATCATGCTTTTCCCTTCCAAAATCTTCTGGCAAGTCCTTACTTTCTTCCTATCCACCCAGCTTCATGTCCTCGTGTTCTCTCTCTCTCTCTCTCTCTCTCTCTCTCTCTCTCTCTCTCTCTCTCTCTCTCTCTCTCTCTCTCTCTCTCTCTCTCAGCATTGTTGTATTTCTTGTAAAAATTACCATTAGTGACAAATCTGTTCTGTTAATAAGACTTCACAATTATAATTTCTATATGAAAAGAAGTCTTTCTTGGCTACAGTTTTCAAACCAGGCATACATATATCTAAAAATTTAAGACTGATATTCAAACTCAATGGGGTTTAAAAACACATTATTGCAAATGTATCTATTTGTATATATGTTGGGAGTACATAATTTATAAAGAGTGTTGCTTTTAGAATATACATTTAAAAGTATCTCTTAAATAAAATATGTATTACTCTCTGGGTAATAAACTTAGCGTGACTCATTTTTCCCTTGAACTGCTAGGAAGCTCAAATTCTGTCACCAAGTGGATGATGTTAGTTCTACAGTCCTGAGAGAGGCTAAGTGTTCACACTATTCTTTAATTTACGACTTTAATTTCCTGCTTTTATTCTGGTGAGAATTGTGGTATTGAGTATGCCTTTCTCTGTTTACCACTTGTGAAATATGTTGTAGTGAGAAGAATTATAAGGAAATATATAAAGATACAGTAGTCCACTCTATTGTGCCAGGTAGTGTCTTTTTGATGATCTTTAACATCTGCAAGAGTTTTTGAAATACTTTGGGTCACCTTGCAGTTTAACATGTTCACACCTCTAGGCGTCTTAGTGTTCAGTAAACTTTTAGTACCTCATCTCTATGTGGAATAAGTATAGGCTCAGAAAACAGTAAGCCAGGGACAAAAAAAAATTAATTTTTATGATGCCACTGTATCTTTCAGTGAGACAAAGAAAGGCACCACAGATTTATTAGTAATTGATTTAAAATGACCCTGGGTCAACTCTGTAGAAGAGATATGCTTCACAAATAGAAAAAAAAATGAAAGGGAGCCACTCTGGTTAGGATTTATAGCTGGGCTCTTTGTAATGGGAAAAAAAGTGCATCACAAATGGAATCACCAGCTGTTTCATGTCTCAGGTGGCAATCAATAATTCAGGTAGACATTAACTCACAGCAAATCCCAGTTTCTTGCCACCTTGGCTTCTGTATGTCTGAAAAGACTGATCTTCCTTTAGGAGAGAGAGAGGCCTGCTTTATCAGTGCTTTTAACAAGAGAAGAAACAATGACTGCACAGGCAGCCACCTGTATCCCTGCCTTCCCGTCCTGCCCTCTCTGGAGATTCACGGTCAATGCAGATCACCTTTCAACTCTTGTGAAACACTATGCCTGGAATATGGGGAGCAGCATATGTCTTAACTAGATGGAAGTGGTGAGGAAGCCACTTATAGCAACTTACATAGATTAGCACATTATTTTAAAATTTAAAAGTCTTAAAGATGAATGAATTCACTCATTCATTAAAATAAAACTTCATGTCCTGTCTGCTGACATTTCCCAAACCAGAATGGCGTTTGTGTATACGTAATACCAAACACACCGTGGTCTTGTCTAGAATGTCCTGGTTCCTGCTGGTACTTCCTGTGACTGCTAACAAGCAGTGACTCACCATGCTAACACACATTTTAGTGCAATTATCTATCTTTTGAACATAACACAATTCATTCAAATTCAAATTGTGGTGCCAGATGCAAATAAGGATTTGCAGAAACGGTTCCTTAAAACTGGCATTTGAAGTACTATTCTTCACCTAGTGCAAACAGGAACCTTATCATCGCACTGTAAGTGGCCATTTGTTAAGAGACATAGTTTATTTTTCCTTCCCTTCATCTTCCCCTCACTCCCCAACCTCCACCAACGCTGGTGAACCATGTCCATTTGTCTTCATGTGAATTCTGCTCTTCAAAAAGTAGTGGTTTTGCCCAAACCGACTTTGTTCCTGGTAACAGTAGCTTTCTTCACTAAGACCTTTTCACTGAATAATTGCAGTGACGGAGGAGAATGTACAACCTGGGTCTGTGTTGTCATTAAAAAAACAAAAGATTGCTACTTATTTTGATCCATCTGTAGTTTTTTTTTTCTTGGCACCTTTGTTTAACTAATGTTTCTGAGTTCCAAATTTCTTAAATCTTCTTCCAATAGGGTCTTTAGTCTAAGTGTTCCTCAGTCCAGAGAATATCTAAGTATGGGTCTCAAATGTACCATCTTATGTTATAATCCCTGAGTTTTAGCTAAGGAATGGCATTACTATTTCTGATGTAATTAAACGTCCTGAAGAAAGAACTGTAGTTTGAAAGAAGACAGGTGGGAGGAAGGCAGAGAGAGGGAGGGAGGATCAGAGGGAGGGAGGGTCAGAGGGAGGGAGGGAGGGAGGGAGGGAGGGAGCAGGAGAGGGAGAGAATTCCAGAACAAATTCAGAAAGAAGGAACAAAATAGAATACTACTAGCCCTTTTCCGTGGAGGCTCATTAGAGCGTCATGCCCCCAAAGGATATATTGAGAACTTTTAAAAACAACCTTTGTCACATTTATATACTGACATTGAGGTATCATTTAACTTCCATAAAATTCGCACATTGTAAGTGTACAAATTCAAGAATTCCAGTGAGTTTATTAAGTGTGTAACCATATCACAAGCCGGCTTTAATGCATTTTCATACATGTCCCACATCCCTTCAGGCCCATTTATAGACAACCCCTTCTAAGCAACAGAAGGCTGAGATGAAAAGGCATTACTTCTGGATGGTTCCAGGAGGCAGCCTGGGAGGCATCCAATACGTGAAGCCAGGACTTACACACAACAATACTTCATTTTGGGCCAGTGGGGATACTTATGGGAACATTAGTTTTAGGTCAAAAGTCACCACCAGAGGGGCAAGGAGAAAGAATGAAATGTGGTGGTGATGAAAAGGAGGACAAGTATCTAACATGTTGTAGATGTCATACTAATCACGTTGATAAACATTCTCTTGTAACTTATGAAACTGCATCACTGCCATCCCTCTTCCATGGAAAAGGAAACGGCGGTCCAGACAGGTAAAGGAACTGAACAGATAAAATTTGATGTTTTCACTTTAAATTTAGACATTCTGAGTCCCAAATCTACAGTTCTACTGAGTCCCACACATCAGCATCTTTTTTTTCTAGTTGATTTTATTTTATTTATTTTATCAATATATAAGGAGCTAAGTTTTACCATGATTTTTTACAAACAAAAACTTGTTTTTTGATGCTTCCTTTCCCCTCCCCTCCCACTTATTTCCCAAGTTTGTGCTCAGTAGCCTCCTTGTGCCTCCATGTTATACATGTTCTTTTTTTATTTTTTATTAATTTATTCTTGTTACATCTCAATGGTTATATCATCCCTTGTATCCTCCCATTCTTCCCTCCCTCCCATTTTCCCCTTATTCCCCTCCCCTATGACTGTTCCTGGGGGGGATTTCCTCCCCCTGTATATGCTCATAGGGTATCATGAATGTTGGAACCTTATTAAACAAACAGCGCACATTCCGTAAGTGAAGCCAACTGGCTAACAGCACTCAAGGTGCTGGTACTAGAAGATGTCGCCCAGAGGAAAGAGCCATCAAACCGCATTCTGTTGCTATTTCAGCTTGGCTGTGCTATGGCCCCCGATGAAGGTGTGCTGTGAATTGAATGTGTTGCTGGGTGTGGGAAGGAACTGAACACTGGACAGAACTAGGCAGACAGGAGTGAAAATATTTCTGTCTTGGAAAGAGTCTTTCTATGGTAAAGATCACTGCTCTTTGTTTCTAATATAAAAATAAAATTAAATAATATTAAAATAGCAATTATCTGCTAATGAGCTTGTGTCTGCATAGTCTGCTATTTTCTTATTCCCCTTTCCTTGATTTGCTCTATTTTTCTTTTCCAACCCAGTCTCTCCCTCACTCTTTTTCCAGATGTGTGACAACGACTTCAGAGCCTTTAAACATATTTCAGCCTAATTTGTTTAATGGTTATATGTTCTCTTTTTCTGTTGCTGATACTGGAAGATTTCAAAATTCCAAAGGGGGTTTTTGTAGACATTGTTCCATGGTAACCCAAGTTTGTGAATATGTGTCTTGGCAGCTGTGTGAGTTCAAGTGCTTCCTGGAGTTCAGGCCTCAAATGGGAAACACAGCTGTGGCAGACTTAAGAGTTGCCTCCTTGGTTCTTAAAGGCTGAGCAGTCCAAGTGTTTTAAAGAATCTCTGCAAAGCCAAGCACCCCAAAGCAATGGAAAGACACCAATGCACAGGCTTTCATAAGCACACTACTGGGCACCTAGGATTGTTTCAATGAGTATTTGTATCCTGGCCAGTGAAGTTGATGCCTAGGAAGAAGAAAGGGACAATGAAAGAAAGATGGAGTATTACAGACAACCATAAATGACATGTTAAAGCTCTCCCTCAGGATTATGTGCTGTCTTGGAAGACATAGTTACTGGAAATGGATTCACCCATCATAAATTGTCCTAGGACATCAAAACAATGGTGTGTTTTACAAGAAGAAATGGAAAAGAATGTCCATTCTGATCCTGTGTCTTTTCAATGATGTAACTCCCAAGCTTATTCATTTTTAGCAACCAAACCACATCATCATAAAATGTGTTTCTGGGATGAGTAAATTCCTTGATCAAGAAAGAGATTAGATAGCTGCCCATCTAAAAACTAGAAAAAAAAATCCCTTTTCACCACAGAGCTTAAGCTTAGCTCTTACTTTCTAATACAAAGTACTTTCCCCCTGAAAGACAAAGACTATAAAAAAATGTTTTTTTTTTCATGCTTTTTTCTTAGCTTTTAAATCAGTTACAAAATTTCCCTAATTGTTTACTTGATGAATTACACTATACTGTGTGAGAACATCTTCATGAGTCACCAGTTTAAAATAGTTGCCCTGCAAAAAGCATGTTTCAAAAAACAGACAATGACACACAAATAGTAAATGATACTGTTTATCCATTACCTCCACTGTGTTTGCAATTATGCTGAGTCAAACACCTTCTGGATTGGAGTGGTACATCTGGCTTAGAGTCCTATTTCTTCTCAAGATACATGGTTATAAGCAAGTTATAGAAAGTCAGTTTCTTATTCCTTTATTTGTTAAATTGATTTTCTCTTTTAGAGTTCTTGTAGATCTAAGTTGTATGGAGCAGAATCCAACTTTGACTAATTTAAGCTGAAATACTATGCTTGGAATAGTATAGGGTGGCTCCTGGTTTTTAAGGCAGTTACATGCATGGCGTTGGAAATAAAGGAGAGAGATGGTTTTGATAGTCAGGCCCGGGAGCTGATTCTCTATGGAAAGTATCCTACTCTTTCTTTTTGAAACTGGATTTGATCACGTTAGCCCTGAACCAGTCAGAGGTCACTCCTAACTCTGCCTTTATTTATGCCTCTGGGATAGTGGAATTTGGCTATCACAAGCTATCACTACATTCTCTGCATGAGATCATGAAGCAGCCACTGCACCTCATGTGCTTAGCTACCTCACCACATCTCTGGTGGCTCTAGTCAGAGAATCAGAAGCATGTCCCAGTGATGATGTGCTTTTCCTGTTCTCTCTCTCTTTCTCCCTCCCTCCTTCCCTCTCTCTTCTTCTTCTTCTTCTTCTTCTTCTTCTTCTTCTTCTTCTTCTTCTTCTTCTTCTTTTCTCTCTCTCTCTCTCTCTCTCTCTCTCTCTCTCTCTCTCTCTCTCTCTCTCTCTCTCTCTCTCTCTCTCCAACATCTCATTATCTGACCTTGGCTGACCTGGGACTCACTGTGTAAACCAGGCTAACCTTGAACTCACAGAGATATGCCTGCCTCTGCTTCTAGAGTGTTGAGATTAAAGGTATGTACCACTGCCCTTATCTATTCTTTTTATTTATTAATTGTATTAATTGTGTGTGTGCACATGTGTGCTAGAGGCTATTGTTATTGTCCATCGTCTTTATTAAGAAGGGATCGCCCATTGAGTTTGGAGAGCATTGATTTGGGTGGGTTGATTGGCTAGAGAGCTCCGCTCTAGCACTGGGACTACAGGTGTGTATCAGCATGCCTGGCTTTATGTGGGTGATAGGAGTCTGATTGGAGGTCCTTAGGCTTGTGCAGCTGATACTTTACTGACTGAGCCATCCCCCAGCTCTCTTTTGTATTTGTTAAAAGCATGGGATATTTAAGGCAGACATTATCAATCTCTATGATCAGTAGCAAAATTATTTGTCAAGTAGCAAGGCTGTGCTTGTGTGTTTCTCTGAGTCCAGAGAGAGTGTTAGCTACTACATTTTCTTGTGTACAGGTAGTATTTCATTGTCATGTTTGTTTGGGAACAATCCCATGCTTTATAACACTTTCCTGAAGAAGACAGTATGGTTAGCTAAAGAACAGAAAGATGAGATTTCCAGCATCAATTTCTGCAGCCTAAGCAGCTTCTTCCCTTAGGATGCAGGCTTTGCCCATCCATGTTGAGGGATGGCGACAGGCACTCCATACATTCTCTAGGCTGTTTGTGTAACTGTAGCTTT
Organism: Acomys russatus; assembly: GCF_903995435.1. Classification (NCBI taxonomy): domain Eukaryota; kingdom Metazoa; phylum Chordata; class Mammalia; order Rodentia; family Muridae; genus Acomys; species Acomys russatus. The sequence goes on along the minus strand of NC_067137.1, from coordinate 104,313,253 downwards.
AAACCTTCTCTCTCTTGGTTGTGTGCTGATATGTTCTGACATGAAAATACGAGTAAAGCACTATACAAGGTGATAGACTGAGTGTTTTAAGGCACTTGAAAATATTCTAGAGATTGAAGAGATGGCTGTACCGGTAAACAGGTTGCTGTCCAGTGTGAGAAATAAATTCAAAGCCACAGAATCCACACAAAAAAAGGCCAACCTCAATCCCTAACATGCCTCTATACTCAGTTTGTGGGAGGCAGAGATAGCTTGGCTTGGGCCTGTGACTCAGCATACTCCTAGGTTTAGTGAGAGAGAAAATGAGGCTAACAAAAACAAGGCGGAGTGATTAGGACAGGAAATAGCTCCCACATGTGCATACACCACACATTTAAATCACACACCCAATGTACATACCTTGCTTTCGTTTTATTTTATTTTTTCCATTTACTAACTCTGCTTACATTTACTAACTACAATTACATTTCCTGTTACTGTGATAAAACACCCTGACAAAAGCTACTTATGTGAGAACTGGTTCATTTTGACTGGCGGTTCAAGAGCACAGTCCAGCATGGTGGAGAATTCATGGTAGCAGCATTAAAGGCAGCTAGTCATCTGCAGTCAGGAGGCTGAGAATGACTACTTGTGCTCAGCTTGCTTTCTCCTTATTCAGTTTAGGACACAACCTTCAGAAAGAGGCACTCAGCCAATTTACCATTAAAGAACATCTCTTACCGGCATGTCCAGGGTCCTGCCTCCTAGGCCCTGCCTCTAGATCTTGATAAGTTGACAATATGAGCCATGACACACAGAGCCTGGTACTTGAGTTGTGATGTGTGATATACCTAAAACGTTCAGGTTAAACCCCTGGCCATGGCTACTTTTATTCTCTGAAAAGACAGTCAGGCACCACGGGAGTGACTGAAATGAAGTAAGAGAGGTGATCGAGGGACGTGAGGGTTATAAGGAGATCCAGCTAGGCTTGGAGTCCAGAGAATCATCTGTTCCATGCAGATATTTCCATTAGATATTAAAATAAAGGAATTTGGCAAGCTAAGGGAGTTTATGAAAAACAGCCAAGGGAATGAAATGGAGTCCATGCTTTAAGGAAACTGAACAGGTCTGTGAAGGTTAGAGACTCTCTTAAGGCAGCCTGGCATGTCCATATATCTGAACAACAGATGTAAGAGATAAGAGGCCATTATCTAGAAAGATAATGAAGTGTCTACCACAATGAGGTCACACCTTGGATTCTCTTATATCTTATAGAAAAAATAGGTTCGATCCTATTCTGTTTTAAGTCTAAACTTCGATACATGTGTTTTGAGTGAGGTATTAATGATGGTTTAATAACCATCAATTATTATGTATGTCAGTTCTTTTCCAAGAAGTTTATAATTATTTATAAATTTAGACACTCTACCAACACCAGGGGTAGGTATTACTTTCCTCATATGATGAAAGATAAAATTGGGGACCAAAAATCCTGCTTTTTCCGTAGATGTCTGCTGAGAGAATAACTTTTCCTTTGGAATATGGCCACTGGTAGGCTTTCCATGTGCCTCTGGATGGTCTCTAAACTATTAATGACGCATATATGGGCAGAAATGTTGAATGATTATTAATATTTAATATTGAATTATTATTTTAGTAAAATCAGTGATTACTCCTTATCTAGCTTTATACCAAAATAACCACATGGAGTGGAAGGAGTATGACTTGGCCCCAGGTGAAAGCAAGTTTGGTGGGCTTTGTCCCTTTGAGACTCCACAGATACCTGAGATAAACATTGTGGTGGATAGACAGGAGCCATCCAAGGTCCAGAATTAAGAAAAAGGACCTGGGACTCCTGCTGGGCTATTGTATTGTAAATCGACCATCAATGGGAGGAGAGAACTGGAGGGGAGACCAGGGGTTGTGAAGGAGGCAGAGGGAGAGAAGAGGGAGAAGATTGCAGGACAAGACCATAAGGGTGTAGACTGTTACTTTCAGGGAGAGGATCTACGACAGGCCCAGAGACACCTAGGGATTAGTCCTGTGGAACCGATACCTGGAAGGTTTATTCTTGTTCTCTTTAACCTCCTTTATTCTTGCTTAGAGTAGTCGGGTTGTAAGGAAGATACCTTTGTTTAATAAATTCATAATAAAATGCAATGGTTAAGGAACCTGAGCCAACAACACAGAGAGACTAGGATCTATTTTATTAGCCTATAGCAAAATGCTGCCCATGGAGTTTCCTCCCATTCTGATTTCCCACTTTATACTTGCTTTTCACTTATATCCTAGGTCTGGCCCATTCGTCCTGGTGCTTTCCGGTCTTCTCCTCTTGGCTCCGTCCTTCCTGCCTCCCCTTTCTCCTATTTCTTCATTTTGTATTTCTTCATTGGACAAAGTTGCTTTGAAGTCTATTCTGAGTATCATTAAGGCACAATAGAGAACATTTGATGTACCTCCGAACATTTTCAATTTCATAGAAGAGTTAGGCACTGGTACAAACACAGATTAGAGCAGCATAGTAAATATACTGAGTGAAATGTATAAAATTTAATATTAGCCCCAATTAAGGAGAGCCCATTAGTCTGGAGATTTATGGGAAAATTCACACAAAAGATGGTATCTATAGATATTTTCAGAACAATAATTATTATGACTTTAGTAATCAGGAGTATAAAATTCTAATCTTTCCCTCTGCCAATATACTTCATTAACCATACAAATTACAAAACTATCTTAATTTCTTTGTAATTTTCTACCTTTGGCCACTGTATTAGCCTGAGTTCTCTAGAGGAACACAGCAAGTAGAATGAGTATATATTGAAAGCTGTTTCATTATAGTGGCTTACATAATAAGGCTTGAGGAGGTCAATAATGGCTGCCTCACACTGGAGAGGTTGAGAGTTCAATAGCTACTCAGAGCTCTCAACACACCGTGTGCGGTGCTGAAGGCCTGGGAGATCACTGCAGAGCTTTGGCTCTTTAGTCCTCCCTCGCATCCTGAAGAAGCTGAGACTAATATCTTGGGGACAAATGGAGCAGTGCAGCCATAGTACAGATGAACTTGTTTGCCAGAATGAAGGCAAGGAGGCAAAATGTCCATCACCTACCTTCCCTTTTCCTGGGCTGTCACCAGAAAGTCCTGATCATGGTGTGATTAGGTGTGTTTTCCCAAGTCAAACAATTGGATCAATAAAATCCATCATGGGAATTCCAAATATTTTGTTTTCACTTGATTCCAGAGCCAGTCGAATTACGAGTCACAATTAAGCGTCCTAGCCACATCACCCAATGACTTCAGGCAAAGGGATCAGACTCCATATGGAACTGCAGAAGTCTGTGTGTCCCCTTTACAACGCTGCCTGACCACTGACTGTCCTTCCAAGAATAAAATTCTTAATTTGCAAGCAGCCATTCCAAGGTCGCTTTGACTGCTGAATGGATATGGAAAACAAAACACAAACCGGTGGAAGTTTCCCCAAATTATCCTGTAAAAATCTTTGCCGGACACATGCTGGAATGATATTTCTTTTTAAGGATAGAATTTATTCCATTTAAATATTCCTTCCTTCAGAGAGTTTATAGCCCAACAAAGACCCTTAAGACAGTGCAGGGATTTAGTTTATTATAAGTTATACTGTTCAGCAGCACATGCAAATAATTAGAACAGAGATTAAACCTTATCATCTCATTTGGGGAAGTATGGGGATTCTGGTCTTGGGTAGTATATCCAAAAATGATGTTATGTTCATAAAAGTACACACTTATCTACAAGAGGCTTTTTATATATTAACACAAAGTACTTTGACTAAGTTCCCATTTCTCTATTTCTTCCCCATAGGTCATTCTTCTTAAGGTTAAATGTATTTTTATGCATTTCCTGAAATCCTATGCCAGCATCTTCAGGATTCTCCAAAATTACCAAGCATATTTAATGTCTGCATTTAGTTTATACCTGGAATTTCACATTGTCCTTCTCTAGCCTGAGTTAATTTTTCACTGAAACTGGATGTTCATCTCAGCTCCCTCATAAGAGTTTGACTGTATCCATTGCCAGGGGGGCTTCAGGATGGTTTCCCTGCTTGGCACGCTCTACTGTGGGAGCACAGTGAAGTGTTCCATTCGCTTTCTTCAGAGTAGATGTGGTTAAGATGTGGAGACCAATAATCTCTAAATCCTGGACACTGAGCAATAACAACATTTGACTCTACTGGGTCCCGTTCTGCTTTGTTACAATGCGTCACTGACTAGCAGCAGCAAAGCCACTAGTGAGACCTTTGCTGTGTAGCTAGCAAGTGTGGTAAGAGGGGAATTGTACTCACACTAATGTGCTTTATCCTGAAAGGTGCACACGGCACTGTGCTTTTTATAAACCGATTGGCTGATAAACTCTGGGCAGCTCCTGACCACAAGGGTACCGATTACCATGTACCCAGGAGCCACCTTTATACTGGAGTTTTACTGGTGGCTTTGACAATGGATGGTGATATATTTTGCTCTGGTCAAGTAGCCTAACTGATAAACTCCTTTCTGTCTCAGTTTTTTCTTTTGTAAAGGGGAAAAATCCTTGTTCTCTGTCTTCTTCTGGAAAACAATGATTGACTATATAACTCTTCTAACAGATCTAATTTGCTGATACGCTTTGTCCTCAATGGTATGCTGAGTGCGTTTGATTTCCCCCTAAGAACGGAAGCTGCTTTTGTTGAACTGAGCTCCTGTAACATCAGACGGCAGTTTATGGTACAAGTTGTCAACAGTGCTGGCAAATGCAATTTTGCTCTATGAATTTTTCCATTAAAGGAAGAAAGGGAAATCTAAAGGAGTCTATGGCAAGCCTTCAGACTGCCAGTTACAAACACATCTTTTCGTCTCAGAAAAAAAGTCCCACAAATATCTCATAAAATGTCCCATATAACTCATATTTTGAAAGAACATTTTATCCAGCCCATTCTTCTCAATGGAGTAGCTCTGTATGAATCGATGAATGGATTTGGTAATCATGTTCCAATTTCTTCTCAGTCATTTTTAATCGACACTTTAGTCGCCTCCATTGCAAAAGGACAGATTTATGCACTGTTTGTTGTTCGATCAATGAGAATTGCAAGGAACAAGGGTAGAGAGTTACAAAGCTCTGTGTTATTTTTCTTAAGGTATAAACTCAGTCAACATCAAGTGAGTAAATTATTTATTCTAATATTGTTGATTTAAACCTGTGTAAAGAGATAGCCATTTAGACCTGTGGTAAAACTGGCATCGTTAACTATTCCTTCTTCACAAAGCTTCCTGCAGTTTTTCAGGATTTTTTTATGCTATCTACTTAATAATTCTATATGTACAAAAAAATAGTCCAGTTAATAGAGAACAGTGTTGAAATTAAGATGTGATTTCTTATCTCCATAGAATAAAAAATTAATATTTTAAGCCAGAATTGAAATTGCAGTATACTTCAAGGAAACTGCTTAATATTGAGCTTTGAATTAAACTAATACTTGCCTGGCTATTTTGTATTTCCTAGAAAAACACTTTCAACTCTAAATGAAATGAGTGAAATCTAATATTAGTAGTCAGAAATAGTATTTAACTGACCTTTTTCCTGTGCCCAAAATTAAAATGTATGCACAGCCTACAATATGGACAAATGGACAAAAACAAACAAACAAACAAAAACCCAAAACAAAACAACAACAACAACAAAAAAACCTCACAAAAATGTATTATGAGGTTTTCCTCTCCATCCACAGTGAGAACTCCCAGAAGAAATGGGTAACAAAGTCCCGAAGACAAGTGAGAATTGCAAGGCATTATTATGGAACCAGCTTGTCATGGCACCCCTTTAAACCACTCACTGATAGATTTAGCTTCATAAACTTAGCCTGTTACATATCTGCCACTCTTTTCTCCTAGGATCAGCCTCTTCCACTCTCTCTTCATATGAAGTCACCATAGATGCAAAACTCATATCTGACACTATAATTTTCTGAATACCTTCCCTGAATTTATTCTAACTGCCTGGTTCTATGTTCTAGTAAGTAGCCCATCATGAAGCACATGAGAATACATGCCTGTGGATCAAGACTTCTGAGAATCATGCATCTGTTTGTAGATATTTCCTTGCAATGGCATAGACTTAATAAATGTTTGTTAAATGAATAAAATATCTGTTGAGTGGTTGGATACCACAAAACCATGATTTTGTTTGACTATTGTGTTCATAGAGAGCAGTGTTAGCTATTGCATATGAACCACTGTGTGTCAGTCGTGATTCAATTAATTTGGTCCCTCAGTATCACTTAATGTGTGGTAAAGTCCTTCAGAACAGTGGCTTTACAATTTCATAGATAGACTGAGCCATGAAACTAAACTGTCTATCGTCACACAACTGGTGAGTGCTTAACTATCATTTACTTCCAAACAGCCTACCTCCATGACCAGTTGGCAGGGTTACCATGCCACTTTTTTCCCTATGAATTGCTAATGAGCCCATACTGAAAACAAATTCCTCTCCCCTCACTTCTTTCCTCCTAATGGCTATGCTTTTCAGCACACAGAGAAAATAAAGCAGTAACATATTTCTGTATTTATTGTAGCTTTAATAATTTCAGCCTGTAAATTTGCTTTGAAAGCCCTAGTGTTTAAATATTAATCAAAGCCATGGAACCTTCTAAGCAAGTGCTGTCAGAGAACAATCAGCATTAGTTAGGTTTTTCCTTGCTGACAAGTTAAAAATGAGATTATAGTAGCTTTCCTTCTTCCTGGAAATATATTGGTCTCTAAGATTATTATAAAATTCAAAGGAAAATGTTGGCACTCAACTTTAAAGGATAGCTATTTGAAAATCAACAAACAAATGTAAGAGCAATTAGCTTCTTTATTAAAGATTTCCTAAAATATAGTCTTTAAATATACAGTTCTACAAATGCTTTCAAATATAATTTCCCTACATCTAGGTAAATGCAGTTAGTAGACCGGATTCAGTGTGCTCATATTCTGAAGAACATAGGTTGTTTTTTTTCTTGAGATCATTGATATATTACAGAATAAATCATGACATCAAAGCCATTGTGGAACATATATTTTATAACTTGTAAAGAAATTTTCAAATATACAATAATACAGTAATTAATTTTATTTTCTCCAGGAAAATATCAGGATTTATAAACATATTATTTTGTTGCTCAGTTTATTATATTTCTCAGATTGTTTTGCATAAACTTCTTATAAAGGCCTTGGCTTCTTTCCTTTGTAATATAAAGATAATGATTCACTTTAGGAAATAAGGATATTTAAAACAGTGTTTAAAAACTGCCGCTACTATCATTGTGAAAATGAGACAAGATGCTTTTTATAAACAGAACTTAAAAAATGTATTTTCCTTTAATATTCAGATTCTGTTTGGTGACTTTATGTATGCACTTATCAGTGCAGCCTACCATTCAAAAACACGGTTCAGGGTTTCAGTAACAAACATTTACTGATTCACAGTTGCCAACGATGGAAGTCCAAGGTCAAGAAGTCAGTAAAGTTGGGCCTGGTGAATGCTTTTTTACTGTTTTATTTGAGACCATCTGCCTGTGGTGCTGTCTCATGACCTTTCATCCAAGCATGCACAGTATGGGTGTTTCCCTTCTTGGGGGAATCATAAACTTAACATTTCCTGAGATCCCAAGCATCATCTTTAATATCTTACTTTCAAATACAGTTATATTGAGGTTATGAGTTTCAACGTATAACTGTTCAAATCCAGGCCACTGACAGGAAATCACTTATGTTTCTAAGAAAGCAATTCACCAATTTCCATTTTAAAGAGGCAATGTGAGTCACTGCTTAGAGCACCATTCATCATTCCTCGTCAAGCTTTGTCTTTCTCTGCCCTGAATCTACAGACTCTTCCACGGATTTTCCAAGGATTTTGTCCTAGCAGTTATGGGGAACTTTACTATTCAACACCAGAGACTAAGGGATTTGGAAATAACGTAGAAGGAGAGGAGCTAGAAACTCGCCTGGGCATGCCTCAGCTTCAAGCATGTGGAGAATGCCTCTGGAATGGTATGGCCCACACTGGGAACGGTCTAGTAACACATCTCAGTCCTCGATTTAGGTAAGTGTGAAATTCCTAAGGTCTTAAAAATAACAGTGTCTCATTCTAACTAATTGAAACCTTGTAATTATAAAAATAAGACATGATGACATTTTAAATTAAGAGCGAAGTGTCTGCAACCAGAAGGTCATAATGACTAATTTCACATCATGTGGAATAGACCCTTTATTCCATGGAGACCTGTCTCCCAAATAAGTTCCAAGCCGAGATTTCTATCTTCTTTTTCTTTTCTTTTGAATAGAGTGTCTGGCTGGTACCTCTTTGTTCTTTCATGTACTGTTAGCAGCTCATCACATCTGATCAACAGTTAGCTAACAGTAAGCAGATGTTTCTGAACATCTGCAAAGAAATAGTGAATTATAGTCTATGCTCAGGGCAACGTTCTTAAGAAAGACTTTGCCATATTTCCCAAGTCTACCAATATTCTGATCCATTCCACAAATCCCTATGTGAATAGCACCTTATGAAATCATCATTTTATTTATATGGATGAAGATATCATTTTTAGTTTAGGTATTCTTATGTTCCTAAAGTGAGTTGGATAAAACATTAGTTATGTTTTATTAATGTCTAACATAATATGGTGTCTCTGGCCAACTACATTCTAAATGTGGCTGAAAATCTATATAAAACCAGTGCCTGTGGTAAACATTGTGAAGGTAAATTTTTACATCAGCATACATGAGTAACCGACAACTATTGCTGCTTAGAAGTACTACTAATGCAAAAATAATGCTGGAATATTCTTATGAGATTTGCTTTTAGCAGCTCTTAATTACCTGTAGCTTAATTCTTCAAAATATGGGCCCTCTATTCTTGCTTCCTTTTCTAAGTTGAAGAGACTAAGAATAGAAGAGTACTACAGAGATTCCTGGTTCTACCCTAGAGAAATAGAGCCTAGAAGAAAAGGCGCATTGGACATAGGGGAAGAACTGTGTGGGGAAATGAAGACAAATGTTTGTGTGATTCTGGCCACGTGTGATTTTATCTCTTACTGTGAAGCCTTCATGTCCTCTTCGGCTCACATTTAAATGACAACAAGCCCAACAGTAACTGGGAGCTTCCAATGTTGTTGGTGAACTCAATGATATCTTATGCCACTTGTCAGTCTACCTAATAATTTGGTCTTTGTTCCAACTTCTACCTTTCAAAAAACAAACCCGTAGCCATATTTTTAATACTTGGAGTCAGCACTGATGACACACAATGTATGGAAATAATGTACATATTTTATGTGAAGGGAGGGATGACCAAGTTATGAGATTGTCTGGCCTTAGAATGCCGTCACCTCTAGCCTTTGGCAGTTGTTAAGTGGTGACTCAGTTGTCTGACTCTACCTTTCAGACAGATGTAGATGAGCTGGAGACAGACTCACAACGAAGGCTTACTCACTCATAGGCTTGTCTGAATTTGTTAGGTCCTCAGATGGGTACACAGGAAAGACAAATGCCAATGACTGAGCTATGCAAATCTTACCTTCCTCCCTTTGAACCTTCGTTATTTGATTCTTCATCCAGCTTTATACACATATACATTTCTAAGTAAGCATGTATTTATGTCTTTATTCTGTATTTTTTTAATTAAATGAGTGGCTTGTGACAAGTGTCAAATTAAGCTTTGTTGATGATTTCTGAAAACGTATACATGATACATAGATGAATAAGTAGAGTCTAGATAGGATAAATGTTTCCTCTAAGACAACTTGCTCATTTTGCTGGAGACTAGACTTAATGCCCTTGGGCTGATCTCCTGTGAATTCTTACCTACCTTTAATTTTTTATTTGATCATTCAGAAATATTGAAGAATATTGATGAGTCACAATAACAATGAATCTTCATTGCCGACTTGACTGGATTAGAATAAACTACGAAGTGTAATTTTGGGGATAGCTCTGAGGGTGTTTTTGTTAAGGTTTACTGGGTGTGGAATGCCCACTCTAAATGTGATTAGCACCATCCCCCAGGCTGGGGTCTCAGAGTGAGTGGAAAGGAAAAGGCGAGCAGCACTCATCTCTCTTGCCTTCCTGACTATAAATGCAGCATGCAGTGTCAAAGCTCTGCCTCCATGATTTCACTGCTATGAAACTCTCTACAAATTATGAGCAAATAGTAATTTTTCCCTCCTTAATCTGATATCTTAGTTTATTGCACCAATGAGAAAAGCAACTAACATAGCCACCATGTAGTAGGTACAATGAATACACATCCACGGTTAAAAGTGACACAGGCACATGCTAAGAACAGAAAAAGGGTTTTAAAATTGATCAGGTCTTTGCTGACATCTGAAACACTTGATCCAATCCTGAGAACACTGGTTTTATTTTCAGGAGCAAGGAATTTTCACAGCATTACTGTTTACTTAAACCAATATGCCATTATCTCTTTTCCTGCAATAAAGGACTGCTTATAGAATAGAGTAATAAAGATAGCATAATTACCATAGGGATTTAAACTAAAACACAGAAACTCCTGATGTAAATCCATTCCATTTGTGAAGTGTAAAGAGGCTATGTTTCAAATTTGCATTAATTAGGGTATGTGGCAAGAAACATGAAGGCATTCATATACATTTGCTTATTGTAACGCTTTTCCAAGTATAGAGATTTTTAAAACGGTTGTATAGAGACACTGGCGATGGTGAAGACATTTGCTGTTTATGTCAGTGAGACTTGAGAATAGGAAACCCAGGTGGTGCCTAAGAGAGCATATTCCACAATATAACTGGCTTAGGTTGATGACTTGCCATATGAAATAAGTGATGCATGCCATCCTATTGCACTTTCTATATCAGAAACACCCTGCTGGCTTCTGTTTCCTGGGATACCAATATTAACACACTGATAATTAGATTTGTCTAATGAACAGTTGTCATAGAATACAAAATAAGATGTGACAGTGTATGAAAATACATTCATTGACATTAATGAGATAAGATACTTGTTGACACTTATTTTCCAAGCACTACAGCAAATGCTGTTCTTGCCTTACTACAGCTTCACATCCTGCCCTTGAAAGATATAACTCATACTATCCTTTCTACTTATGAAACATGCCATCCCTGACCCTAATCTAAATAACCTAATCAGTATTGGTGAGAGTAAAGGTGTAATTCACACTGAGATAAAGTTTTTTCCAGGGTACAGGAGTGAAACTATTAAACTTATATAAAAAACAAAGCAAAGCAAAACAAAACAAAACAAAAAAACCAATAGAGTATCTAGGATTGGGACATGGCATGGTGACTTACTTTTATTCTCTATTGTCAGCTACAGTTTATAACCATTTCACTTTACAAATATTTTATTTTATCTGTTCTATTAATCAGAGTTCTCAAAAGAAATATAATTGACAGAATACATGCATATATACATATTTATATATATATATACACTAATATGTGCATATATACACATACACACATATATATTTCCCATTTCTATCTATCTGTCTATCTCTATATATCTATCATCTATCTCTCTCTCTATTATCTGTCTGTCTGTCTGTTTGTCTATCTGGAGAAATGGGATATATTAGAGTGGCTTATAGGCTGTGGTTCAGTAGTCCAACCAGGTCTGTCTCCTGCAATAAGGACAAGAATCTGACAGTTGAAGTTGTTTACTCCACAAGATTGCATGTCTTGGCAGTCCCAATCAGTTTCTAGGATTCTAGGGAATTCCTAGAGAGCTGCTGGCCTTCGCTTGACCATGGAATCTCAAAGTATGTTCTAGTACCATTGAAGTAATGCCTCAGCAACAAGATAGATCCATTTTCTAGTGAAAGTGAGGGAAAGCAGAAAAAAAGCAAATGCTTCTTTTCTCCATGCCTTTTATGTGGCCTGCTGCCAGAAGGTGCTGCCCTGATATCAAGAGATCCAGATTTAGAAAGACTTTCCCATCTCAAATCGTCCAGACAAGAAAATCCCTCACAGACATACCTAGCTGCTTGGGTTTATTTGATTGTGATGTTGTCCAGTTGACACCAAGATTACCTTCACACCTGTATACTGATTCTCAGCCATAACATTTTTATGTAATGCTGCTACAGTTTGGAGAGTTGGGGCTTCTTATCCTCGATGGAAGATGAAACCAAGTCTCATTCTGTTATAGCTGATAGATCAAATACATTAATCTTGTTTGTCCTGGTTAGTGTTCATTGCCAGTGTGATATGATTTAGAGTGAGTGGAATGTGGTTGGAGATATACCTAGATCAGATTTATATGTCAAATGTCTATGGGAGACTGTCTTGAGTATTAATTGATACACAGTAACATAACCTGATATTAGTGGTACCCTCTCTAGGCAGGAGATCCTGGATTATATAAGAAAGCTGACTAGATAAGAGCATAAAGTTAGAACATGAAGGAGGGTTTATAAATAAATTAATAACAATTAAATAATTACAAACATATTTTACAGTTATAATAAATATAAACTATAAATATAATTTATTTTAAACATCAATTATAATAAACAATAATTTAATAAATTATAAATATTTATAAATTTATAAATATATAAATAACAACATTACTGATAAATGTTCTGCAATCTGGGGAATACAAAACAAAGGCAGCAGTAGATCCAGTATATGGTGAGTGCCTGTTGCTTGTTCAATAGCTTCCTTTAGTATCTTCATAAGGTAGGTATGGTAGAGCAATGAATAATGTATAAACTATAGATCATTTGGGAGTGCAGAAGAATCCAGTATCTTCCTTGTATCTCACTGAAAAGTCATTGATCCTGTCCATGTGGGTTTTGTCCTCATCACTTTCGCTTTAAAAAATGCTGCCTTTCTTCTTTCAGTTTGTTCATATGGTGGGTTATATTGATGGATTTCTGTATATTAAACCATCCCTGAATGCCTGGAATGAAGTTTACCTCATCATGGTGAATGATATCTTTGATGTGTTCTGTATTCGGTTTGCAAGTATTTTATTGAGTAGTTTTGCATCAATGTTCAAAAGAGAAATTGGTCTGACATTCTCTTTTTGTGTTGCGCCTTTGTGAGGTTTAGGTATCAAAGTGACTATGGCCTCATCGAATGAATTTGGTAATGTTCCATCTATTTCTATCTTTTGGAGTAGCTTGACGAGTTTCGGTATTAGCTCTTCTTTGAAGGTCTGGTAGAATTCTGTGCTGACACCATCTGCCCCTGGGATTCTTTTGGTTGGGAGACTATCAATGATTGCTTCTATTTCTGTAGGGGAAATGGGAATATTTAGTTTGTTTATCTGTTCTTGATTCAATTTTGGCAAGTGGAATTGATAAAAAAAAATTGTCCAGACACCTACAAGAAGAACATCAGGACAGGTAGGTCTGGGCCCAGGAGTTCTGCTCAAACTACTGCACCAACCAAGGACAATACATGCAGTAAACATTGAACCCCAACCCAGATCTAGCCAATGGACAGGACATTCTCCACCGGTGAGTGGAGAGTGGAGACTGACTCTGACATGAACTCTGGTGCCCCATATTTGACCTCTTCCCCTTTTTGGGGAGGCCTGGTGGCATTCAGAGAAAGGATAAGCAGATTACCAAGATGAGACTTGATAGCCTATGATCATATAGTAGGGGAGGAGGTCCCCTTCAGTCATAGACATAGGGGAGGGGAATAGGGTGAAAGCAGGAGGGAGGGAGGAATGGGAGAATACAAGGGATGGGATAAAAATTTAGATGTAATCTGAATAAATTAATAAAATAAATTAAAAATGCTGCCTTACCCATATTCTTACCCTTTTCCTCTGAACAGAATTAAAATTAAATCTCTCAGGCAGAGAACTGTCTGTGAGTTGTTTCTTTGCATGTTTTCCCATAAATAATCAAGGAAGGCCAAGTAGTTCCTTTAACATTTGTCCAGTAATTTCTCCCAACAAAACAGCAAACATCTTATTTCATTGTCACCTATATTTTCATAGTTCTTTTTCTATGAATCATTTTGAAATGACTCCAGACCAAACAAGTTCTTTATCACCTTTTAACAAGTGTGATGTTTGCTCCTGTGTATTACTTCTTACTATGGCTAAGACTTGACCAACGTCACCTGGACCATCTACACTTCTACCAGCATCTGCATCATGACATAGCTACACTAGTATTCTTAAAGTCCCTTTGGCTCTTCTGAACCCTGGGTCTAGTCTCCATCCACTATTCAGTATTAATAACATTGCAACATATTTAGGTATTTGATACAGGAATACCTCTCATCTTAGTAACAATTTCTATTTTGCTACTGTAAAAAGAACTCAGACCGATTAAATTACAAATAACATTTATTTTCCCAAAACTCTGTAGTCTGGGACTGACAAAATCAAGGCCCTCATAGAGAGCTGGGTGAGGGTCTGATCCCAAGACATAGAATGTTATACAGGCTGGGCTGTCCAAAAATGGTAGAGAAGCTGAGACAAATACGTATGGTCACAGTAGAAGAACAAAAGGACAAGCTGCTGCCTCCCTAATATTTTGCGCATTTTTAATCTCCTAGAGCAAAGTCTTGAGATTGAATCACCTTCAAAATGGTCATTAATTAATATAGCCACATTGTAATGTAAGTCCTAATATGATTTGGGGAAAACACTTGCAGATACCAAGTCTTCAGGTTCTTACCCAAAAAAGGAAATAAAAAAAAAATGCCTTGCTCATGGTGGAAATGTGAGGCAAGGTGGAATGAGAGATAGGGGTATTGTGCAGGATTAGGGCCTTTTGAAAACATCTTCTGCCAGTGCTCAATGAAGACAAATGAAAACATATGCTTAAAGGAAAAAGATGTATGTAATAAAATTTGCAACATAACCCCCCTTCTGGTGTATCAACCACATATGTTGGGTTATGGGAAAGGATAGAACAAACAGAATCATCAAGATCAGATAAAAGTAGGTTTAAATAACATGTAGGCATTTTATAGCCAAATCTTGGTTCCTTTATACACACAAAACTATGATAAGAATAGTTTAAAGTGTCACCGAGTAGGGTGATGTGGGTTTGTGGTTGTCTGTGTATACATTTACCAGCAAAATGCTGGACAGAGATATGAAAAGGCTGATACCTGTATATAAAATTGTTATAATATCACAACTGCTTTCATTTGCCAGCCATGGCTAGCACGCTTCTGGCCCCATACCTCATTCTGCTTTCAAATCTTACTTGCATGCTCTGGCTTTTGTTCATCTCTCTTGGGAGTGCAGTGTTTTTCCTTTCTTTTTTTTATTTTTTGTTTTTTTGTTTTGTTTTTTTGTTTTGTTTTGTTTTTTTGTTTTTTTCATTTTTTTTATTAATTTATTCTTGTTACATCTCAATGTTTATCCCATCCCTTGTATCCTCCCATTCCTCCCCCCCCCCCATTTTCCCATTATTCCCCTCCCCTATGACTGTTCCTGAGGGGGATTACTTCCCTTATTTTTTGTTTTTTTGTTTTGGTTTCACTTTTTCGAGACAGGCTTTCTTTGTGTAGCGATGGCTGTCCTAGACTCACATTGTAGACCAGGCTGGCCTCGAACTCACATCCTCCTGCCTCTGATTCCTGAGTGCTGGGATTAAAGGCATGTGCTACCATGCCCAGCCCTCTTTTCTTCATACTCAACTGTTTATTAACAGTCTTGTCATGGTTTGAGTTGTGGGGGAAAACTTGAATTGATGTGGTTTATTTTTTCAATTTTTAAATTTAATTGTATTGAATTTTTTATTTGTTCACCTTACATTGTGATTGGAGTCCCCTCCCTCATGGCCTCCCAGTGCCATTCTCCCCCCTCCTCCCCTCCTTCCTCCCCTAGTCCTCAGAAATTGGGAGCCCTCCTCCTCTAACATCTGACCTTAGTCAGCCTATCAAGTCTCATCTGGACTGCCTGTATCTTCTTCCTCTGTGGCTGGCAAGGCCTTCAACCATGGGGAAGTGATCCCAAAGAGACCAATGGTGCCCCCAACAAATCCAGGCAGAGGAAAGGGTGCTTCATAGATAGACTGATGCACCAACCAGGGATCGAGCATGTTGAGGACTTAGACCCTCTGTTCAGATGTAGTAGACAGGAAGCACAGTCTTCTTGTGGGTCCAAAAATATGGGGAGTAATGACTACTTTTGACATGGACTCTGGTGCCCACACGTTGATCAAAGTGTTCTTAAGGTCAACCAATTAAAATATCTTCATTGTCTTTATTTCCTCATTAAATATGACTACCTTTGACAGTGGCTATAAGAATAGGGTACAATGCTTATGTCTGCGGCTAATAGTTCTAATAAACAAATGCTGGTGTTTTGGCTGTTCACTTCAATAACTGATAGATTAATATAGCATTAGGAGGTACTTCCATAGAAAGGAATAAAATGAATGATGATGCAAAGAAACTACTAACTGAAAAATCCACAAGAATAATCAGTTTGGATAATATCCTTCATGGTTCATAATGACTGCTGTCTCATTAGATATGTCTTAATAATTAAATAGGACAGAAGAGACATAGTTCTTAGCATAACTCACAGTGTGTATTAAATGCTACCAATTTACCAATTTTAATTTTCCCTGTTATAGAACCATTCGTTTTGCAAACAATAATGATTTATGACAGATAAATTAATACATTTTTGCCTTCTGTGCCAGTTATTAAGCTATTGTATCTCTCAGCTTCAAACACACTCCTTTATTATTTTCCTTTATGATTCTTTGGAAAACTACATCTGTCTTGACTGTCTTTTTTTAGTTTCTCACAACAGGGGTCACAGTAGGGAAACTGGAGAGGAGGAGAAAGAAAAGGATGGGAAATATTCTACATACTCTCATCAGTGTCACCCTGGAAATAGTCCTATATGGCATCTATTATGGACACCAAGAACTGAAATTGATAGCAGTTTATAGTTTTAATGTACCCTATAAAGAGTGTCTTAGAATCTCCTAATTTTTTCTTTTTTCAAAACTACCTAAGACAATTCAATTAGATAAAGCCCATACTCTGAGGCCATCCTATACCACACCCTCTAAGTGAGAGCAAGCTACACCAAATCCTGAGACAAAATTCTATAAGACTCCATGCTTAAATACTGTTCCAACTCCCATACACTGATTTCCTAAACCCCAGAGTTGAAGTGACAGTGGTTTGCACTAGTAATTGCTTAGGCATGACCTCTGCTACATTACTCCTTTTGTCCCCCTTTCTACAGTTTATAACTAATCACTCTCTTAACTCAGCTGGTGGACTTTCACCTGACAGTATCCAGGCTAATTCAGAAACCCGTGTTCTACCCATGATGCAGTGCTAGCAAACACTACATAAGCCAGTCAGGACTTTGATCATGAATGGGTTAATTCTAAATTATGCTCCGGCATATTAAGAATACAGATGCACCTAAAAGTTCACTGTCAAATAATCATGAGTGCAATTGCCATCTATCTTAAGATGTGTAACATCATTGTATCATATATATATATATATTTTTTTTTCTGGACAAAATTTAAGTTATGTATTGTATCCATAAATCAATGCAAGAACATTAATAAAGTTTACTTATTCACTTTACATCCCTATCATAAGCCCATCCTTCCTTGCCTCCTGGTCCCACCCTCCCTCCCTTTCTCTTCCCTCTACTCACCCCCCTTAATGCCACTATACCTCACTCATTTCTAATTTGGACTCATGGATTTATTAGTTTTAAAAATGTATTCTTGTTATGAGATCTTAATTGTTACACATTAAAGACTTCATACTGATGTGGCATCTGTAACCAAGGCTATAGTTTCAATGTGGCAAATAAAAGCAAGTTAAATGTAGATTGGGTAAGGAAAAAAAATAGCCTTCCATATTGTAAATGACTAGTCACAAGACAATCAAATGCGCTTTTCTTTTTGTAGACTAACATAGACCCTGATGCTTTCAGAGTTTAATAATATAGCCAAATATGGTAGGACATGCCTTTAATCTAAGCACTTGGGAAACAGGCAGACAGATCTCTTCCTCTTAAAGGCCAGCCTGGTTTACATAGTGAGCACCAGTAAGCCAGGCCTACATAGTGAGACCTTATTTTAAAATATAATCAGAACTCCAAATCTTCCATATCTACTACACTACCTGTCTGTCTATCTATGTATCTATCTAGTTTATCTGTGTTTAGTTATACCTGAATAGCTTCTAGAAATAATCATAAATCAGAAAATATATCAACTGTAAGCAGCTGAGTTGTGAAGTGATGGCTCACTGATGGCAACTTTAACTAAGGTGACGGTGTCAGTATAAGAAATAAAAACAAGTTAAATATTGTAGATCAGGAAGGGAAAAGAAACATAGTTAAGAATGTTTGCTACTCTTCCAGAGGACCTGATTTTGGTTCTCAGAAGCCACAGCAGGCCTCTCAAAACAGCCGGTGACTCCAACTCAACGGTTGTTTGATATCTTCTTCCAGCATCATTGGGCACACATGTGCACATGCACATACATACAGAGACATACATATATACATGTAAATTAAAAAGTATATCTTTTAAAAAAGAAGTAAGTTGATGCATGTAGTTCTATTAAAATAAATTGAGTATGGTCTTGACATTTCCACATAACTCAATCTATTTGAAATATAATGTAATGTGATAAATATTTGAAAAAAAAACTTGAAATTCAAATAAAGTTGAAACTATCAAGGTTTTTGGTAAGAAAACCAAAACCGTAATATCAGTTACTTTGCGTTACAAAGCAAGGTTGCTCTCTGGCAGAAATTATCCAATGCACAGTTTAAATGGGAAACAGAAAGTATTTTTATATGGTATATTTTTAAAAGGGTATAATAGAATCTAATAAAATAAATTAATATTACTTGGCAATATATACAAAGCTAAATTGTATATTTTCTTTAGACAGGTTCAGGAATGAAAATGATCAGCCCACAATTTCCTGGGTATCATATTGTGGTATTTGTGTTTACAAATTAAATTAATACTATAGCCTCGTAAAGCAGTCATGTTTAGAATACGTGTGAGTACACTTATGTTTGCTAGTGTTGATAAAAAAAATTCCTTGATGTGCATGCAATTTCCTTCCTTTTTTATTTGTGTGTGTGTGTGTATGTTTTTTTTTTTTTTTTTTTTTTTTTTTTTTTTTTTGTCATGAAAGTAAAACTATAGTTAAATCTGCAAAATGTTTGGTTTAAAGAGTCTGGGTTTAAGTCATGTTTCTTCCATCAGAAAGTACATAATTGAATTATTATGGGTCATTAATGACATGATTATGTAAACAATAATCTCTATGAGGATAGGAAGTTTCATCTTTACTAAGATTCTAAAATGAATCTGGAAAATGGTAGGTATTCTGTGACAAGTGAAAGAATTAACAAACAAGCATTTCAGAATGTCTTTAAAGCTATAAACATCAGGGATGGTATTGTTACTCATTAGGTATACTATGAAGGTAAACAGTGATATGTGGTAGTATTGTTACTCATTAGGTGTACTATGAAGGTAAACAGTGATATGTGGTAGTATTGTTGCTCATTAGGTGTACTATGAAGGGATGCAGCATAGCTGCGTTTGGAGGTTATTGATGCTGGAGAACTTGTTCACATTCACCAGCACTAAATGAATTCTGTTTGGATTTTGTGTCCTGTTAGAGTAAATAGACATTATAATACAAGGGGAATGTGCTGAGGTATGGAAGCAGCATTTTCTCAAGTAAGTGATATTTTAAAATACAACATGACACTTGTATGTGTGTGTGTGTGTGTAGGCACGCACATGTGCATTCATTCATGCACATATCCTTGTCTGTCTTAGGTTTTACATGAGCATATGCTATTTTGAGTGTTTATGATTATGCTTTGCTTCTTGCTTGCTTTTACTCTCTCAGGCACACTTCAGGCACTACTTTGTGAGTCTGTTGGGACTGTAGAACCAGGCAAATATATAGAACCTGAATTTTCCATGTCTTAATTCAGTGTTTTCTAAGACCACCTACCTCTAAAAGTTTAAAGAAGGGAAGGAAAAGAGAACAGTACTAATGAGATTTGTGCCTTAGGTAGAACTCTCTTCTATAAACCCTGAGATGATGAAACACACTACAAGATGAGTTCACTTAGCCTTCTGTTTTTATAACTTGGCTTTAACTGAAGTCCGTCGTCTTCCTAAGTCTCAACATAAAACATTCTGTATTTTGGGAACACTGAACAAACTCCTGAGTCTATGAATCCTCCTTTGTTCATTTTGGAGGCTTGGGGAAAACAAACACAACAAAACCTATATGTTTTCTAAGTCTGTGAGTGGGGAGTACTTCTTTATTTCATCTTGCTCTATATAATCCTGTCTATAAGCCCAATATACTACCCTTCATGGAGTATGCAAGAGGTTATGATAACATCCTCCTTACAGCTATACAAAAGCTTTGGAAGACAGAATTAGCTCTTTTCTCCCCACATGCCTTATTTTAGAAACTGAAGCAGAAAGAAGAGAGATGTGATCACGCATGTCTTGAACAAATAAAGCCAAAGGATACTAAGTGAAACCCAGCCTTAGACAGACATAAACTTTTGTCAATTCCTCACATGAGGTGTACCAAGTATTTTGGAGAAGATGATAAAGATTTGCTTTGGTTGCCAATGGTTTTCAATTCAAATGATAAACTCTGTTGTGTGGTGTCACAGTTCCCAGGGCATTAAAACATTCCCTCCTAGATAAAAATGGGAAGAGGGTTATAAGATTCACAAATCTCACAAAACCTATAGGGCCCATGAAACTTGTAAGAATAATGAGGACACTCCCATGGCTATATAACCAGTAATCATTTGCTGCATGGGAATGAAACTCTCATAGATCATGTGTTTCTGAGGGGGACTGGGATCTTCTAGACATCAAGCTTTCGTGATGTGTCACCCACACAGGGTGGATGGACTTTTTGGTGATTTAACAGCATATGAGTCATCCATTGCTTCTGTAAGCAACCATTCAGTCAAGGCCCAATAAGAAAGCCCAATAGATACGTTGATCTTCAATACACACTAGGGTGGAATCTTTTTGACCTGATGCTGATGTTCTATCTGGGATAAATAGATATTTTTCATGTCATCCCAAGGAGAGTCATGTTAACATCCTGTAAACTCAACTTAGAAATAAACCTTTTTAATTTTTTAAATTATTGTTTATGTTTTTTACTTTCCCCCGTCTCATTTGTTATTATTTGTTTTCTTTAAAATTGAGAGAGGATCTTATTGTACAAACCGGGGTGACCTAGAAATAATATCTTCCTGACCAGATACCTGAGTTCTAGGATTACAGTGTGTGCCACAACAGCTGAATCATATCATCCCCTTGTAGAATTTGTTTTTAAGTCATTAATTTCTGAGAGCATCGGATTCAGAGACCAAGGGGAATGAAAAACCAACTCATTGCTAAGTTCTTGGGGATATTGTACTCAACTAGATTTGAGAATCTAGTTGTTCTTTTTCTCAAATGTTTGATAATGCTGCTTCCATGGGTACTATCCACTATATTGAAAAGTATTTCAGATTTCTTCTGGCCTTCAATATGGAGAATTTATGGGAATTATGCATCTGCATCACTGTGTCTGACAGTACTCCGATAATAGAGTCATTGGTAATCACGTAAGGGACCTATTATACGCTATCCACTAAAGTTGTCACTTAAGTCATGATATTAGAAGTAGAAACACAGTTATGGCATTGCCACCACTCTAGAGGTGGTGGGACCTGGGAGAAAGGAGATGGTAAGTGAATAGGACTAAAGACTATTGCAATAGACAAATTTATTCAGAGCATCAGATAAGTTATACTCTAAGGTTTAAGAAGAATTACATAAGTAAATTGTATAATTACAAAAACAAGCTGCAGGTGGCAAAACTACTTTTCCATAGAGGCATGAAAACAAATAACAATAGCTATTTGTGAAGAATAATCTGTAGTAAACTCACTCCTATCTGCTGCACCTGGGAGAGTTTTGGAAACACATTTCATGAATAATTCTGTTTTTGAAGACAATGAAGTCACAAGACTCTTGTCTTGCATTCTTGGGGCTTTCTTAAAAACTTTCAGAATTCTCCTCACAAGACTCCACTATTGGACCATGTTCTAACATTTCATAATTTCACTGACACTCTACCTCGATTGCTTTGGTTGTTTAATGTATTATATCTTTCTTCTTCCTTTGTTTCTATAATTTTTAACTGTGCCTTCACATTCATGGTATTTGGTCATACTTCAACAATGACCTCACAAACAGAACAGGTTCCATTTTGGTATGAAGTTTAGGGATATATGAGGTTTAAGGATAATATCATGTATGTGTATGCATTTTCCTCTCTTTCTCTCTCTCCTCTCTTTCTTGTGTATGTGTGTGTAGATGTGTGAATGTATCACAAGGACTATAGCACTACCTTGAGGATCATATTAAGAAATGATATCCAATTTTTTTCCGAGACTGTATTTCTCATTGGCCTTAATATTGCCATTTGGGCTGCACAGGCTGGTCAGTAAGCCCCAGGGAGCCTTCTCCCTCTATCTCAGCAGTGCCAGGATTTCAAGCACAGGATACCATGTACAACACTCTTAAAATAAGCATTTTATTAATTCTTTGAGAATTCTATAAACACCCACAACCGCTGAGTTCAGAGGACTAGACATAGGTCTCTACACTGTGCACCCAGTATTTTACTGAATGAACTGCTTCCTTTTCCTCAGAATAATTTAAATAAAAACACTTGGTATTCTAGTTGCCTGAAATAAATAAAAGACTGTGAAATCCACTAGAGCCACTTATTAGTAATAATGTTATGAGGCCATGGAGAAGACAAACACATTCGGTGTTCTTAAGTGAAGAAAGTAGACACATGGAAACAAAGTGAGAAATTTCATATAGAGTAGGCATGGAAGTACAGCCAGGCCTCTTGAGTGGGTAGAAAATATAGGAACTTTTATCAATTTTTTCACTTTTTATTGATTCTTCGTGAATTTCACATCCCGTATACCAATCCCATTTGTCTCCCTGTCCCCTCATAACTGCCATCTGTCCTTGCAACCTCCCAGCCCCTCAAAAAGCAAGCAAGCAAGCAAGCAAACAAACAAACAAACAAAATTCTCACTATGGAAGATGCATGTATCATATTGTGGTTCCATGGTATATGCTTTTGTCCAAATAGCTTTACTTAAAAATGTTCACTTGCAGGAAGCCATTGTTTCTAGTTTGAGGCCTCTGGCTTCTGCTTTACTCTCAATACTGGATCCTCACTGGCACTTCTCCTGTTGTTGTCTCTTGTCATGGAGACACTACAGCTTCAGATCTGCAGCACCTGCCCTTTCTATTGCTCCAGCAGTTCATAGATGGGGTAGATATTGGGGTAGGCCAACTCAGAGCCCTGGATCTGAGCCTGGGTGGAAGCTGAGTTGGTCAGCCCGCCAGATTTTCCACTTTGCTCACAGGAAGATTGGGACCAGCTCCCTGAAACTTACTTCATGGGGCCAGCTCTCCAGTATGCATACCACCAGAGCCAGCTCTCCCATGTTGAGCAGGCAGAGGGTAGGGATAGCACAGTGTTAAGACATCAACATGGCCTCAAGTAGTAGCTGAGACTAGGGACATCTCCACTGCCTTTTGTAGTAACACAGACCCTTTACCATTAACGCAGACCCTATGTGGGATAGGATGGCCCCAGGGTGGCAACATGGGCCCAGATGCCATCATGGCCTCAGGTGGTAGCACAGGCTACTCAGATAACTATGTTTCCCCCAGTGGCAGCACAGCCTTCAGACATCACATGGTTTCAGGTGAAAGCCCAGATCACTGTCATCATATGGCCTTTGGTGGTAACTTGAGTCACGGACATGGGGACACAGACCACAGCTGCTGCAAGATCACAGACCAAGATATGGTCTTTTCTGGCAACACCAACAAGGATTTCACCACGACCCTAGGTGGCAGCACTGGCCACTTTGATCAGTTTGTCACACACACCCTGCCCCCTCTCAGGCATCATTACAAACTCCCACCATCAACATGGTCCCAAGCAGCAGCCCAAGCCATTGACATCCAGATGGCCTTCTGTGGTAATGCAATCTTCAGGCATCAGTACCCTGCTGCCCTAGGGTCATGGACCCAGATATAGCCTCTAGTGGCAACCCTGACCCAGACATCACCACGGCCCCAGTAGGTTGGGCAGGCTTCTCATATATGCCTGTTCCTCGCTGCTGTAGAGTCTCCAGTTCTACCACTTCCCACAGTGCATGTACTTTGTGCAAAGCTCAGCTTTGCTTTCCCTCCCATCTCGCCACCATTACTCCATTATTCCCTTCTCTCCACCACACACATTCACTCATCATAGTGAACCCCACCATGGAGCTGGGACAGGTGCTTGGGCATCTCTCATCCAGCCACCCCGAGCTAAGCATTCTTCAGTATCTTCTCTGCCACCTCCTCTGACCTCCCTCCTTCCCTTTTCTCTGTTGTTATTCCTGATATAGTTATTGAGAAGAGTATCACAGCTCTAGGAGTTGAGAATAGACTAGCACACACCACACAATTAAACATCACTTCTGGTGCACACACACAGAAACAGATCATAAATACAATATTATAATACATTGCCTGTGATTACTGATAGATCCTGTAGAAGGCTGAAGGGAAGGAATGGGATCAGGAAGCTGGGAGATAGTTCTGAGGTTAGTGGTCCACAGTCAAGGCCTCTTTGCTATTTTTTTCTGTCACGATGTCTGGGCTTCTCCTATCATTTTATTCTTACTCTATTTATTTTTGTATTCCATTTTCTCTGCTTAGCCACAGCTGTGTGCATGTGTTGCTTATTGTCTGTTCTGGTCATGTGTCCACTTGATCTGAAGCCACACAATCTTTTAACTCAAGTGCCTATTACTTACTGCCATTTAACTTGAGTGTATCTTACTGATGATCTCTGAGAGGCTGTGAGTACTTCCACTGGACTTTGAACAAAGCCTTTCCTACCATGGCATCTATCCTGAGAAAGCTGTTCAGAGAACAGATAGCTTCTAATTGCATAGTTTTAGTCAATCAAGCAGATTTATCTCCAATTCCATAGGACCATAGTGTAGTGTATCCTACTGTGGGTACATAGTCTATTTTGCTCCCTGTAAAATTTACTGTTCTGGAGAAAGAGTTTAAAGAGTACTGCCAGGTTCCTTTTTTTCATTTATGTAAGGAAGATTTTGAAATATTGTCATATGACATTTACTTGAATTCTTCTGCTTATCCATCACAAATACTAAATGAAAAAAGAAAAGACTGAAAGCCTTCTTTTTAAAAGTATTACTTTTGTGATTATAAATATACCAGTTTCTATTTAGTACTTGAAGGTGACAGACAAGAAAGGAAGAAAATGACCAACAATTGTACATAGTTATGTACATTTAGAAATGTAAAACACATGGTCTTAAAATTTATTGTAGTAATGATTTAAAAGCACAGCATTTCGTTTCAGTGTAAAGGGATGAAGCTTTGATGATAGACTCATAGCATGATGAAATCATTTTAATATAATAGACTGGAGGTACATGTTCTGTGCTTCTTCAACCACAAATCAGACAGCGTAGCTACATGTGAGAAACAGGGTCACTGAAGAAAGCAGTTCTGAGATGCTAGCGGGAATGCTTGAGGTCCCTGAGCTCTGATACAGGCTCCCTGATACTGGATGGCTGGTCATGAGGCAGAACCAGCAGTTTGGGATTAGTGAGTTTTCTTCTCTAAGTGCAATGAGGGAGGGGAAAATCTGTTAGACTCGCCTTCCTTATCTTCTGCCATGTCAGAGCAATGCACCAGCAGTTCCCGAGAAATTGTGTCTTCTGTAATTTAGGAACGTTGGGGAGTCCCAGAAGGGATTCAAGTTTTTGTTTATCAGAAAGTGGAACAGAAGACAATCTAAAACTTTTTAATAGTTTCTCTCGTACTGAGAAGTGTGAAAGTGTCTGAGAAGTAGCCAAAGGAGCTAAAGCTACATCACAACAATGATGCCAGTGATTCAGGATAACCTGTAAAACAACTGACTGTCAGTGATGCTGAGGGCAATAGCTTGCCTTCCTGGGGCAAGAAAAGAGGAATCCAGATGGGGTGGTACACTGCTGAGTGGATGATGGGTTAGGTAATCATTCCACATTGAGAGCGGTGCTGGAAAACTATGGAAAGACACAGAATTACACCCTTCTACTTTAGTTTTTCCTCCAATGCTCATATGCTGGAAACAATTTATCAAGTATCATATTCAGAAGTTCAAGGGGTTCAAGGATGGCTAGGCTCTCAGTAATGGGGTAGTACCACTGTTGGAAGGATGGGTTTGGTGAAGAAGTGAGTCAAATACTCATTTCTGTTCTCTAGCCAGTTTTTATAACCATAAGAGTCCTTCTGTCGTGAAATAGGGCAATAAACAGTCCTCTTCAAGATCTTGCTGCTCCGTCTTAGAATTTTCAACTTCTAGAACCATGGGTCAAAGGGATTTCTACTTACTACAAATGACCTTGTTCTTAAGTTACTTTGCTTCATGAGCATCGCATGTGCTAAAGAATGTACCATGAAGGGGAAAATCTACACTAAACTAAATTTATCCAAAACTGAGTTAAGGCTAAAGTTTCTGATGATAATGATGATGAAAAGAAAGGTTCTGTGGCCGGGAGGTAGTGGTGCATGCTTTTAATCCCAGCACTTGTGAGGCAGAGGCTGGCGGATTGCTGTGAGTTCGAGACCAGCCTGGTCTACAGCTACACCGACACACTCTGTCTCTAAAAACCAATAAATAAATAAATAAATAAATAAATACATAGGGAAAAGAAAGGTTCCAGACAGAAAATAAAGTGGAAAGTAAATAAGTGCTAATGCTACATCCTCTGCATATTTGAGCATGTAGCAAAGTCCTTTATTAATTCTCACATCTGATTCTACAGTAGCTTCATTTTTAAAAGAATTTCTTCAAGGTTGCCAAACAATATGAATGTAACACTTATATAATTCCTGATTGTTTCCTGGTTCTTTTCAGTGTAAGTAGTTTATTATGTAATATGTGTAATAATATAAATGTATATGTAAAAATATTTAATAAAAAATTTAAAAAAGAATTGTTTGCTCTGTCTTATCAAGCATAACACCTCACATTTCTTTGACAAATGCTACATGCTTGACAGTCTTCTGAACATAGTCCCAATGTAGCTGTAGAGAACCCATATTTATTTTCAATTTGGTTGTTCACAGAACTGTCTTTGCTGTAAAATAATTCTGATTATGTCTCCTAAGTTATTGAAAATAGCTGTTTTAATATCTAGACCCCTGAGCCTCCTGCCTTTATTTCCACATTGCCTTTTATTCACTGGTCTATAGTTTAGTCTGGTGGGATCTTCAGTTATTAAACATAATTCCCATTCTTCCTTCCACAGTAACCATTCCTTATTATGGTTCTGGTTTTAATATGCAAACAGTTAGAGTGCACCTGCCTGGCCAGGCATGAGCTCTTGTACATGAGCATTGGAAAGCCTTTATGCATGTCAAAACCATAAGCTAAAACATGAAATCATCTATACTTAACCAATAACACCAAATTCATGAAAGCAGGCATGGGGAGAGACAGATAGACAGACAGACAGATATAGAGAGATAGACAGAGGTGTAGAATGACTTACTGTTATTTTTAGTAATGAATGCAGACAAAACTCTACATATCTTCTATGCACTGGAGGAACGAGAAGCCAGGGGATTTCAAATTTCTAAGAAGAATTATGAAATCACGGAGATACACAGAAAGTATCTCATCGCTATCTTTCTACTCTTTTAGGTCACTGAGAACTTTTTTTTATTCTATTTTCTATCTCACTGAGATTAACCTGACCCCCATTTTAAAAATGATGTCACTCTTTTTTTTTTTTTTTTTCATTTTTGTGTTGTCAAAGAGCCAGTCCATTACAAATCTGCTATGTGATTAATGGTACTGAAGAGATGAGACAAAGAGGAAAATACATTTGAAAAGGCATAAAACTCAAAAGCAGTGGTTCTCAGCCTTCCTAATGCTGTGACCCTTTAATAAAGTTCCTCATCATGTAATGGCCACAAACACAAAATTATTTTAACTGCTACTTTATGACCGTAGTTTTGTTACTTTTATGAATCATAATGAAAATATCAGTGTTCTCCAATGATCTTAGGTGACCTCTGTGAAAGGGAAGTTCTACTCTTTCCCCAAAGGGATCATGACCCATATATGGATGACCACCACTCAAGGGGCAGATTGACAATAATTGGCAATGAGAGATGACTAAAGATATGGAGAACTAGATGCTTAATGTAATCTCTTCCATATTGTCTTTTACAGACATTAAGAAAAATTTTGTTTTTTCCTGATAGTTTTATCCTAAAGTAAATCTACACAGTAAAATTCATGTTGTCTATGTTTCATGGAAATATATATTCACTTTTCATGGCATTACTAAAGGCAGATTATCCTGGACTTGGGAGTGTCCAGGGCAAGGATGACATTTCCAATGAGTACTCTAACTTTTGTCCTCTGAAAAGTGAAAATAACTCACTATATTGCTTCTGATTTGTTGCAATTGATGATCACTCAACAGCTTGACAGTCTGTATGAAAGTTATCTCATCTGTAAAATCAGATCAAAAGCATTATACATATTTAATGGTATGTATATAATTTATAGTTATTAGTGACAGATGCTTGAGAGCATATAATTTTCAGGCTCCATATAAGTAGTATTGGACACACTAGCAATTTCTCAGGTTAATTTGATGAAATTTAAAAAAAAAAATCTAAAAATTTGACAGACACATGTGACTCTCCCCCATCCACATAGACACATATAAGATGACAGATTCTACTGGAAAAAAACCAACATGTTCATGTCTATAATTGGATACAGACTTGAAAATGGCCTTGTCTTTCATATGGATGAAAATTCTTAGGTAGAACAAATGATTATTTAAAATATATATTGGGATGAGAGAGGGATGTTAGATAATACTGAAAAATAACTGATACTTAATGAGATGTGTCAGGTACCAATGAGACAAATATTTGCCAGGCTACATTATATCTTAAAATAATGTGGCTCATTCTCTCCTTTTTTGGTGTGGCTCTTCTGTACTCTCCCATCACTATGAGTGACTCTCAGCCTTTGCTGTGAAGTAGCCCTTGAAATATCTGAGGCTGCATCTTGCGTGTCTGGGTGCTTTCCACCCTCACCATTCACACTCATGTTTATTTTAATATTATGCTTCAGATTCTCATTGGTATTTCTAAACAAACTATGCTATCTACTTGTTCATCTGTGCATCTTTCACCTCTGTCACTGTGGGGTCCCCACTTCCTGCAAAATACGCTATCTACTTATACTGCTGGGAGGTAGTCGCTCTACTCTTCGTGCCAAACGCACTCAGTACGTACCCACTTGAGTTTATGATTAGACAGATCCTGAATGCACTTGGTAAGCTCAATACTTCGCTTCTCTTCTTCCTTCTTACTGATTTATCCTCTTTGAACTTCTATTTCTATAGACATCCCCATTTAATTTTCATCTCAGAACATGAAACATGTCCTCTATGAAGTCTTTTATCCCCTATGGAAGGATTGATCACACTTTCTTCTGATCACACATGATTTGTTAATACATTGAGTTTAGGGTATTTTCTATAGTTGTAGAAATGTGTATCTCCTGCCTCTAGGGATAAACTTTGCCCAGTAGCTATCAACATGTATAGCAACAACCTGGTGCTTGTTTAAGGAACATTTGGTGTGTCCAGGTTCTACGTTACTCTGCTTCATCATGCTTTTCTGAATAGCTGTTGGAACATCTGTGGAGACTTTTTCCTTATTATACTTGTAACAACAACTAATAAAATAAGATAACATGAACGTGAAAGAAAATAAGAACTGGTGTATAGGGTTGTTTAGGGAAATGAAAGGAGAAATGATGTCATATTATAATCTCAAAAAATATAATAGAAAAATTGTGAAAGTAAGCAGCAACATTTCTCAATGGATTTGGGTCCTTCTTGAATACTTTATAAGAATTCACTCAAGTTTCCTTATTTTCTCATCCCAGATATGTGCACTTCTAACTTCTCTCAAAAGGTTGTATGCTTGGACAATTATTCTTTTTCATTTTCTTAGTAGCAAAATTGTTTTAAAACCTCCACATTTATTTAAGTATTATGTTTAGCTAAAAGAAAAAGTAAGTATATTTGATAGAAAATACATCAAGGGGCATTGTAATATATTTTATGTTTTAGTTTGGTTTGACCAGGGAGTAATGTGTACTAGCAACAAGGATTGGACTTCAAGTTATTTGTTATGTGATTCCTGGAAATAAGTGGGGGTAGTCTAGAGAACACCAAGAAAATAGGAAGAGCAAATAAAGTTTCCATGAGAGATTGTCCTGTGGTCCTAATAGGCCCTTTCGAAGCCATACCTTTGTACATGCTAAGACATCTCTGTCTGAGGGCTGAGGTAGCTGGGAACAATTCACACCAACTCCTAGTCAGTCACCAGTTGAGACTGACTACAATTTTTGTCTCTGCACTTCTTCAGGCTAAATGGGATCTTTTAGGGCAGGGAAGTGCCTCGAGGAGAGGCACTCAGACAATGCAAGCATGGGCATGACAAGACTTCTACAGCTTGGCCTCTTATCCTGACATCATCTAGTCAGTCACATTGCTTTCCTACTCATTCTTACTGCTGTAATTGCCAAATATTTTCCTCAGGTAAGGCAATCTGCACATTACAACATGACACTCAGCAAAGGCAATAGCAACGTCTTCATTTCTAACTACTTCATGGTAACGCTGGAGTACTTCTACTAAACCTATGCTCAAGTGCTCTGGAAATCACCTTCTTATAGGCAATACCCAACAACCAAGAACAACATTCTTACACTACTTATACTTTCTTCTGTTCCAGCGCAATCACTAGACTTTTTTCAGTTGATGGTGATGAATACATAATAGTCACTAAGTGCATAATTTTAGAATTACTATTTTAAAGTAGATTTGGATAGATTATTAGAGTATCAGTAGAGATTCACTGTACAAAATAATAGCTGCGGGTAAATTTGGAGGCAACAATTTCATCCTGACCTAAGAATTATATTCCTGCTGTCTGGAAGAGAAGTGGCAATTATGGTCCTTATTGTAGACTCGTTTGAAGCCACTGTAATTCCTGAGAACACGAATGTACATCAAAGTTCAGAATGAGATTACTTCTAAATCTACATGTAGAACGCTCGGCAGTATGTGTCTTGGACTGTACTTGGTAGGACTAAAGGGATTTATAGCCGCATGGGAAGTGATGCTTACACCAAGATAGGCTCTTTACTTCTCTGTGATTCTGTGATGAAATTCTTTAGACAAAGTATTTTTTAAAGACCATTTTGTACGACAAATTTCAAAGCAAACTGGAGGTGTTGATGATGGACATGAGTGTCACAGAGGAAGCAATGCCTTCTCTTGGCCAAGAAGTCCTTTGAAAATCTTCACAGAATAAGGGGTTTGGGCTCATTATTGCAAGTAGAGAATCCCAACCGATTTGCTGAATTTATTGGCAAGAACACTAGCCTGTAATGGATAAAATCGATGCTAGAGGTTGAATAACACTATTTCCTTTGTTTCTTTTCATCTAATTCCTATTTATGTTATTTATTCATTGATGGAATGGAACATCTATGTGGGATGTTGATACATGTGTGCATGGGTATATGAACACATGTGTTTGTCCATATGTAAGTGTTGTCATCTGTTTGGAGGTCAGAGGTCGATGTCCACAATGACCTCAAATGTTCACCACTGTTTATTATATATTTACTTTGTTCAATTTGCTTTTACTCCCAAGTCCCAGAGCATTATTTTTAAAGAAATATAATTAACAATCTGTGAGCTTCTTTATACAAATGTATGGATTCAAATGTTTAAGAAACAACAAGGCATGTATTTAATATTTTACACTTTTTTCTTTTATAAAATAGCAATTGTTTATGAAAATGGTTTTGTTCATTCAGTCTATAAATGCAAATTAGAATATTATACTTTTATGAATAAATAAAATTGTAAGTACATATTCTGTTCATTTGGACCGTTCGTCTGTGGACATAGCTTTACTATAGTTCCCAAGAGTAGTTTTCTATTGTTTTCTTCTAAGTTTGTTAAAACTGCAACTTTATCATCTAATGAAAAGAGCTGCTTCTGTTTGGATAGTAGAATAGATGGAGAAGTGAAAGAATGCTGTCGTAGTTTTGTTCCCCTTGTTATGGTGAAACACACAGAAAAAAAAAAAAACTACTGTAAGAGAAGAGGATGTGTTTTCACTGACAGTTCTGAGTCATGCTCCATCCCAGCAGGGCACCACCACCTGTCTGAAGATCCTAATTTTAGCACTTTTGTGTGTTTGTACTTCTGCACATGTTTCTAGAGTTGGGCATTCAAATTGTTTTCAGTAATTGCTTAAAAATTATCATATGTAAAATTACATAATTAATCAAGGGCTATGCTTTTATTATTTGTAAGTTTTAAAGTTTTTATTATATGTAAAATTTCAGTTTTCAGTGGAATTCATTTTTTAATCAAGGGCAGTTTTTGAGATAAAAGCAAAACTTTAGAAGACAAACACATTTGTTTGCATATAAAATATGATGTGGAGAATAATATTGTGCTGTGTTTATGATACTGTGAAAATACAGGGATCATGTTTTGACTAATTATACATCTTTACTTATCCTATAATGAAACATTCAGCTGAGACACATTCTTGTTTTGCACTTTCTTTTGAAATGGAGGTGTGAGATTTTATTTTGACTATGTTCCAACTTGTGCAATAAAATTACATTTTCACTGAAAATGTCCCCTGATTCTAAACTGACTTTGATTTTTCTTACATCAAGTTCAAAATTATTCTGGGAATGAATGCCGATCAAAATAAACTGATAATCAAGCAATGATCTATGGACCTTTGAGATGGAAAATAATCAGCCTATTGGCTATTTTATTTGTACATGTAGGTGCAAATCAGGACCCAGGTATCTAAAGTAAAGTCTCTTTCTGCATAGAACTCAAGGACAGTTTTAAATTTTTTTTAAAAATTGAGAAAATAAAGCCTACTTTCAGAGTAGAGAACTTAATTTTCAGTGTCCATAAGCAATGTCTTATTAGAGTATATGTATATTGATACATTTGTACATAATTTAGAACTTATATATACACTGCAAAACCGGTTGAGTATTTATGGCAAAGTCTATTTGTTTAGTCAAATCTTAACAATCAACCCTTTTATCATTTACATAAATGTTTTCGGGCATTAGTCTCTTCTTCCTCTCACTCTTTAAACTCTGATTCCACCATTTTCCAATATCCACATAGATAAAAAGACATGATGTCTTAATTTTCCTTTTGTTGCTGTGATAAGCACTATAACCAAAGCTAACTTGGGGAGGAAAGGGTTTCTTTCATCTTTCAGTTCCAGATCACAGTTCATCACTGAGGGAAGTAAGGGCAGGGACTCACTCAAGTTGGAATCTGGGGCAGAAACCATGGGGAAACTTTACTGACTGGCTACTTCCTTCTGGATTCTGCTTGCCTATGTTTCTTTTCTTTTCTTTTCTTTTCTTTCCTTTCCTTTCCTTACCTTTTCTTCTTTCTTTCTTTCTTTTTGGGGGCAGGGTTTCTAGACAAGGTTTCTCTGTGTAGCCTTGGCTGTCCTAGAATCACTTTCTAGACCAGGCTGACCTCAAACTCACAGCAATCTGCCTGCCTCTACCTCCCGAGTGCTGGGATTAAAAGTGTGTGCCACCATGCCTGGCTAAGCCATCTTTCTTATAAAATTGAGGACCAGCTTCCAGGGCCATCAAGACCTGGGTCTCCCACATTGTTTATCAAGCTAGGACATTCCTCATGAACATGAAAATAGGTCAGTTTGATCTGGGCAGTCTCTCAGATGAGACTCACTCTTCCCACATGAGTCACTCTTGGTTGTCTCAAGTTAACAATAAAACCCAACCATTATAGATGCATAGGTAAGTCTATGATTATCTGTCTGTCTGTCTGTCTACTGATCACCTTTCTCTATCTCTCGTTTCCTAGCTACCTATTATAACATATTATCTGATTCATGTACAATTATTTCTACATATCTCTACATTAGAAACATAGATAACATTTAATAAAATATTTGTGTGCATATGAGTATGTGTGTATATGTTGGTCCTTGTTCATGTGAGTACATGTGTGTGCATGCACATGTAAACACCAATATATCATAAGTTTCTTTTCTCAGAAGCCCTTTACCTTTTTGTTTTCCTTGATGTGGGTTCTCTCACTGGCCTGACAGTAGATTAGGCGACATCACTGGTGAATCTTGTTGACCTCTGGTCTTTTTCTCCTGATGTTTAGATTATAGACATGCATACAACTATGCCCAGGTGTTTCTTCATGGGTTCTGAAGATCAGACTTGGGTTCTTTTTGTTCTTCGAGACAGGGTTTCTCTGTATAGCCTTGGCACTCCTAGACTCGCTTTGCAGACCAGGCTGGCCTCGAACTCACAGTGGTCTGCCTGTCTCTGCCTCCTGAGTGCTGGGATTAAAGGTGTGTGTCACCATGCCCAGTCAGGCTTGGGTTCTAATGCTCATTGTGCAAGCAATTTACTGACTGAACTATTTTCTAAGCCCTTCAGTAAAATATAACAGCAATTTAATTTGAAATGTGTTTGGGCATCTTTATACTAGTATAGAGCGCAAAAGTGTGAGCAATCAATACTCTTCTATTAATTCACACATCATGTGAAAGTGACATCAAATTAACAGACTGAAGAGTAGGTCTCATTGTTAAGTGAACAGAGTGCCAGCACATATCCATTTAGACAGATCTACTGCCTCCAGGCAAAGATATGGTTTGCACCATTAGGCAGAGCCTGAAGTTTAAATAAGTTCCCTTTCAATATGCTATTTTTCCAGCTACCACGTTCCTGGCTCACACTGTCCCATAAAAAGCTTTAAATTTACTACATTTCTAAAAGGATACAGTTTGTGCAGTAGGTAACTGTCATACTCTATATAGACATTGGTGAAATATATTCACAAAGCAAATCATTTATTCCTCTCCTTTGCCCAGAGATGGAAAATCACCAGGCCCCATAAAATCCTTCCGTTTTTATTTCATGTTGTAGCTGAAAATATGAAGCTAAGTGGTGACTTGGGTGGTATTTGTTGCTTTTAAAATGTCCTCTCTTGAAAGTCTGTCCTTAATTCTTACAGTGGAATAGTAAAGATTTGTGCATGGAGAACCATTCTTGAGTGCTGAGAGGTCATAGTCATGTTCACAAACTAGGAAAATTACAAGTAATGTGTGTGTGTGAAGTGGGTGTTTGCTTGTTTAGTTTTGGGCAGTGTAAAAACGATTCTGGCTTACATAGTGTATGGGCAACTGAACTATAAGAAAATAAATTATTTGAGCTTCATGGTTCCTAAATTAATACTAGCAATTCTACTGATTGATAATACTATGTGAGCAAATAATATTTTCTAAGGATAGTTGATAAGGAAACATTTAATCTTTTCCTCACTACATAATTCAAGCTAGTGTCCAGATGAAGTGGTCAGTAATAGCATTTCAGTACCCTTTAAAGGTTATTATAAAAAAAAAATCATTGAAGGATGAACACCTTTCTCCTAAAGACTTCCATCCTTCCCACTTTCTCAGAGCTCACCTCACAGGTAGGCTGGCATCGTAGTAAGAAGTACTAAGGGCTCTCTGAGATGGCTGTTTGCTCTGTGTGCTATTAATAACAGTTTTCCATGCTGAGCATGCCGCCAGAGATGCTGATCTGCTCTGCTCCTGGCATGGAAGTTATGTGTAATCTTTGAGGAATGTTGAGAGGAGGCAAGGAAGGAAATGAGGGGATTTAATTTTCTGAACAGTGTAGATCTTGTTCAGCAAAACAAAGGTGGGGAAAGCACCCTGACTAAGCAAGGCTGCCACCTGAAACAGGGCTGCAGTCACACTCTCACACCATGTTCCTCAGGTCTCTCAGGAAGGCCATGCACAGCCTTATTTGCTCCATTCGCTGGACTAGTCCCCCTTCTTCAGACTCTTCAGACATGCAATATTCCACACAGTGAAGTCTGCAAAGTGTCAAGTGTGTGTGTCTGTGTGTGTCTGTGTGTGGTGTGTGTATGTCCATATGTGTGGTATTTATAGTATGCATATAATACATATGTATGGCGTGTATGCATATGTGTGTGCATGTATGTGTGCATGTGTGTGGTGTGTATGGTACATTTATTTTGTGGTATTTGTGTGGTGTTTTTGTATTTGTGTGCATATATATATGGTATGTATATGTGTATGTGTGTGTAAGGAGTGTGTGCATGTGTTTGTGCTGTGTGCATGTGTGTATGCTATGTGTATATGTATATGTGTATGCATATGTGTGATTTTTATGGTGTGTGTGCATATGTGTGGAGTGTATGGTATGTGAGTGGGATGTGTATAGGTGTGGTGTATATGGTATATGTATACATGTGTGTAGTATTATGGTATGTGTTTATGTGTGTGCGCGCATGTTTGGCGTATATGGTATATGTGTGTATGTGCATATGTGTAGTGCATACAATATGTCTATGGATATGTGTGGTGTGTATGATATGTATGTGGGGTATGTATGTGTGTGTGTGTGTGTAATTGTTTGGTGCGTATGGCATATATGTGTGTGTACCTGTGCGTGTGTGCTCATGACCACAAGAGTCAGAGGTTGATATCGGGATGCCTTCTCCAATCTCTTTACTTTGTATTTTGAGACAATTTTCTCACTGAATCTGTTGTTTGGCTTGTGGTCTTTCCTCCATCAGCTGGTCTATTGAACCCTTAGAGTCTGCTCATCACTGCCCTTCATTGCTATGGTTACAAGAACAAGCAATCTTGCCCATTTTCATGTGAGTGCTATGGATCTGAACTAAGGTCCTAATCTTTGCATAGCAAGCGCTTTACCCACTGACCAATCTCCTGAGCCCCAGGGGTCAGTTACTTACTAGAGGACTGCCCATTTCAGGCTCACTCAACTTCTTTTCAATATGGAGAATTAAGATTTATCCCATCATCAAAGTCATGCCTTGAAATTTCACACAATTCACGGGGCATTATTCTTGAACCTAAAAGAAGTCTCAATTCTTAAAAGTGGGATTGAGAACTACCAAAAAATATGAGAGAAATCAAAGAAAAATGACTATTTAAATCCTTATAGCATATCATTTGTCTCCTATACTGATGAATCTAATGAGTTATTTGTGTATTTTCTTTTTTAAACCATTAATAAGATAAATAACAAATGTTTGCATAAATAAGGAGTTTTCTTGATTTAAATATATAAATAGCTATGCTTTTATCACTTGTGCATGCTTCACAACCACTTATGTCTTCAGACTCTTTCTATATATTGTGTTGAGTTTATATAATCTTTTTTTTAAGTCTTAAATGTTATCTGCCTTACATTTTGGAAGTGCACAAATTATTTCTATATTATCTGCTTTGTATAGTAACCTCTCACTTGGCCATATAAACATCAGCCACTAGATAGCTGCAAAATGTATTGGAATGGAAAAGCAATTTCTAGTTTCTACTTGCATTTGGATAAGAAAGTCTTTAGGTTGACTAGAGCTAAAAGCATCACATAGTTCTAAGATGAATTAGTTTCATTTTTATTTTTATGACTGTATTCTGAGCTTCTCTTCCAAATTACATTTTTAATAAATTTGATCTATAGGCATTTTGAAGGATGGAAGCCTATAAACACATCTTTCTGCTTTAATTGCCTTTAAAAAGCACTTACTCAAAAGGGTAGTTTTTCTTCTCAACCGGACCACCAGTTTTCATAAGTGAATCTGCCAGCCTCTCAGGACTAACTGAAGCTTGGTCCTGAAAATGAATGTTAGAGTGGAGGGTGTTAACGTATTCATGCCTAATTCTATATGGGTGTAGGGGAGGGGGTAAATAATCAAAATTTCAGGGAGGTTTCATGACATCTCAGGTAACATTGATTTTCTAATCTATTTATGGAGACACATATCTATTTCATCAATTGGTGTTCCCTTGCCATAACTCTGCTGTCTATCTCTTCCAGAGAATTAAATAACCCCACCATTGGCACAGAACCACTTGGGCCACTTCTCTACCTAACACCATGCCCCAAGTGTCTTTCTTCTTTCCTTATTTGTACAGGAGCACTAGGGAGAGCTCAACTGGAGTCCTGATTCTCTTTCCATTACTGCCCAGACTGGCCTCCTTTGCATCTTTTCCTCCTCTCTCCATCTCCCTTGCCTCACCATCTCTCTCTCTCTCACACACAAAATCATTGCCTCTTCCTTTTGAATTTTCACTTGATGCATGTGGATCTGCAATCTGTTTTTCCCTTCTCAGCTCAAAGCTCCAATACTGAACACATGGATGGAAAGCCTTATAAGAATCTATAATCCCTCTTTATCTCCCACATTCCTCGTCTAATCTGCTTCTAGCTCTTAAGGTTTCTATATTCATAATCAAACACGTCTGCACAGAACCTAGCCAAGTCTCAGCAGCTATCTGCTAACATCCAAGGTAAGACACCGTCCTCTCTAACCTGGATGGGCTATGCTAGACCAGTGTCACATTTCCCTAGTTTTCATCAATTGTCTCTGTGCCAGTTGCAATGATGTTGGGAAAAATGTAATTCAGTTGATTTCTCATCTTTCTGGGAAACTCCAAGGTCTATGACACTCAGAATGAAACACAAGCACATCATCCTGAAAAAATTTCCTGTTTCTTTTTGCTCAGTCCAAACTTTTCTCCTGACTCATAGTCTTCTACCCATACTGTCTTTTCCTGTGTCCATGAACAAGCCATATCCACTTCTACCATGGGCTTTTTGCATATTACGTTTTCTCTGTCCACACCTCTCTTTCCTAGCGTTTAGATGACTCACTCTTCTGTGCACCAACATATCAGAGAAAATGTTAGTTCTGCTTGTGGACCTTTATTATTTAACACAGTACCTTATACCACACTTTGACTTTCTATAATTGCACCATTCTGTACTTTTTATTTAGCTCATTTTAATATTTGACCTTGTATAAAATGTATTTATTTTTTACTGGTTTCATTTTGTTTTTCTAGAAGGCTTTTGGAATCCAGGAAGAATGAACAGTATTCCTCAGTGGACACTTGTTTCTTTTGCTATGGAAACTAATATCAGATGTGGGAACCCATCTTAAACCCAAACATAGATATCTTTGATCTGTGTTGACAGAGGTACTTTTGCCTTTCTCATGATTCCCTCAACATTGCAAAGAACAGAGGAGTGGAGAAATTATGTAAACACACAGGAGTGTTGTGGCTTTGCCATCTAAGCCTGATAGCCATCATACTTCTGCAGCCAAAAGCATCTTTAGGAATCCTCTTAAGAGCATAGGCTTTTAGCCCTGCCTTGGCAGTTAGGCTCCAGACTCTAGATGACTCTAAGGTGGTCCAGCACACTGTTTTGAAGACTGTCCACTAAACCCAATGAATACTCCATTTTAACCCAGTAAATTGTGAACCAGCACCCACTTTCCCTTAGGAGTACACAGACATTTATTTTCAAACTCGTTTGTGATTTGTGACTCACAAATGAAAAAAAGAAAAAAAAAAAAAAGATTTAGGAAATATCACTCTTCCCTGAGTCATTTTAGTGTTATCAGAAGGCATGTATTGTCATTGTATAAGCATTACTAAAAACATCTGTCATACCAAAATTACAGCATTCATGTCACATGATTAGTCATGTGAAATAAATGATATAAATCACTGAAAAGCTGCTTAGAGAAATCTCAGCCTATGGCAATCTCAGCACATATTATTAATATTGGCCTTACATAAAAACATTAGCTTTTTGCTTATTAATATTAATAGAGATAGCATGTAGGCATTTTAAAATGTTTCATACTAATACTACATCCTAATATTCTGACAAAAGCTTATATTTGGGGGCTAAATTGATTCCTAAACTGCTGTACATTCCAAGCCCCTCAGGCATGGACCATGCTGCATTCTGAAGTTCATAGACACTGTCACTCATGAGATCATCATTCTAGTTGTAACAGCTCTAGATAAGTGTTTCTTTTGCATTCATCCTTTTAAATTTAAATAAAACATATTTTTTCACTTAAAAGTTTAAAATATATTTTACTGTGATATTAGAGAATGCATAAAGAAGAAATATTACCTATATTTTTCTTTTAAATTTCTTTTATTTTTAATTTGTTCAATTTACATCCTGATTGTAGTCCCCTCCCTACTGTCCTTCTGGTCCCACCCTCCTTCCCTCATCCCTTTTAAGTATGAAATATGTGCCACAACAGATATGATATTGAGAAGTTTACTAGAATGGTAGGGGTACCCTGGGGTCGGGGAGGGGGAGAGAGAGAGAGAGAGAGAGAGAGAGAGAGAGAGAGAGAGAGAGAGAGAGAGAGAGAAGTAAGAGAGGAGAAAGGTAAGAAATAAGAGGTGAAGTCATAGACTGCAGCAGTATGCTAACAATCTCGCCTTCCCCTCCCCCTCTCCTAGTCCTCAGAAAGGGGGAGACCTCCTTGCTTATGTGGTCAATAGACAGTACAGTCTCCTTGTGGGTGTCATAATATGGGGAGTAGAGGCTACCTCTGACATGGACTCTGTTGCCCACTGGATCACTTCCTTCTAGCAGGGTGGCCTTGACAGGTCACAAAGGAAGAGGAGGCAGTCAGTCCAGATGATACTTGTTAGGCTGAGGTCAGACCTACAATATTCTTATGTAACCTATTAATATATTCTGTGTAAAATTTAATCTTATTTTATGCAAGAACAATTCTGAAAATTTTATTAAAATAGCAACAGCCTCTACATATTCATTAATTTTTAGAATAAAATATATTTCAAAATTTACATTTTATTCTTCTATTATGTGTCCCTTGATATTTAAAGCACAGTGGGACTTTACAACAAAAATAGAGGCACTGTTTCATCAGAGAATAAAAAAAAAAAAGAATGTCTCATTCCAATTTAAATACACCCATGTGATCTTCCAGTACAGGGTCTCAGAGTGATACTGGGACTCAGACAGCAAGTAGCTTCACCTGAAGCTGCTAAGTGGCCTGCTACAAGAACTGCTAATTTAATTATGCAGAATGGTAATGTTATACATTTGAATAGCAACAAAAGAGAAGTCAAATCACACCAAATCCATGTTAATTATGTATTATTTAGAGAAGAGTATTTCTCTAACAAGAAATCCAGCTCAGAATTGCAGTTCTGTGTGTGCTGTTATCAGAGGTGTGTGGCACCAGGCTCCACTCCCAATATCTCACATCGTTGACACACCTCTGCATAATACTGTAGAAGATTTTCTTTTAACTGACAAGTGAGTGGAAATCATGCCAACATTCCCTTTTTTCTTTTTCAGGAATTTGTTGCAGCCTTGTGCACTGCAGACAATACTCCCATCCTTCACCCGAACAGCTTCAATATAATTGTATTTCCCTTTATTTCTCACTTTTATGTCTTTGTTTTGAAAGGCAACGGTGTGCAGATAAAAGCTTAGGAGTAAGACACAGAGAGGGTTGAATTTCAGCTTCTTGCATTAGGTATGACCTTGGACAACTTACTTACCCTGTCTAAATCCATTTTTTTTCTAATTGAAAAAGAAGATAATGGCATATTTTTATAACTCATTATCAAGTTTGAATAATGTGAGACATAAAGATTGTCTGTCACTCCTTGCAATGTTGCTGTAACTTTTCTTATTTTGCTATGTACTTGTCCTATAATTGAAAAATTCTCATCTCCTTTGCTTTCAATATTTCCAGAATAATCTCATCTATGTAGTATATGGAAGGGCTATCCAATCTCTCTCTCTCTCTCTCTCTCTCTCTCTCTCTCTCTCTCTCTCTCTTTTTCCCCCCGCCTTCCCTCCCTCTTTTTCTGCTTTTCTCCATTTTACATTAGTTTCTTTAAAGTTATACATATTTTTCATTTGGAAAACCTATGACATTTTTACATATAAATATGTAACAAACAGTTCTTATCCTCTCAGGACCTTGATTTATTTTCTGTTTCCTGGTGGTGATTATGGTCAGCCTTATGGTCACACATCCATGTGTATCTGGATCTTCCCCCATTAAATTGTCTTCATGCAAGGGTTCTTTGACCCAGTTGGTACAAAATCTTCTTGACTCTTCACACCTTTGTCAGGGTACTGCAGTACAACTCAAATACTGTGTAACTGATGACCTTGTGGGGTAGCATCCTTTGCTTTGATAGGTTAGCAGTGTTTTAAGGAAAAAAAAAAAAAACTTAATCATCATGCCCACACTGGCCACTTACATCTTTGAGACCAGCCTAGGTGTCTTTTCAATTTTTCACAAACCTTTATAGTGATAGCTATTCACTTTTTAACTTTTTATTTAATCTTGGAAATTATACTATAATTACATAATTCCCCCTTTTCCTTTTCTCTAGCCAAACCCTTCCATCTACTTCTTCTTGCTCTCTTTTAAGTTCATGTTTTCTTTTTGCATTAATTCCTATCACCTGCTTAGATGTATAAGCATATATGTATGTAGTCCTAAGAATAATCTACTCAGTTTTATACTTTTACCTTTATGTATGTTTTCAGGACTGACCATTTGGTATTGTGAACCAATTGGTTTGCTCTTCTGTGGGAAATGTTATCTCTCCTACTCTCAGCATTCTTTAGCTGCCTATAGTTCTTTGTTGAGGGTTGAGGCCTGGTGGCCTGTTCCCCATCAATTTCAGTATGTCTCAGTTGACATCATCCTTGTTCAGCTCTTACTCTAATTTTTAAAATAACAGTAACATGCTCATTATTAGGGACATGATAGGCGCATCATCTCAGTTATCCCATCTTCATGCTGTGGAGAGCTATCTCACATTGAATCATTCAGTTCTTCACCTTCACCTTATTTATGGAGGGATTAACATAATTTCCTCTAAAATACTTCCCTTAGAATTGAAAGACTATTTAATTTCTTCTTTCTATACCTTTTTTTCTAATCCTCCATTTCAATTTCAAAACCCACAACTTTCTCCTCTCTTCCTAAACAAACTGAGATGTATAGAATGTGTAATGGCTGTTTATTAATTACATTTCCTTTTGGACAGTATCTTACATGTCTAAATCATATTCAGATTACTCACACTCCTCTTCCTCATCACTCTTGCCCTCCATGTATTTGTGCTTCACATATTCATACTGTCTTGTTTAATTTGTGACTTACTGGATTTAACCATGGGTGTCTATGACAGCGGATTTGCAATGATCCTCGGTGCCTGATGGTCTCACGTGTGGGTAACTGAAGATATTGATGGGACCTTTTTTAGTGTCAAGCAGTAGCTTACAGCTCAATAGGGGAAGGGTGGGCCCTTGCTGTGTGCCATGACCCTCTCTTCCTTCTGAAACCTTGTCTTTATCTTATCTTCTCTGATTTCCACTCTAAATGTTTGCCTTTGCTTTCTCCCCCTGGCTTTAAAACTAAATCTGGTGATCCCTTGTCCACTCCTAATTCTTTAAGTTTAGCCTTCTCATATGGCTTTTTCGAGAACTCTCTTTAGCACTCTTC
Organism: Acomys russatus; assembly: GCF_903995435.1. Taxonomy (NCBI): domain Eukaryota; kingdom Metazoa; phylum Chordata; class Mammalia; order Rodentia; family Muridae; genus Acomys; species Acomys russatus. The sequence continues at coordinate 104,269,594 of NC_067137.1, read as the reverse complement.
GGTGTCCTCATGCCTGACAAATGAGCTAAGAATTTTTTCATTGCATTATTTTTTAATTGAAAATACATTATTTTCTCATACAGTGCATCCTGATTATAGTTTCCTCTCCCTCTACCCCTCTCATTCCATCCCTACCTCCCCTCCTCTCCACACCCACTCCCTCCCTGTCTCTTACTACAGAAGAATAATTTTCTATGATGTAACAACTAAACATGACAAATACAATATAATAAGATGAAACAAACACTATCATATTGAAGTTGGATCTCGCAATTCAATGGGAGAAAGAATCCTAAGAATGTGTAAAAGAGTCAGAGACCCTCTTGTACACACAGGAAGGAGTCCGATAAAAATACCAAGGGAAAAGTTTAGTATATACCCACACAGGTCCTAGTGAAGACCCATGTAGGCCCTGTGCTTAAACTAAGTTCGTTTTATGTTTTAACTGTTTTTTATTTATTCACTTTGTATCCTGTTGCAGCCCTCCTCCCCTCCTCATCTCCCCAACTGCTTCACCACACATATACCCCTCCACCCATTCTCCCTTCCCCTTCTCACAAAAGGGGGAGGTCCTCAATGGGTACCAACTTATGCTGGCACGTTAAATCACAGCAGAACCAGAAGTATCCTCTTCTACTGAGGCCAGACAAGGCATTCAAGTTAGGGGGAACATGATCCAAAGAGAGGCATCAGAGTCAGAGAAGGCCCCTATGTCAGTTGTTGGGGGATCTACGTGAATACCAAGTTATGCATCTGCTACCTATGTGCAGGGAGTCTAAGACTAGTGCATACCTGCTCTTTAGCTGGTGGTTCATGTTCTCTGAGCCCCTATGGGCCCAGGTTAATTGATTCTATAGGTCTTCTTGTGGAGTCCTTGTCCACTCTGGCTCCCTCCATTGTTCTCTCAACTCTTCCGTAGGAGTCCCTGAGCTCTGTCTAATGTTTGGTTGTGGGTGTTTGCATCAAATTCTGGGTGAAGCCTATCAGGGGAGTTATGCTAAGTTCCTGTGTACAAGCATAGCAGAGTAACATTAATAGTGTCAGGGATTGGTTCTTTCCCAAGAGATGGGTCTCAAGTAAGGCCAGTCTCTGATTGGCCATTCCATCAATCTTTGCTCCATCTTTGTCACTACACATCTTGTAGACAGGAAAATTTTTGTTTTTGTTTTTTTGTGGTTTTGTGGTTTTGTGGGTTGGTTGGAAGACTTATCCCTTCACTGAAAGTTCTGCCTGGCTACAGGAGGTGGTCACTTCAGGCTCAATTTCCCTTGCTGCTAGGAGTCTCAGCTATGGTGACCATCATAGTTTTTCTGGGGCTGCCCCTATCTCAGGTCTCTGGCAAGTCCTTAAGGTGCCCCCCACCTCTGAGGACTTCTCTTCTCTCACCCTGATCTCTCTTCCCTGCTCTGCCCTACTCCTAATCCCCACCACTGCTCCCTTCCCCAATCCCTTTGCACTTAGTTCCCTCCCTCCATACATACCCAACATATATTTTATTTTCCCTTCTGAATGAGATACAAGTATCTTCCCTTGGGCCCTCTTCTTACATAGCTTCTTTAGGTCTGTAGATTTTATGATGTTTATCTTGTACTTTATGGCTAATATCCACTTATTCGTGAGGACGTAGAATGCATGTCTTTTTGGGTTTGAGTTACCCCTCTCAGGATATTTTCTAGTTCCATCTATTTTCTTGCAAATTTCAATATGCCTATGTTTTAAATAGATGACTGTTATTCTATTGTGTAAACTACCATAGCTTCTTTATCCATTCTTTGGTTCAGGGACATGCAGGTTATATCTGCTCTCTGACTATTATGCATAAATATGTTATGAACATAGTTGAGAAAGTGTTCTTATAGTATGGTAGTTCAGTTTTTTGGGTATATGTTCAGGGGTGACATAGCTGGGTCTTGAGGCAGAGATATTTCCAATTTTCTGAGAAACAACAAGATACATATCAAAGTATATGGGAAATGACATTTCATACTCATCAAAGAAAAATTCACCAAGAGGATATCTTAACTCTGAATATCTATGTCCCCTATACAAGGACACCCACATTTGTGAAAGAAATATTACTAAATCTTAAATCACACATTGAATCTCATGCATTAGTAGTGGTAAATACCTGGGCATGGTAGTGTTTACCTGTAATTCTAGCACTCTGGGAGGCAGAGGCAGTTGGATTCCTGTGAGTTCAAGGCCAGGCTGGTCTACAAAGTGAGTCCAGGACAGACAAAGCTACACAGAGAAAGCCTGTATTGAAAAGACAAAAGGAAAAAATAGGTGTATATCTCCCTCACTCTTTAAGGTTCATTTCAGTATGAATTGTTTATTACATTTATGGAAAAATTGTAGCTGCAAAGACTATGACAATGACTGCTCACTCTTGAAAATAATTAGTCTATATTCACTTCAAGGTGAAAAAGCAAATTATCAGTTTTGAACCTTAAAATGCCCAATGCTAGAAAATGAGAACTTACTGTCTTTCATCCTAAAGGAAAAGTTTTCTTCTCCAAGCAGCTGCTGCTGACTTTGCTATCCTGTACAGCTTCTCTCAACTCTCAGAGCCAGAAGGAGGCCAGAAAGAAGAGAAAATGGACAGAAATCCATGCTGGCTTTCTTCACTCTGTTCTGTCAGGTATGGAAAGTCTACTTTTTCTTTCCTTTAGGAAGATATTTGAACACAAAACTCTTAATGCTTGTGATTTTTTTTCCTTCAGCCAAACTTTTTCCATACAATCTTTCTATGTGTCCCTCCCTCAACGCTGAATCTCCATATCAAATTAGAACTGCCTTCTTTCCAAGCCCTCGTCCTTGATCGGTCTTGGAGTTCAGATACATCTCTTCCTTATCTTGCAGCCATACTTTGGAGTCACTGTTTGTGTGCTTCTCTGCCCATTTGAGAGAGAATCGGTGTCTTCGTTGGTTTTCCCCTCTGAGATCCAACATTCACCCCGTATTTCAAGGATCTGTATAGGAACCAATGGGCTAGGCTAAAGATCTAAGATTTTTAACATGACCTTATACAAGATACTTAAGTCTCTCTGTGCCTCACTTACTTAACTGCATTAACAGAAGTGGTGTCTGCATTACACAGTTTTACGTGTTTATTTCTCACCAATTTTATGGGAGACTGAGTGAGTGGTAGTTGTAGGTGATGGCAAGAATAGATCTCTTCACAGGTTGTTCAATGGATCAAGTAGTTTAATATTTGGGTATTTGATAGACATTGGAAAAAATAAGAAAGCAATCACTAGACTTCATGATGAAATCTCTGAAACTAAATTAAAGTCTTTTATGTAGTAAGTGACCATAGAAGAATCACCTAAATATGACCTCTATCTATTTTTTCATCAAAAATAACATTTGAATATTAACATCCTAAAACACTGAGAATCTCCAAAAATGTTTTTATTTTTCATAGAAATAAAACATTACATATTCCTGTCTTTTAGAGACATGTCAACCCTTCCATATATCCTTCTACATAGTAAAAGGGGCCAGTCTACCCATGTCTACAGGCCAGGGTAATACCTCAGGTCCTTTTCTGGTTGCCACGGAGCATTGCTCCAGTACTGTCATCACAAGTATGTCTATCTTGTTTCTGTAAAAGAGTTAAAAGTTACTTTGCACAGTGTCTGAAAGTTCTCAAAATTATGTGGCTATAAAGGGACACCTAAGTGGTCCTAGCTGGATGCATAGGGATCTTTAGAGAATAAGGAAAAACGACTTCCGATGAACAAGCAAGAGTGTAGTAGGGCCCCAGCTCCAATCAGCTATGGTTAAAAAAAATCAGGCTTAAAATTTTTTATGAAAAAAAAATTTATGAGCTAAAAACTGATCTTGAAGTATCTAGGAGAATATATTTCCCCAACACAATTATTTTCAATGGTGGCAATAGTATTCTCTAGTTATAGTGCTTGATGCTGCCTAAAAAGTTATTCTAGGGGCTGGAGAGATGGTTTAGTAAATGGAGTGGCTACTACTCAAGCAGAGGGAACTGACTGCCAGCATAAAGTAAAAAAGCTAGGTCCCCAATACAGATGTAGCCAATAGGCAGCTCAGGCTTCATGTGGGTCCTCTAGCAAGGGGAATGGTACTGTCTCTGCTATGGACTCTGAAGCCAGCTTTTTGATTACTCCCTCCCACTGCAAGGACTGCCTTGCCAGGCCACAGGAGAAGAGGACATACACAGTCCTGATATAACTTGATGAGGTGTGGTGGATGAGAAAGAGGACTCTCCTTTTCTGAGGAATAGGGGAGGAGAGAGGGGAGAAGGGAGAAGGGTTAAAGTGGGGAGAGGAGGGATGGGGCTATGACCAGGATGCAAAATGAATTAAAAAATAAATATAAAAAAGAAGCAGAAACTGAGGGGTTGGAGCGATTACTCAGTGACTAAGAGCATTCTCTGCTTTTCCAGATGTCCAGAGTTCAAATTGCATCAACCACATGGTGGCTCACAACCATCAACACTGGGATCTGATGCCCTCTTTTGGCATTCAGCTGTAGGTGCAGATAGAACAATTATACATTAAATAAATAAATCATGCAAATTTTAAAGATAAAATTTTTTACTATAATAATAATAATAATAATAATAATAATAATAATAATAATAATAATAATAATAGAAACAGAAACTGAGGACTAGTTGTTTATTAGAAGTCTCTGGTAACTATAACAGGGCTCAAGACCTTAGCACAACTGACTCCATAATGGAAGTGTCACTCAGGCTATAAAGCTCAACACTATGCAGGACTACTCGACAAAATGAAAACAAAAAAACCTATTCCATCAAAGTCCATAGTTCTAGAAAAGTCTCTAAATATACTAGCCTTGTTCTTTGGCTTCAGCAGTTCTGCTTCTGGCTAACTGTTCCTGTTAACTGAAGTACATCAACCTAGAACATGACTTTTGCACTTAAAAGCTCACCAGGATGAAGGCTTCATGCTACACTGGTAACCCGAGCGCTCACATGGGTTGCTTACCAACTAGTAAAGACTTTCTAATGGCTTAAACATGTAGTGAATGGGTGGCACGGGGGTGGTACTGCAGTCAGTATGTAAGCTAATAAATAAACTTATTTTTTATAAGGCTAGGCATGGTAGCACATATATTTCACTTTAGTGTTGTGGTGCTTACTAGCAAGTCTAGTCACTCAATAACAGAGGAAGATGCCCATTTTTAATCTATGGCTTCTAAACACATGCATGTAAGCTCCCAAAAGTGCCCATGTGCACACACACACACACACACACACACACACACACACACACACACACAGAGAGGAGAGAGAGAGAGCGGAGAGAGAGCGAGAGAGAGCGAGGAGGAGAGGAGAGAGAGAGAGAGAGAGAGAGAGAGAGAGAGAGAGAGAGAGAGAGAGAGAGAGCGAGAGAGAGCTGTAAATGATTTAATGTTAGTTTTCTAATTCACTCCACATAACTCCTGCTGTACTTGATTACAGAGTCCTTTAAAATCTATCAACTGAACAAATAATTTGTACTGAACAATGACTGAGTAAATACATATTATGTACAGTAGATAGTAGAAATCCTCAGGAGACTGCATACATGTCTATAGGACAGTAGTGGAGGTGAAAGGAAGTTGCAGAGTTGTTTTTTTTTCAAACCCAGTTATTCCATATCTTCATCTCACTAGTTCCTTGAGACACATTTTTGTCCCAGGGAAATGCTGTTCACAAATGTATTGTGACAAATCTGTTTGTGTTTTTTTTCTTTGTTTAAATATCTCAAAATTTTAAAATCTTTGAAATTTGTAGTGTATTCAAGGATGCCACAATGATCAGGGTCTCCCGTGTAGATTAATGTCACGCATGGTTCTTTATTTATTTATTTTTTTTTGAAAATTTTATTTTATTTATTTATTTTTTTAATTTTTGTATTATTTACAAAAATTTTTTATTATTAATTTATTCTTGTTACATCTCAATGCTTATCCCATCCATTGTATCCTCCCAAAGCCCTGAAGAGCCGAATGACATTGGATTGCTTCCTCAACCCCATTTCAACACTTCGCAGACGGAATTCACTGCTCCCTCCTTCCAAGAGATGTGATGGTCATCTTTCTTTTATATTCATTGTCTCCATCAGTAGATCAACTACCTGCTTATCTCCAAAGCCCTGGGTTACATTGATGCCTTCTTCTTTGCCCTGGCTAGCATTAATGATCATTTAGTCTCTGAAAACTAATCTCTTCTCACTGCCACTAACTCAGGTTTCCGGTCATTCATTTTGCTCACCACAATAATGTTTTAGCTTCCCATTTTCTTCTTGATTACATATTGATTGTTTTCTATAATTGTACAAGGTTGAATATCACTAGAACAATAATATGCTGATATTTTTCCAGGTTAAACAAAAATAGTAATCAAATGTTTTTCAAAGCATGTATCTCTTATTTGCAGTCTGGATATTGTTAGGCATGCTTTGTATGGTCCACTGTGGTTTATTTTGGTTGGTCAATATTTAATAATTTAGGGGATTAATTCTGGATTCTCACTGCTTTCTGCTCTGATGTAGTCTGTTAAACAGAAGCTCTTTCAACGCCTCTATAGTTCCCACCACTCTCTCTTGTCTCCATGCCATAACAATGGCAACATCATGCAGCAGAAATGTACTCAATTTTGCTGTAGTTCCTTCTGTACCTAACATGCTTCCCTTCTGTGCCCAGCATTCCTTAGCCCAGCATTCAAGGTTCTCATGAGCTGCTGTTATTCTCTTCTTCTCCACCTCTTCTCTCTACCTTATGTCCCAGCCATATGTCATGCTTGCTACTCCCAGCGCAGGCATGAGCTGGCATTAATTCTGGAGAGTCAGACTGTTCGAGGGCACATTTAATGTTTATTCCCATTGGATCTAATCTTTTGGATATTTACTGATTCTTGGTGTGTTTTTGAATTTTCATTTCAGAAATGGAAAAAATGGTGCCTGCCCTATCACTATGCTGTGGGTTTTAGAAAATAATGGCATGATGCTTTTAGCATTTTCTCGATGCTCAGCAAAATTGAACTATTTCAGATTCCCCAACAAACATCTTGTTCAGAAAGCTTCATAGAGGAAGCATTCTTTTATCATGCAGTTTGTGTTCTATTATATCTGTAGCGTGTCTTTAATGTCCAATTTATATCCTACATGGAAAAATCTTTCTTTCCCCATTGGAATTAATCCCTCCTCTTGTTAATGTGAGTGTACATAGACTTGTTAGAGTTCTTTTGTGAGCCCACCATTGTTTTCACTGGAGTTTTCAGCTACTTCAGTGAAAGGATAAAATGTTACAGGTCTACTTTGCCTTCACAGTATCTAGTGTCATGCTGTGTAAACATCCAGTGCTCAGCAAAAGCTTATCACTTCAACCAAAGTGGAGCCATGTGTTTGTCGTTGATGCGCCAAGCAATTACAAGCTGAATTAATCTTAAATAGCATCATGTTCAATCCGTTTATTGGAAAAGTAGAAACACAAACAAATGTGAAAATCAAATAATTTTTGCAAGAACAATTATTATGACAAATTCCAACACTGTCACCCTGAACTTGCACCTCAACATCCTTTTATTGAGTCTTAAGGGGCCGCTCCATTCAGATAACAGTGAGGTCACACAGTCAGGACTTGTAGAAGCCAATTATCTGCCAAAGTTATGCTGGGTTATGTAGGTGCTGCTACGAGATGCCGTGTCAGGGTGAAGATAAGTGGCAACAGCCATGCTGTTGAAGGCTATAATTTACAGGATATAGAACTACAGTTATCAGAGCCATTTTTAAGTAGGGGACTTCTCAAGTCATCTTCTTTATCTTATTAGTACATTTCTCTTTTTATAACTATGTCATTAGAGTCAGCACTGTGACATAAGATACTTGCAGTCGGTATTTGCAGCAGAAAGAATATTTAAATGCAAATAATGAGCCTGAGATCACACATTCAGAAAAAAAACAGTGAAACACCTCCATAAATCTAAGACTTTAGCTTACATCCCAGCATAGTTTCATCACTGCACAGCCCATGATTTGATGCATCCACACAGATGACCAACACAGGCTTGCTTCTAGTCTGTTAAAAAAAAGATATACTTTACTGTCTGTTGGAATTTTTATAATATTGCATTCATTTTCTTCATATCTGTTAATTTTCTCTTTGACATCTCATCTTCTAAAACACAATTGGTGATACCTCATCCTCCTTTACAGACACGTGTGAGATGGGTGGGTGAGATGCTACAAATGATCGCTCCCACAATGCCACTGGCATACGCTTCTCAGGATATTCTGTTTTCATCTCATTACACAGGACACATGGTCTTTGGGGGAAAAAGGGTACTTATCCTCCCTACTCTGTTGCTACAGCTTCTAGCATAGGTCCTGGAGAGTTATAAATGCATATTGAGATTTGCTTAATAAATGAGTAGATCAGAGGCACATGTCTCTATCAATCAGAACTTGGAATCACATTATCACAACACAGAGGCAACTTATTGCCAAGAATTACTACTGCTTGTTCCAGCACCACATCTTCACCTTTCCTCTAGCACTCAATGCACAGGAATGATTTATTCTAAGTTGAATATGTCTATCTTTGTAGTAGGCTGTTGTTTTGGCTGTCTATTACATATTTAATTTCTACTGTATTTACATTTCCATTGGTATAGCCTTTTTTTTCAAAATCAGAACAATTTCAATTTAAGTAGAGGTTTATGATTTTCTCCTCCAAATTAAAAGGCTGTGGATGATGACCAGAGTTGATGGTCTGTCACACTATAGATGCTATCTTTTGGCACAAATTACTCATTTGGCCATGATTAAAAGATGTATTCATGTAAGTGGTTCCATTCTGAAACATAGAAGTCACTCATCTAAAGTAACTAAAAACTGAAAAATCGTAAAGGAAGTTGGAGCCCCAAGATATAAGCAAGAAAACTAGTGTGGGGCAGGCTTTTTATTTCTAGCCTAAGATCTTCTAAGAAAGTAAAGCAAGGTGAGAATTGTTCAGCTTTCTTCTATCAAATCACATTGTTACTTATAGGCTTAGGGAGGTTGTCAATAAAATATTTCTTCAGCCCCCAAGATTCTACCAGAATAGGCTGTTGGAGAAGATTGTTGCTGACAGTGCACATGTTGATGTAGCTAGGACTTAATAGCTACTGGTCAACAGCAGCGCTTTTTGTTTTATGTGAGCTGCCCTTCCTCTGTTGGTGAACTAGACAAAGCACACTTAGTATGTTTCCAAAGTGGCACAGCATGGGCAGGGGGCCTTCACTCATTAATCATTCTCAAAGAGAGGGAAGCATGGTCCTGTCTGGGAAGCTTATGGAAATAGAGTCCTTTCTCTTTTAGTTCTGAACTAGAAGTTGATATTTGTCCTTTAAAAATCCCTTTTCCTTAACGTTTTCTACAAGGGGTTCTCATTCTATGAGAACCACAACTGTATAAGATTCCTATAGACATGGAAATGGGTTAAGGGGAGAAAAAAACCAAGACATCTTAAAATCACTTATTTCTCTGTTCATATACAATATATAAAATACTTAGACAAAGTTTATGTTTCTAAATTATTCCCCTCTAAGAAAGCAAGGGTTTTTTTTTTTTTTTTTTTTTTTTTTTTTTTTTTTTGATGCTCTGGTGGGCTCAATATTCAGCAACAGTATGTCTATTGTAGGTAGCAAAGGCATGGATGGAAATAATTTAGACCCCCCAGATTTAAACTTGCTTGGGAGTCTGAGATTTGATGCTATGTAGACTTGAGCGGGAGGTCTGACTCCAATTTTGGCTAATGATGAGATTTAGGTAACATAACATCTCAAAGCCTAGTTGTCCTTGCCAAAGTGGAGGTAATTCTAGAACTCAGCTCCCAGCAGACTTGACCTGTGAAGTTAAATTTGATAATTAATGTATGCAGAATATCCTGGTACATGGAGTCATTCCCTTGCTGTGTTTTCTATTTTTCCACTGCTCGCCCTTATTTTCTGTTCTTTCTATCCTCTCCACCTCCTTCCTTAAGTTCATTCCTTTGTCCACTATTCTCTCTTTTCCAACAATTGAAACTCATTTGTTCAACATGCTGGTAATTCTCCTAGGAAACTACTTATACTTTTTGGGGCCTCTCTATAACTGAAATGCAAGAAATATTTTATTTTAGCTTAGATTCCATTGAAAATAGCCAATATTTGTAATTTGGTATAATTTTCCTGAGGCTTCTAACTAGAAAGGACTACAGTTCCCTAAGTGCACTCACACAGCTTGTTCTTTTGTTTGATAGAGGGGAAAGCTGCAGTGTGCTGTCATAAGGAATACATGGCTTTCCTCTAGGCTCTCTGGATTTCTGTGAAATGTCCCATTTGTTTGCAAGGTCAAAGTGAGCTCTAAGCAGTAATTGAAGACAGAGCCCAGAGAGCTGCTTACTTCATATTGGAGATCTCTATGCTGCAACAGGCAACAGAACTCTGGCATTTTGCTTGTTTTCATGCAAACATAAAACTCAACTATTTGATTGATTTTGAGCCATTCTGATATGGAGCTGTGTCTTCACTCATCTTCCTCTCCAAGTTGGCCTCTGCTTCTAGCATACAGCTCTCCTGTGTTCCTCAGTCTTTCTCAATCTTTAGTATAGCCCTTGTTTGGCTAATCCTTCAGAGACTCATTATTTACAACAAGATAATAAAAATAAAATAAAAAGCAATTAGGTGAAACAATTGCTTTTTGTTTTAACCCATCTTCAGTGTTCCTGCTGAAGGGAAGTTTTAAAAACTCTCCCTAATCTCCTTGGATTCTTGGTGCATGGCCATACTTCTCAAAGAGGAACTAACCCTGCATTTCTAAAGGACTTTCTCAAAAAGAACATCATATTTTTCTTAGTAAATCCTATCTAGTTACTGGAATAAATAACTCATATGTAGTCTGGCTAAGTGATATTGGTATCATTTATTTATATTTTTAAAACCCCTTACATATTGGTTGTAGCTTGATCTGTGGTTAAGTTTTTTCCTATAGACACCTGGCTGGTTCATGTGAGTCCTCAGAGCCTCACGTAAGAGTCACTTCCTTCAGACTCATTCAGTTCTCAGAACATGTGTCATGCTCTTAGTCCCTTGTCTCACTATCCTCATCCCTCTCTCCTGATGCCTAGATTGTTTCATCTCTATCAACTTTCTCATTTCCTCCAGGTACTTTTTATGAAGGTGCTGGGGATTGCTTTATACATGAAGGTATCTATCCTGCCCTAGAAAATCAGGTTCTATGAGAAACAAAATCACAGCCATTTATGACAACAAGTGCATCTGGACTAGGGCTCCTAGAATCTGTAAGTTTCACCCACCCTAATACCGTACAAGACTCATGGTGACAACTCCCTGAATGGTGGATAATTGGGTGAACACTCTTTATAGTCCTAATAAAGGAGTTGAACAGGCAGAATGGGGTATTGGCTATCCATGTTCTAGCTTCATGCTGGGGCAAGATTGACCTAATGGGGGCTGGCTAAAGGGTTAGTCTGCATTGTGAATTAATTAGTTCCAATTTTATTTATAATGTCAGTCAAATGAACATATATGTTGAGAGTAATATGTTAATGGCTTGGTAAAACACTTGTGTTTCAAGATTGTAGAACTTGGACTTACAAGGTAAGCCAGGACCTTCAGCTTGGATACCTCACACTATGGATAAAGTTTCATAATGAAAGCTGGATACCCTGGATTTTTAATGTTAATTCTTTCTAGGTGCAGAACCTTCAGGAATGTCCTTTGATGTTCCAGGCATTAGTTATTACATCCGTAAAATGACAAGTGCTAAAAATATCTAAATTTGAAAAGACAGTTATATTTGATTATCAAGCTATTAAGCACAATGACAAAAATTAATAATTATTATTATTAATTATATTCAATAATATGAGCTCTGATCTGATTCTTAGTCTGGTCTTATACTTAGTCATATTAAGTAGACCCATCAGAATGGCTAAAATCAAACACTCACGTGACAACACATGCTGGCGAGGATGTGGGGAGAGAGGAACACTCCTTCATTGCTGGTGGGAATGCAAACTAGTACAGCCACTTTGGAAATCTATCTGGTGCTACCTTAGAAAACTGGGAATAGGGCTTCCTCAAGACCCAGCAATTGCTTTCCTTGGAATATACCCAGAAGATGCTCCAGCACACAACAAGAAAATTTGTTCAACCATGTTCATAGCAGCCTTATTCATAATAGCCAGAACATGGAAACAGCCTAAGTGTCCATCAGTAGAAGAATGGATAAAGAAACTGTGGTACATATACACTATGGAATGCTACTCAGCTATTAAAAATAAGGAATTCCCAAAATTTGTGGACAAATGGATTGAACTAGAAATGATCATAATGAGTGAGCTAACCCAGAAGCAGAAAGACTCAAATGGTATATACTCACTTATAACTGGACACTAGCCCAAGGGGCAGGTCCCATCAAAATCTGCACCTACCAGGAAAGTGGGATAGAGATGAGAACATCCTATTGAGACTCTAGGTGAGAAAAATATAGGGGATAGGGAAGTAAGTGGATCCAGAGGGTCCTAGAAACCTACAAGAGGAACATTATGATGGGTGGATCTGAGCCCAGGGGTTCTGCTTGATCAAAGGCACCAACCAAGGACAAAACATGCAACCATCATCAAATCCCTACCCAGATCTAACCAAGGGACAGAACATTCTCCACAGTTAAGTGGAGACTGGGGACTGACTTTCACAGGATCTCTGGTGCCCCATATTTGGCCATGTCCCTTTGTTGGGGAGGCCCAATGGCCCTTGGAGGAAGGATAGCAGACTACCAAGAAGAGACTTGATACCCTAGCACCATTTTCAGGGGGAGGAGTTCCCCCTTGGTCACAGTCATAGGGAAGGGGGATTGGGGTGAAAGTGGGAGGGAGGGAGGAATGGGAGGATGTATGGGATGGGATAGAAAATGAGATGTAATATGAATTATTTTATCTTTCAATAAAAATGTGTTAAAAAAAAAAAAAGAAGGATACCATGTCATAAAGGAACAGTATCACTTTATTTTTCTGGGTCAAAACTATTGTGTAATTATTATTAGTAGAATTGCCATTATTATTATTGTTATTATTTTTATTATTAAATATACTTTTAATTTATTTGAAAATTATGAAGAAATAGAACTCCCACTTTCCCCACCATGTTCTTACTAAAGAAGGAAAATAATTTCTCTCTCTCACTATACTTCAGAAAATGTGACTGTGTTTCCCCACAAAAATCAACCCTTTTGGGGGCTTCCACGTGTTCTCTAACAATGGTCTACAGCGTCTGCCAGGCATAACGACATTCTTCAAGCGGGCGCAGTAGGGGATGAATCAGGAATGAAAATCTCTGAGTGCTGCTGCGTGTGGGTGGTCCTGCCTTTCCCCAAGCCCCACCCTTCTCCAGAAGACTTGCCAAGGGCATTGTACAGAAGGGAAACAAGTCTCCAGGGTGGCATTCCCCTTTTCAAAGTGTGAGAAAACACATGCCTAGAGAGAGGGCTTTCAGGACTGATGGAAGGTGTGAGATGCAGGAAACAATTCTTAACTTCTTAATGGAAGTTCCCTCAGAGACTGCTCTACATTCTAGCTTTTAACCAAATTGACATGCTAGTCCTGAGACAAGATAATAGCATACATTCAGCCATTCATCAAGGATTCACTTAGGGTCTAAGCAGCATAGTATCATATAAGAGTTGAAAAACACTCGTTCCGTTGAAGTAGTGGTGGGGACTGAGTTGTTTAATTGCTGCATAATAGCTACATATTTAAAATGTGTATTAAGAGAGGGATATGGTAGAGGAAGTTCTAGGAATTTCTGGGTGAGGCAAGCATTCAAGGGGAGATGTGCTTGTACGCTCGCTGGAGACCACAGTGGCATGCTTGTAAAGGAGCACAGTGTGAATATGAAAGGAGGCCACACAGGCATTGGTCACGTGATGAGGTATGGTCCAAGGTGAACAGCTCACTTGGCTCACTAAAACCATTCAGAGCTTTGAGACAATGGTGACTTTGGGAGCTCTTAAAGGTCTTTGAATACAACATGAATACAACTGTCTGCATTTTAAAAACATGAATCTAGTGACAGTTTTAAGGCTGGGTTTTGAATATGGCCAAAGTGTTCTCTGGACTTGACAAAGGCTAGCCATATAGGCCACTGTGAGAACCTTTGTACTGAGAAGTAATACAACTCTTATCTCTCATAAGAAATGAGAACTGACAAGGGAAGAGAATGTGGGATGTGAAATACTACTCAAAAAAGTCCATGTAGGTTCTGATCTGGGTTCTCAGAGCACCTCGGGTTGGGGCGCTCCTTTCCTGATTCAGAACATAAGGGTTAAGTGGGGCAAAAAGTCTTCATTTTATCCCTGCTCAGTTTGAGAAGACACAGGCATGGTCACATAGGCTGATATAATGAAGCTTGTATGAAAGGCTGGTATTGGATATGGGGTTAAGATGATGGATATGCATAGGTCAGTTCATGTGCTCATAATACAACTGTGGAAAGAAGGGTAGGTGCTTATTGAACTTATAATGCAGACAGAATATTATAGAGGCTCATAAAAATGACCCTGGAGCTACAGTGCTTGAACAGACTATTCCAGCATCATAACTTACCAGCTGTTTGTTTACCTTTGAGCAAATTATTGAACATCTCTGAGTACCGCGTTGTCGTCTGTAAAGTCCAGGCACACAGAATCTTCCTTGTAACACTGCTGTGATTTTTTTTTCTTTTTTTTTTTCTTTATTAATTTATTCTTGTTACATCTCAATGTTTATCCCATCCCTTGTATCCTCCCATTCCTCCCCCCCCCCAATTTCCCATTATTCCCCTCCCCTATGACTGTTCCTGGGGGGGATGACCTCCCCCTGTATATGCTTATAGGGTATGAAGTCTCTTCTTGTTAACCTGCTGTCCTTCCTCTGAGTGCCACCAGGTCTCCCCCTCCAGTGGACATGGTCAAATGTGGGGCACCAGAGTATGTGAGAAAGTCATATCCCACTCTCCACTCAACTGTGGAGAATGTTCTGACCATTGGCTAGATCTGGGAAGGGGTTTAAAGTTTATCGCCTATATTGTCCTTGGCTGGTGCCTTAGTTTGAGCGGGACCCCTGGGCCCAAATCTGCCTATCATAATGTTCTACTTGTAGGTTTCTAGGGTCCTAGAAAACTGCTGTGATTTTTGACTGGATAGATATGTTAGAAAAGCTTGCTTCAGCAAGCAAGAAAGTCAAGTGTTAATACTGAGAGATAGTGAATGAGAGGCCTTAGGACGTGTATATAGTAGGAGTGAGACGGGTTTAAGAAGCATTTTAGGCAGCCTGAGCATATAAATGTGGTAAAATGAATTTGAATAAATGTGTTAAAGAGGCTGAGAGGAAGAAGAAGACTTAGAGAGAATTGCTCCCTGGAAGACAATGAAGGGAAGGTATCCTAAGAATGTCTAACACAGGCAAATGCCAACTCATGATTCAATTAAAATTAACATTTAGGAGTGTCTTTGGACTTGACAGTTCTGGTATTTTTATTGAAATTAGCATGTTTTCAATAAAATGACCATAGTTAGTGGGGGGGTGAGAATAAATTAAAGACAAAGATGTGAAAATACTTACAGAAAAAAACATACATTTCCCAAAATGTTTGACAGTGCGAGGAGGGAGGAAATAAACAGGCAACTGGAGGCCTGGGAAGTACAGAGGGAGGGACAGCTGCTGATTCTTGTTGCTTTTGCTTTGAGGGATGCAGGATTACGCTTATAAAAGCAAGAAAACAGGAAGCTTGAAAATACACTAAAGAAAATGAATAATACATCCAGTGCACTTCACGAAGAAGATAGAAGAATTTCCTTTGCTTTCAGTAGCTTTAGGAAAGCTCTTAGGAGCAGTGTCTTCTCCAGATTACCCAGTTCACTGCAACCGAGATGGTGACAAGGGTCACACAGGGCCTGATGTTCAGTAGTCTCTGATCATTGCTCTCTCACAAGCCCCTGTCAGTTTGAGACCAGACCATATGCTGTTTTTTTCTGTGACCCTCTTGCTTTGAACTGTGCTGCCCAACACGGTACTGAGGTAACACATAGCTGTTTACATTTTGGTTTCATTAAGAACTGGGTTTCTCAGTTGTCCAAGTACATCTCAGATATGGATGTGGCAGTGATCTCTGAGTTAGAGAGTATAGCCACAGCCTCGTTTCTGTAACACAGGAAGACCTTTAAGTCTGCACTGTCTGTGCTCTAAAGTTTCTGTTATTTATTATACTTTGGAAACTCCTGATGCTGCTCATGTCATCACCCTGCTGACCTTGAACCCAGGAGTGGTCTTTGCTACTTGGCTTCCCTACTGTGCTCATGACCCTTTATTAGTTTTCACATTGAGGCCCTTGTGTCTTTTCATCTTTTAAGCATCTCAGGTTACCACTCTTCCTTCTGATTTTTTTTTTCTTTTCGTTGGCAGCAGTTACCACCCTTGGAGAACTTGGTGAATGTTTTCTTGTCCACTCATGTATCTGCTATTAAGTCAAACCACAGCCCATAGTCCATTCATCCATACTCAAGTTAGATCCTCTTCATACTTCGAGCTTGCTTTTGTGATACTGCCGCATGATTCTCCCACCTTGAGGCAAAAGTTATATGACAGACTGGGAAGCTATTTGAACTTTGATTCGATTACACAAGCTGTGGTGTTGTACATGTCGGGTGGACAGAGTTCTTAAACCTACAGAGCTTCATTTATGTTGTGACTTGAAAAAGTCCACTCCTAGGGATATTACTGAATTATATAACATAAATTTGCATTTTCTCCTTCCCCCTTTACCCTCCCTACCCACTGAATTCCCTTCCTCCCTCTTTTCCTTCTCCCTTCTTCATTCCTTCCCCTTGTTTCCTTCCCTCTTTCCTTCCTTTCTTCCTTTCTTCCCCACTATTTCTCTCCCTCCCTCCCTCTCTCCATCTCTCTCTTTATTGTTTTCTTTTTCCTTTTTTCAGACAGGGGTCTATACTCACAACTATGTCAGTGGATATATTTGATGATTAGGTACAAAACCTTTAAGACATAGCTGTAGTGAGTCATGGCTTACCATTTGTAATGCTTGATAAAGAAGGTAGTGGCCAGGGGTCAGCTTTGACTCATTAGCTCAGGGTTTTCAACTGCAGTTTTTGTGTTTTATTTTTTGTTTGTTTATTTTGTTTTGTTTTGTTCACCTTTTCTTCCTGTTGTCTAGTGTGTGACCATAAGTCAAATTATCTACACTTTGTTCCACATGAGGAGGTGGAGCTGTGTTTGGGAGCAAAAAGTTTTCCTAGAAATATCTCAAAGCTTGGTTGTAAATTGGGTAGCTTTCTTTGTAGAGGAAATCAAAGGAAAAGAGGAATTAAGGAATGCATGGGAATTTTGTGAATCCATCCTGTTGACTACTCAGCAAATACAACATATCAGCTTCTGTGATTCACTTTTCTTCCATTAAACTTTCTTCCAATAAACTTCACTTTATTTATTAGAAGTTCTTACCATTCACACAACCATGTCTGAATGCCTGTAGCAGAAATTAAGAAGCCTCTGGTTTTCTTTCTTGCCTTGCAATTTCAGATGTTCTCTAATTTTTCATGTGAACTCAGAAAATATTTTACTAACAACTTCAGTATATTCTTTATTATAACTCTTGGAGTCAACCAGTTTCATAAGAGTTTTTGAAAATATAATCAGTAATCATATGTTCTTCCAACTCGTATTTTGTACTTATTCAAATTGGAATGTTATCTTTACCACAGACAATAATTAGCACCTTTCCTTACGGAGAGGATCAGTAGTTGCCATTTTGTTTTGTTTTTTCTTTTTCAAAGAAAGTATTTTCTTTCTAACAAACCCTAGTTGTCCTTAATTCACTTTGTAGACCAGGCTGTCCTTGAACTCACAGAGGTATGTCTGTCTGCTTCTGCCTCCCCATGAGTGCTGGGATTAAAGGCATGTGCCACCATGCCCACACCTGGCAATAGTTGCCATTTTATAAAACAATTTTTGTCTGTAGTTTTGTTGGCAAATGTTTTGTATATGTGGTGCCTTTTTTAAATCTAAGTAGATTTTTGGATGGCTTTCAACTTACAGATTTAAAAATATACATGTGTGTTCACTGAAATACTTGTATGTCAGAGTCTGGAAATAGTGACAGGAAGTTCCTGTTCACTTTCAACCTTTCACATTTTATGGATTTATTTATTCTCATAATTATATTGTCTATTGGTTAAAAGGAAAAAACTGAAGAAGGAATGCATAATTCATAGATAGTTGGATATATTAAATTTTCTCGAATTTGGTAACTCTGTGAGTAATGTCAGAACTTATCCCTTACATAGTTTCACTGTACTGTGAATATAAACATGGCACATAAAATCAGGACTCCGTTTGGCACCCCGTGAAGAATGTCTAATGACCTATCGTACTACGAGCTGAGGCTGTACCGGAGCGTGAGTAAGAACATCTGTTTAGAATGATTTTCCAGTAAGGCCTGCTTCTTTTACAAGGAAAAATCTGAAGAAAACATCAAGTGCTCAGCATTACATCATGCTGCAGACTCTCCCCCTCCGCGTGGCACACAGTTATATGAGCTTAACCCCCATTCCCAGTAAACCGTCAATAAAAGCGACCCCTTGCAGCGCTCAGTGGACTCTCAGAGCACTGCTGTTGAAAGAAGGACATCTTAGCTTGATCTCCACTGAAGGTCTATTTTCTAAACAGTCTTAAGAGAAAATCTGCCCTAGGTAGGCCCCTGCTAGGCCTTTCATTGCTGGATGAGGGAGGGAAATCTACTCACACCACAATGAAGGAAAAACAAAAACAAAACAACAAAAACAAATATGATTCCTGAAATGGCTGGAATTGGGGATTAAGTTAGGGAGCCATAAATCACATGAAGGTGGGAAACTGGCTTTATCCTTTCAGAGTCTCAGAAGTGTGGGGTGGGGGGAGGGCTTTCCTGATGCAAGATATCTGCACAACTGACAAAATCATGTATGAGCTTGTATCACAGACCCCTTTTTAGTGTAAAAATGACCTCCTCAGTGGCATATTCAAGGAAGCTTTGGGAGCAGTGGAGTCACAGACAAAAGCCCTGGATCTAATCATTCAACCTCTGAAGCATGTTCGTTTAGTTTCACTTTCTACAATAACGTGAAACCAAGCCAGAGACACCCAGCTATCCAAAGCATAGGTCTATCTCATTGTGAGAGATGCATAGTCTATATTTTATAGAAGAGCTTTCTAAAATGTAAAATATGATAAAATGATTTCTTTGAATTTTTAAAATGGTTATGTAAAAAACAAATGAAAGATATTTTTAAAGACAGTATAGATTTTATCATTTAATTCTCAATTAAACTGTCAAATGCTAAGAATTATATATGGATGGATGGAACTATCAAGTAAAATACCAAGGTGGTATTTACCACAGGACTTCAAATATTGGTTTTTATTTTATTAAAGGTCCCCTATTTTGTTCAGTATTCCTTTAAATAGTCTGTTAAAATGCAAAGCAATCCCCTGCCCCCTTTTCTTTCAGTATGGAAGACTTGGGTATACAAGTTACAACATTCGGAGCACTTTGCTAAAATAACCCTCACTGTGACAGTTGGTCCTCATTGTCAATCCAAGAGGATTTACAATCCCCATGGAAACACATTTCATGACATGTCTGTGAGCGCATGTCCAGAGAACTTTGAAGTGAGGTAGAAAGCCCTGTCCTAAATGTGGGTCCTGATTTTCTACAAGCTGGCTTCCTAGTCTGGGTTTTCCAAAAAAAGAGAGAGCTAAATATCAGCTGAGCACAGGCATTCATTTCTTTTCTTTTCTTTTTTTCCTGCTGCTTGACTCTGACCGCAATAGAACCAGCTACCTTAACCCTCCTGCCACCCTAACATCCTTGTTACTATGAACTGTATTCCTGGGAACTGTAAACCATAAGTGTGCCCTCTTTACTTAACAGGTTGCTCCTATCAGGTACAAACCTCTCCTTCCCTTTTGTTCATTGTTTTCATTTTTACTGTACCAGAAACAAAAGGGACTCAAGATGGGTTGGTGTAGGAACACAAGTAATGCGATTTTTAATGGAACGGAAAAAAACAAAAAACAAAAGAAACTATGTTTTAAAAATTAAGCAATAGGGGATGGAGAGATTGCTCAGTGGTTAGGAGAGTTTTCTATGCTTGAAGAGGACTTGAAGTCAGTCACCAGTACCCACATTGGGCTTTTCTTGACTAGCTGTCACTTCAAGCACATTGGGCTAGGGCACCTTCTGTCCTTTATGGTCACCTACACTCACACAGACCTGCTCAGACATATACATATAAATACATTTACGCAGATAAACAAACAAATAAAATAAGTAATAAAACAATTATTTGAAAATTAGTTATTACACAACATAACGAATATTATACTATATTCTTAGGTGGTACTTAGTGTTAGCTTTTAAATACTTCCATCATATAACATAAATATACAAACTTAATTAACTTAGGTATTCACATATCTTAGATAACATATGTGAAAAGGATACATTTCTTAATTAAATATTTGTTAAGTAACTAAAGGACATTATCACTTACCATGCCAAAGCTCCGTCATATATGACTTAACTCCCTTTGACTATGTCTATGTACTCTCCAGAAGTCATATATGTTGTTACAAATGATATGCTTAAACGATCTGTAAAGTCTATGTAAATACAGTGGGAAGTCTGGAGTGTGTGCTCCAGCTTGGTGCTTTTTTATATTTCTGGTGTGCTACACTACACTGTGGCTATCAGCCACCTAATTTTTATTTAATATAAATTAATTAAGATAGTTCATTTAGTTCCACAGTCATAACAACAATATATGACTACTCCGTACTCATCCATCTGTGGCTAGTGCTATTATATTGATGATTGATATAGAAATTTCTACAGGAAAAGTTTTTATCTGTATTTCTTTCCATATGGTCCAAGATGACTTGATCTTACACACAAAAAGGAAGAAAATGAATATGTATGCTGACCAAGGATGCAGCTGAGTCCATAGAGTGCTTGCCTAGCATATAGAAGCTCTGGATTCCATGCCCAGAACCATATAAACTGGCAAGGTGGTCCAATCCTGTAATCCTAGTTCTTTGGAGAGGGGCCAAAGCGATTCAGAGTTCAAGGTCTGCTTCAGTTACTTACAGAGTTCAAGGCCATTGGGTTATAAAACACTAACAACAACTGAAACCAACCAAATAATGAAAAAAAAATCCAGAAAAATTAAAATAATACAATGAATCAGTGTGAAGAAAGGCATTCATCATATTATGAAGTTGAAATCTTTGAAGGACTGGCCAAAACAGTTTGGTCACATTCTTTATATTCTTTATAGGTGAAGCCACTCAGCTCTAGGCTCAAGTTCATATTATAAAAGAGTGACAGACAAGAGATGTAAAACTGAGTTCACTCTTTCCTGTTGTGCAGCTTCCTTTCCAGTGTGACAGCACCATTCCTCATTCTTCACACACGTGCCAAACACAAAGTGCAACAGGCTGTGACTTATTGACTCTGACAATTATCCATTGTCAAATGTAAAGTCCATTAGAGCATGTCTGCACAAACACACTGACAGGGAAGCTGCAAGCAAAGGGCCACCTCATTATCACAGGTGAGCTACCAAGAAATTAATTCTAAAGATTGTTGATCAGTGATGTCCTATGAGCAGTGTGACAAATGTTGTAGGCATATCATTTTACCATCAAAGCCCACAGCCCTATGAATGAAAATTATTATATCAATATCATAGATGAAAGAACCAACTTAAAGAGGTAAAACGGCATTCCTAAGATTACAAAAGTTCAAAACAGTAGATGGGGCAACACTTTAATCCTAGTGTGTTTGACCTGAAATCCCATTGGCCAACTAGACTCTTCTGTGAGTGATATGGGAAGAGAGAGCCAGAGGAAGTGTTCACCCACTTCTAACTGTTGCATGACTCTGTGTGTGTGTGTGTGTGTGTGTGTGTGTGTGTACATATGCACGTGTGTGAAACAAAATACTATTTCTCGTGGCATTCAGGTAACTCAGGTTAAATTTTCATTTTATGGATGTTTCAAGGCAGTCAATCCACATGTTAAAAAATAATGTGGTGGAGGAAATGAAACATGAGAATGTATTATTTTACTTAGGAGCATTTATCAGTTGTAAAAAGAAACAAGAATTGCACTCTCTTTTATTTCTCTTTCCTCACTCTCTTTCTCTTACTTACTTATATCAAATAACAAAGATTTGGCTTTTAAGTGTGCTGTAATTGTAAAATACAGTAGTAACTCAATGTGCTGTTGCTGCTGCACAGCTGTAATACTAGCCTTTGGAAGACAAAGATAATAGGATTTTTACAACTTCAAGGCCAGCCTGTGCTACCTAAAAGACTCTGAAAAAGACAGACAAAGCAGAGAGCTCTGTTCCTATGCACAGCAATGTGAATATATTTGTTTTGTTTCCATTGCAAACAGATCAATGGAAACACTTAATTGATATTTCCGTTGTTATAGAAATCATGCTTATTTTTAGAGAGACAGAAAGATAAATTTAACTGCATCTGTAGACAAAGACTCCATCTAGTTTATAAAATAGAGGCTGAATTGAAATAATCCCAAAGACCAAAACACAAAATACAGTAAACAAAACAAACAAAAAAACAAAAAACAAAAACATACAGCATGATCAAGACAAGAGTGACATGGTCCTCCTTCAAACAAATCTTAATTCTCCTGAGAGATCACTAATGCCAAGAGGAACAAAAATGACTATTCATTTCAAATAATCCCACCCTGCCACATTCAGCAGTCAGAAAATGGAGAGAAGGTGAGTGAAATTACAAATTTTCCCTACCACATTTCTTACCTGTGCAACCTAAGGATCGGTTCCCTCTTATTACATGAGGGATTTAACTTCTACCCCATTGAATCTGGAAACCTATAGTGCGATAGTTACATGTGTGGGCAGGTATGCCAGCACCTGCAGTAGGCTTATGACTATTCTCAGTATAGAATTTTTGACATGACACTATGGGAATAGGCAGAGCTTTGCATGTAAATGTAATTCATTTATATTAAACACACACAAGATGCAAATCAATTTAAGGAACAAGTGTGCTATGTGCACAGAGGTATGCTTACCTCAAAATCTTTCATCGTAGACCAAATATGAAGTGAATGTTAGAAATGCTGGCTTTAGATGATAAAACACACACACACACACACACACACACACACACACACACACACACAAAACAAAATAAAAACAAAAAACCCAATTCGTCCTTTTTGATCAATTTTCATACCACTGTAGTTTTAGATTAAATGGAGCATTGAGGCCCTCACATACACAGCCTATTCATTTGCACAGAGGTGACAGTGAACTTTTGGCAGCTCATTAGCAAAGCTTCTGGGGTCCTCAACACAGCCTGTGCTCAGAGGAAAGTGCAGAAGGAAAATTGACTGGCAAACACTTTAGTTCTATTTTTCCTATTATCAGTTCATAAGCTTATATTACAACCAATTTTTAAGACCATACACAGAATACTAAATATTAATTTAAAAGAACTTGAGGGAAATCATATTACAACTTCATGGTAATTTAATTTGAAATGCTAAAAGCAACGCTTTCCCTGTACACTGTGCTTGCCTTTTCAGAAACAGGAGCCTTAGAACTGATTCTCATTTTGATTAAGTGACTCTGTAATTGCAGAATTCTCTGGGAGTCGGAAAGCAAAGCCCACACACCATAGGAAATGGGCAAGTCCTTGTTACTTGACAGTTTATTTTCCCAGAGTGTGCTAATCATCTTACCCAACAACCAATTAGGTTTATTTAAATATAATCTCCCTGTGGCAATAGTATATGCCTAGAAAAAGTCATCGCTCTTAATGTTTTAATTCAGTAAGAAAAAGAATCATTGAAAAATCAACTAAAGTCCAGGTAATATTTTTTAAATGTAAGGACGATATACAATAGTCACCGACATTGTATTCTATTAGTTATTTAAAAACCTACTACTTTGATTTGAGGGTATTGCTACATTTGTTCTGCTCTTCAGAAAACAAAACAAAACAAAACAAAAAACACCAACAGTTTGAATAGGGTTCAGGTGTAAGAAGGGGTTTATTAAGGGCCTGTCTCACAACATGGCTGAAGCCAAAATACAGCATAAAGGGTGATTTGTAAGCTAGAGAGAGAGCAGCCGATTGCCAGGCTCTTAGCAGGTGAAAGCTGCAGAATCAGGAGGCAAACTAGCTGTCTCTGTGCTGAGGCCAAAGTCCCCATTGTCCAAGAGACTCACTGGTGTAAGCCCAGAAGCTGGAGGCCCAAAGGACCTGAAGGCTGATGGCCAATGGCAGAAGCAGGAAGAATTTTGCCATTTTGGAGCTACTAGAGAAAGTTTTTTTCATTTAGAAATTTCCAGATGCACCTAAGCTCCTGGCATATTTGACCATGCTTCACACAAGGAGATTGTATTCATTGTCCTCACTTAGTCTGATGATCAGAATGTTAATCTTATACAGAGAAACCCCATAGACACTCCTAGACTCCATGCTTCACTGACTCTGCAGATTTCCTTCAACTCATTCAAGCTAACGCCCAGGACTATTCATCACATTGCTTTATTACATTGTACCTGTAATATTTGCAATGCACAATTTTATGAACTTTGTTTATTTTATTTTTTTTTTAAAAGAAGTCAGTTGGATCAGGCCCAGCAGTCATTTCAGGGTGGCCTTAATCAGCTTAGTCATTCCACAGTGAATATTCAGGCCTCTGCCACTCAGCTTCTTGGTAAAAGGTGCTTAAACCTGGCCAGCTCAAACTCACCTCCACCCACATTCCATGCATCATCGAGGGACTTCTGTGTTCAACATAAAGCTAATTAGAATCTCTCAAATTAATTGCTATTTGGTTAATGATTCTTGTAATCTTACCCAATTACAGTCAGAACAATTTTCTGAATATCTTCAGTTAGCAAGGAAGATTGTCTGTTCTGAAATACATATTGACTACTGCTATTAATTGGATTAATAAAGTATGGAGAATGTTTGTGAATACATTTTGACCATACTGTAGACGGTACTCACTTCCCTCTAATTTTACAAGGATGTGGTGAAAACAGACCACATGACAACATAAAATGTTGGCATAGAGATCTAACTAACTTGGAAAAACCTCAGTAATATATTAATGCTCTATAGCTTCTACTTTTTGGAAAATTTTGTCTTTACTGACTTAATGAAAGGTAAGTAAAATGAATAGTACAGTGGCATATATATGCACGTCCAGAGTTAAGGTATTTTCAAGGCGCTCCTTGAAAATTCCTTTCTAAAGAGGCTTCGTGGAGCATTTGGAGTTCTAGCTTGCATGCTTTGCTGTACTTTGTGATATGAAGACACCGCTCTTCTCCAGAGGACAAAATCAGAAGCAGAGACCAGCCCTCAGCAGACCACTGAACCACCCAACCACATGAGCTTGGTGTTTTCAGACTTCAGAACCAGAAAGAATAGCTTTTATGATATATAAATTTTCCAATCCTGCTATTTTTTTATGCTGGCACAAGCGAACTATGACAGCAAATCTAATAGGGAAAATAA
The DNA here is from genome assembly GCF_903995435.1 of Acomys russatus. Taxonomy (NCBI): domain Eukaryota; kingdom Metazoa; phylum Chordata; class Mammalia; order Rodentia; family Muridae; genus Acomys; species Acomys russatus. The sequence goes on along the minus strand of NC_067137.1, from coordinate 104,243,948 downwards.
TTTAGATTTATAGGATTACAATGCAGTGCAAAGAAATTCTTATATTAAGCAAGCCATCTTTCGGAATCATTTAATTACTTTAGTGAGCATCTTTTCAATATTGGTTTTCAGTGAAAAATACAGATGAAGTTCATGGCAGACTCCACTGCAAATAAAAACAAATGAAAACTGAGAGCAACCACCAGAAAAAATGATCACAAATCTACAGAGACTAACAACAAACCAAATTGTAAAAGAAAAACCAACACCAACCTACCCTTTAATCCTCTCTTTCCTTTCCTTCCAAAATACTATCTCAGTAACTGTTCAAAAAGGCTACCTGTGACAATGCTGTATACCCAAGATCAAAAGATGATCAAATGTAAGAGAAATTGTTATGGGTCAAAGAGCAAGTGCATATTTGTAGGCTTAGATTTTTTGTAACCTACTTTATTCAGTGTTCTTAAGAGCTTCTGCTTCCCTTCTAACCTACTACAAGAGGTAATGGGAGAGAAGGCTAATAGGGAAAGGGGTTGTGGACCTATTTAGACATAGTTCCTTGGTGATTCTTCTTTTTGTTGTCAGGATACCTGCAGTCCAGTCCAATAGCAAACACCAAACAGCAACAAGAATCAGTAGCAGCATCCAGGTCCAGCAGAAACAGCAAGGCTCTGCCAAATTGGCAAAAGTGTCAGCAAGAACAGCCAAAAGCCACAGGAATACAATGAGAAATTCTCTGCCGCATGTCTCTCTATGAAGCAAAGACCAGAGAAGGCCAGGGAAGACCAGTGAGAACCAGTGAATTATTGCACTGCATAGCAATGCTAAAGCACCATCTCATTGTCTGTGGGGTTCTATTTATATTCTTTCTAAACCCCATCACACTCTCATGTGTCTGCTTTTAGAAACACATCACATGCCCTCTCACAAGTCAGGTTCCAGAAAAACATCACATGATACAACTGAGTTTTTAAAGAAACCAGAAACTTCCACTTCAGATATCTGTCCTCTCCAGATGTCATTGTCAATACGGCACAACAGTTTGGGGTCTTTTCTCAATTTTATTCTCTTCATTAAACAACAAGAAGGCAGAGGCCCAGAGGACTATAGACATCATGCTAAATATCATAGGTCAAGCATAAAGTCTCTCAAACTCATGCGTATACTAAACCAAAATGATAGGATGAACATTACAAATTTCATATCAAAATGGGTAATGATTTGAGATTTACTTTAAGCCATTTTCAAGTTTTCCCAGTTACAACTGTTTTATTTTAATTGTAGACTTCCTTCATCAATGTATTACATGAGTTTTGTAAACTAGGTGAATGTAGACTAAGTCTTTCAAAGACAAAGGCTTAGTCCTGTACCATCTTTGAAAATTAATACAACCTATTAAAGGGGGACATTGATTCTCAATGAGTCCTTTGAAATACATGACTGACATGCAAGTCTATGCGTAAACATTTACGCTGTATCAAAGGATTTAGCCCCTACGATGAGCCAACTCAAGTTCTCAAGTTTGTAGCACAAGTTCTGTGTCTCTTTCACAGAAACTTAAGTCTCAAAATATTCTGGACCATAACCTGTATACCTAATGTGCTGTTTCTCAGCTATGACTGAGGACCAAGTGTTCAAGCATCCTAGTCCATGGAGGGCATTATCATTTGATAAGAGAGGACACACACTACATATACCACCATTTATACCACATATAGCTCAACTGGTTAGATAGAGAAGTTTAAATGTCTTCTAAACCGTAGGTGCTTTGGCCAGGACTTCTGTTAAAGTCCCTACCAAAGTTGCAACAAATGTCATGTGACCTCAAACATTAATTTTTAGCTGTTGAAAACTAGTGCACATCATTGTCCCACTTACTTAGAAAGAGGATGAGAACAGGAAGCCTGACAATAAAGGTTCCTGCATTCAGTTCCCCTGACAGAAGTTCCAAGAAGCATCTGACTTGTGCATTTTGCTTGTGTGACTTTATCCTAATGTCTCATAAAATCTATTCTCCCTTGTGCTAATTAGCTGGAGCTCTTGCTTATGTGAATGGATGTCCCATGAGTGTAATACAAATATATATGACACCATAATAAAATGCTTGTTACGTGCATCCCTACCATACAAAACTAAATTCAGATCCTATGCCCTGAGACAGAAATATTACTTAAAAGCTGTTTTAGGAACAAAGAATCATTAAAGCATTCTTTTTGTATTGTGTGCATATGCTCATGTATGTATGTCTGTATCTGTGTGTATGTGTATATATGTATGCACGTGCATGTGTGTGTGTGTGTGTGTGTGTGTGTGTGTGTGTGTGTGTGTGTGTGTAGGTATGCAGGCACAAAAGGTCAACATCTAATGTTCCTGAGGAGCTGTTGAGCTCTGTTTTAGATAAGGTCTCTCATGGGGATCTGGAGTGCATTGATTAGGTTAGGCTTGCTATCTAGCAAATCAGTGCAAGCAATCGACATGCCTCTATCTCCCATTGCTGAGAATGCAAGCATAGGTCATCACATCTGCCTTCTACTGTAGCTCTAAGGATCAAGCATGGGCTCTTGTGCTTCTGCAGCAAGTACCTCATTGAGTGTCCTCCCAACCTCTTGAACATTTATCTCTTTTGCTGAAACTGTCCTCTGAATTTCTTCCAACCCTATTGTGTTTCTTTCAATTCTTTGTAAATCATGGCCAGTTTTATTAGGTGGAAAGAGCATTCCATTTTGGTAACATGAAGCCATCCACTTGGGCCTAGTTCTATGCTCTTCCTGTCTGAGGTGCTCAACAAAACACCACAGTATTGTTGGGAAAATATTTTATACTCAGGTCCCTCTATGCTATGTGCTGTCAAGGAGGCCTCTGGAAAATTAGCTTGCCTCTTTTACATACAGAGCAGGAAGGAGTAAGTGCTGTGATGTGACACTGAGACTGGATATAGGAATCACAGATAGCCACCATCTAATTCGAAAAGCATGTTTTAAATTTCTCGTAGCAGATATTTGAGGTGAAATCAGAAACCCTAATTAATAAAGCAAACAAGATGAAAGGGAAGAGAAAAGGGTAAGGTGAAGTGGATATAAGCGAGCATATAGGAAACTCTCATAAGATAGACATGTAAAAAAAAAGTCCAGGATTTTATTTTTAACATCAAATAGCTTTCAAACTTAGATTCAGGTAAAGAACTATATACCCATCATCTTCTGGGTTCCAATTTGAGTAGCTGTTGATCTTCTGACTTTTCCCGTATCAGAATGATATGAGTTTGGATGTCATGCAGAAAGCTTCAAATGAATAGTAACCAAGAGTCGTTTCCAAATTGAGTAGAAGTGTCTTATCTATGACAAAAATTTTTTTGAATATATTCAGGTTTAATCTTCTGACATATGCTCAGAGGGGAACAAAAGGTATCCTTTTAGCTGAGCTAAAGGAATTGCCACCACAGCACATTTTAACAGGAGCCCTGCTCTGTAATATTAAGGTGCCACCTAGGAACTGTTTATTTCCTTAGCTCCCAGCCACTCAGCTGTTATTTCCATTTCTGGTCTCAGTACTAATTGCATAATGTCCTTAATTTATGCCTGCTGGTAGATCTGATCGCCACATTACCTGGAGGCAGTGTTTAATTAGAGAAATTTCTAAACAAATTGTCTAAAGGGCTTGTTTAGACTGATTAAATGCAACTCTCTCCCCCCTTTCTAAAAATGAGCACTATCTTCATACTAAACCATCTCAGATAAATAAGCAATGTTGGTTCTAATTAAGGTCTATAAAATGAACAGCCACATTATCCACAAAAGCAATTGAACTTTGTTGTCGGCAACCAAAATATATATGACTCAATGTGACATTTACTCAATGGCTTCCAACATTTCCACTTTGCCTCTGTCAGGACTAACAAGGTGAAATGGAAAACTGATTGAAAAATGATAAAGTGTAAAAAAAAATGATATACCAATGTGAAATGCTAATTCAGCTGTGGATTATAAAAAGAGATTAGAATCACACGCATTCTCACCTGTGTACTGCCAGGCACTTAAGTAAACATTAGATTATACCTTCCATATTGTGAACAGGCAGCAAGATGCCACAAAAAAAAAATAATAGGCTGTCATTGCACCTACAAACAAAGTGCAAATAGGATAAATATCATAAGAGGATCAACAAACCTTGATAATCCAAAAAAAAAAAAAAAAAAAAAAAAAAAAAAAAAACAAAAAACAAAAAACAATTAAGGGCAGCCTCACTGCTTAGATGGAATAATTTGGATAAATGTCAACCTCATAATAGACTGCAAGAAATGGATTTGGCTGGGGGAATTTAGGAATCTAAGCCACATTGTTATCAACCTCTTTGGAAATTGTTTGCGCTGCTCTTAATCACCAGATATTTCGTGGCCGTGGTTCTCATGGTCTCTCTGTTAGAAAATGCATTAAGTGTAGAAATGGTATTCCCAGTTTGAATACACAAGTGGGGTCTAGTAAAGTGTGATGGATGATTTGAGTCTTCTCAGCAAACCTTTGAAAATAGCTTTCCTTTCTTCTTTCTTTCTTTCTTTCTTTCTTTCTTTCTTTCTTTCTTTCTTTCTTTCTTTCTCAACTCCCCCCCCCCCCTTGTTCAATACCTTTTATTATTGCTACACTTTGGAATTACTTTTGAAATGTATGTCTGTGCTTCGGTCGAGGCTATCTGAGTATCTAGAAATCCCCTATAAGCATCGGAGCTCGGGGAGGGGGAGCATACTTAAGATTTCTGCCCTTCTGTGTTTCATATTCGAAGCTGAAGTTGGGATCTCTAATCTTACTCCTGCCACCATGCCTGCCAGTTGCAGCCATGATGGACCCTTATCTCTCTGGAAGTAGAAGATAAAATAAACTCTCTCCTTCATAAGTTTCCTTTGGTCATGGTGTTTCAGTGCAGCAGCAGGCAAGTAAGTGATACGGTCCTTACACACACACTCCTCAATGGCAGGCGCCTTGAACACTAATCATCAAGCCTGAGCATCAGAAGAATTTCATCATGCTACCTGGTCACTATTTTATCAGGCCACCTTCAGCAGGAAAATAATTTCATCTTTTTGCGGGGGGACACCACAAGGTCATTGCTTATGATTTAAGCTAAAGAATTATGTTAATTTATTTTTTCATAGGTCAGTTGCCGCTAGTGCATAACATTTGAAAGAGCAGTATGTGTGACTTTTATGCTTTATGTTATCTCTCGTGAGTAAATATTTTTCCAGGTTAAAGAGAACCAATTACTAAAGAGTAAAGAAAGTGCATTTTGTACCTTGAGAATCACCAGGGCAGGTACTGTGTCTCATGAGCTCAGTGGTCTTTAGTATGAGGCCCCTGCTTCTTACCAGTCAAGGTGTTTTCCCCCTCATCCATTAAGGAAATAACAGGGGTTCCAATGATTGTCCTAGATTCATTTTTGTTGCTGAAATAAAATATTCTGACCAAAAACAAAAACAAAAACTTAGGGGTGAAAAGGTTCATTTGAACCCACAAATCCAGGGTACAGTACATTATTACAGGGAAAAAAAGGTGCTAGGAATTTTATTTGTTTACTTTTTTATTCTTAGTCTTTATTTTATTTTTGATAGTATAATCTAATTACATTATTTCCCTTTCCATGTCCTTCTTCCGAATTCTTCCATAGGCCACTCTTGCTCTCTTTCAAATTCAGGGCCTCTTTTTTTCATTAATTGTTGTTACATATAAATGCTCAGTTTGTATAATGTTATATATATATATATATATATATATATATATATATATATATATATATATATATATATATGTTTTCAGGGAAGACCATTTGATATTAAATATCCAATTAGTGTATTCTTGGAATTTCTTACTCTGAGAATTCCTTAGTTGCCTTGTCTCTTGTTGTCCCTGTTCTGCTCCTGTTTAGGCAGACACGTTGGTGAAAGTATGTGAGTATAGCTTCTGAAATTCCTAGGAGACACAGTCTTAGATCATGCTCCCTGATCCTCTTGTTTTACAATCCCATCCCTATCTTCATCAATGCTCCTTAGCCCAAGGTGTGGGAGTTGTAGTATAGGTATAACCACTGGGACTTGTCTCCACAACTCTGCATTTCCTTTGGTTGTGATTTTCTGAAATGGTCTCCATCAATTGCAAAGAGAAGTTGCCTTGTGGAAGCGTGGAGACCAAATTTAATCTGTGGATATAAGGACTAATATTTATAATGTAATTAGGGATTAGTCAGGTTTAGTGAAGTGGTGGCTGTAGATTCTCCTTCATGCTCTATGACTTCACTAACCTTAGGTAGAGGCATAGTTTCCCTCTTGTTGAGCAGGTCTTAATTATAATTATAGAGCTATTGGTTACTTCCAAGTTCTGCATACCACTACTATACCCTTAGGGTTAGAGTGCCATATAGTCTTGTTATGGATCATAACACTAAAACCTGGGTAGGATTGTTGCTTGCTTCCCTCCTTGCAGGCTTACATAGTGCCTTCTGGTACCATGAAAGCTAGTCCTCCAAAGGGAGATAGTCCTGTCAGCTCCAGTTCAGTGGCCTCTAGCACTTGTGGCTGAACTGCATGGTATAATCATCAATAGTGACATACCTTCCATCTCTGCAGATAAAAGAAAGGCAATAACAATAGTCTGTAATATTTTGAGACTCTCTTGGATAACCCTGACCAACAACTCAAAGTAAATTGTTCCTCATACCCTGTCTTTCTGCCCACCTTCCCCTCCCCTCACCCGCCCACCCCCCTGACATTTGGCCTTTGGAGTGAGCATTGTCAGCCCAGATGAAGACATTTCATTTAAAATACCTGTGTGTGTTTATAAACAGACTTAAATGTATTTTAGGCGATTTGTAGTTATATATTTTTAGGTATGTTAGATACAATAATTCCTTATGACTTTTTCAGACATCCTTACTTTTATTTTACCCTCCTTATTCCTTTTGTATTTATTTCTTTTTCCAATTTTCCATGACATATCGCTTGTACCTTGCTACTACCCCAACTCTTGCTCCCTACTGCAGTCAATATTCTCTTCTTGAGCCCTTGCCTTCGACATTTATTCCAGTACATGTACTCTTATCTGAGGATTTGGACCTGAGACCCTCTGATGAGAGATAGCATGTGGCATTTGTGTTTCTGGGTCACTCAATATAATCTTTTCTAGTTCCATCACATTGCCTGCACTGTTTATGCTTCCATTTCTCTTTATAGTTGAATAGCAACCTCATAGTTCAAAAGTTCAAAATTTGCATCATCCATTCAGCGATTGAAGGATGTTTAGGTTGTTTCTTCTAGGACTAGAGGCTGAGAATTCTCAGAATAGAGGTGAGATAGTTTGGCCTCTTTTCTTAGATTAAGAAAATTTTATTTCATGTACTTATCTTAGTGACCATTAAAAAACTGAGTAGATGTGTTACTTAATTAGCAAACTCCAAGCTTTATAGTTAGGCTACTTTATTTATATAACAACAATAACATTGAGTAGGAATCTCTTTGGTTTAGGCTTGTAAGTGAAGTCTCAAGAATATTTTTTTTCATGTACCACAGAAAATATTGAGGTTTTATGTTCCAGATATTATAACTGTGGCAAATAGATGAAAAGTGTTAGATGTAGTTTTTCAGTACTAGTTATTTTAATAAAATTTTTATTATTAAATAATACATTTATCCTATGTCAAAAACATAGAAAACTGAAAAGGACTGTATAAAACTACCTTTAATATTGCTACCTTTAATATTGCTACTTTAATATTGCTATCTTTTGTTTTTGAAAATTTTATGCATGTTTTCATGGAATTATCATCATGCTGTACACAGATTATTGGGCCCTATTTTTTTTTTTTTAACATTTAGAGGTATTCTGAGATTTGTTCCTGCTAAAATCATGGTTTAAAAATTAATTGTTAAACTTCTACAAGTGATAAAAATTTAAATTGTGGAAAATCCTGTTTAAACACATTTTTAAGTTAGTTTAAGCTGTTTCTGATTTTTCTCCCACAAATACTGTAATGAGAACAGTTTCTATAGATATTAGCAATGTAGTTTTTGTTGTTGTTTAATGACAATCAAGTTTTGGAGCCAAACTCTTACACATTTAAGTTCTTTCCAACTAAAATCTTTCCACTGATATTTGATATTTAATAGAAATGAGTGCTCAAAACCTACTTTCACTTATGATTTCCTATTTTTTGCAATTATAGCATATACAAAGTCTGAAAGAGGATTAAAAATATCTTTAAAGTTACATGAAACATGCATATATACACTGACAAAATAGCTTTTTTGAAAAATTACATTGTCACTAATTTTACGCTTCTGTTTTAAGCTCCCAAAATACATGAACATATGGATATAGGAAAAAAAAAAACAACAGCAGTTATCAAAATAAAACATGTAATATATGCCTAATTATTTATCCAATAATTGGTTTTGTGGCCATATCTGACAAAATCATCAAATTTTATCATGAACATTTGTTAGAATTTCTGGCACACTTGCAAGAAAATACTTGAAATCTCAAGATGTTAAGAAAAATAGCACAGCAATAGTTTCCCATTAATCAAAACAGCACCAATTTTACAACTAGCCTGGTCAATATCTTAATTTTTTATATTCATTTTTTTTTTGTTAACAGAGGCTGTATTTAAACAATTCTAAACATCATTTTAAAGTCCCTAGAAAGACATATAGTATTAACAGGAGAATCAGTTGATTTTTTTTCCCCCCCAAACGTCCATGGGTGGCTGCATTCTATCTCAGGGGAGCATGCTGCCAACTCCAAACCTGCTGATATTCTAAGGTCAGGTGATATCATCAAGATCAATATCTATCTATGTATGTGAATCTATCATCTGCCTATATGTATGATCCATCTATAATCAATCTATATATCATCTATCTACATATTTATCTTTCTCTTACTTTCCATGCTTTTCCCCTTTCTCCTTCCCTATTCTCCGCCTCCTTCCTTTCTCTCCTTCTCCCTTCTTCCATTCTTCCTCCATTTCTTCCCTTCTCAATTTTCTTGGTAAAATCGTAATTCTCAGGTAATTTCTTTTCTCTACAGTAGTAGAAGACGCAGTCACTAGATATTAACTGTTCAGTTTTTGTATTATTATTATTATTATTATGATGATGATGATGATGATGATGATGATGATGAAAGAAGGTAGAAGCTCTTTAGAACTAGCTCCCTCAAACAACTGCTCTATTGGTCCCGCCCCAGCATATGCCAAACCCTAATGAAACATCATGTGCAAATATTCTTGTTTAAGTTGCCTAGAGCTGCCTGCCCTGAGACAAAACCAAGAGGCCAAAAATACCTGGTATGCTTGTCTCGTCATGCACAGCCGAGGTGCTTCCTTGGAAAAGAGGGGAAGTAATGAAAGGAAAAAGCCTCCTCTACAGGTGACTGAAGAAAAGCAGAGAGAGTGCTTTTCTAGGCAGGATCAGCATAAGACCCATTAGGCCAAAAATGAGTTAATGCTTGTAATATTTTCTTAAACAATTTGTTTTAATGAACTGTCGGCTTGCACTCCTGCATTATAGAATCAGCCATCCATGAAGACAAAATTGCAGTCAGATTAGACTGGGGAGCACGCACCGCATGCACCTGTTAAAGCCACACTTAGAAAACTTGCTGGGAGTTTCAGGCCCCAAGCGCTAGTTAGCAGAATACTGCTTAATTGGCAGACTCTTTCAGGAGGGAAACGCAGGCTCAGTGGCCCCTGAAGAGGCATAAAGAGTCCACAGCAGTCAGGCTCAGGAGATAAACATTAAGTAGATCATCATCACCTAACTGCTGATTTTATATGACAGTCACCTTTGAGGAAACAAAAGGCTTGAAAAAAATAAAAGTGAGAATAACTCCATGTGTCCTTCTGGCTCTCTGTCTCTCAAGAACACTGACTGAAGCGCTTAACCAGAATCAAGAAGAATTAAGACCAAATTACCTGCAATATAAATAATGAGAAACAAGAAAAAAGAATGGGAGTTAAGGATTAGGCTTCCTCCTTTCCTGGGAGTAAGTAACTCATACAGAAAAGATTAATCTTCTCACAGGAATTCAAGGAAAATTATTTAGATCCTGAACCACATTTTAACAAAAAATTTAAAAATAACTCAAATGGAGAACTTAAAAAATATAAATATAAGTATACCTTTATTTTTAAAAAATTTCTGTGCATGTGGAACAGGAAAGAGAAACAGAATAGTCACTTCTCTCAAGACCCAAGGCTTATTGACTGACTGCCCACCTTGTAGCTTTTCTTATAAAAATGCTATTCATTGGCAGAAACTGAAACAAGAACCTTAACCTCCTATCTTTTGAAGATTGAGTACATATATAATCACCCTCATGTTTTCATACTTAGTTTTCTTTGTGGAATTTTAAAAAATCATTTTCATTGGTGTGTGTGTGTGTGTGTGTGTGTGTGTGTGTGTGTGATATTCAACTACCAGAAAAGAAAGGGATTGGGGATTTTCTCATAAACATATAAGTCCAGAGTTGGCTGAAAAAGCTTTAGAGGGTTAAGAACATCAGAGAATAGGAAACAATTCAAAAGAAAGTAAAATAAAACAAAAAATTCTAAACCTAGATGAATATTCTCCTGGGAAAACAATTATACTAAACATACAATTACAAAAGCATTGAAGAGAGAAGCTGTTTATGGGTAGAAACTACTATTCTCAGAAACCAAGGGTTAAAAGTTTAAAAATCCTAGTCGTAGGTGGGGGAATACTTCCCTGGAAGCTGGTGGTCAGTCAGGACCCAGAAGCCTCCAACATTATGAGTCAATGGTCTTGGTTGCACACCAAAATGAGTTTATAAGACCGTATTGCTGACAACACGATGCACGTGGGTTGCAGAACACTGGGAACCAAGCTGGAACTAAACTGGAGCTTTTCTGTCCATTGGTTAGCTTTCGCAATGCTGGGAGGCACTATGTGTGTTTCTTGGGTGGAAAAATAATCAACAATCCTATCACCAAGCCACTTTCCCCATGAGCTAAAATAATGATCTGCTTGGCACAATATGTCTGCTTGTACAATACTGGCCTGACTAATATAGGGTAAACAAAGGTTTTGATTGGATTTGATGTTTGTTCAACAGGAGAAAAGTCATGTCTGCTTCTATAAAACTGGCCCAGAACCCATCCATTTCTATGGAGATCATAGGCCCCAGGAGAGAACCCACTACTGTTGTTTTGATAAATGAACCCGGTGTCAAAATGCCTTATAAATACCTATCTTTATGATTGGTAGGATTGTACAGTGGGTAAAATACTTGCCACAAGCCCAATGATCTGAGTTCGATCCTCTAAACTCATATAGAGTCAGAAGGAGGGAAAAAATACCACAAGGTTGTCCTCTGATCTTCACATGTATTCAGTAGCACATGATCCTTTTCCTCATAAGTATGTGTACACACAAGTAGAAAGAGAAGATAATATTAATTGAAATACTAAGCTTCATACCATAAATTAATGCTGCTCTCCTTCTTTGTCAGAGAAATTTCTTTTCACACTGGATTTCTATTAATGCAGATACTCACAGATGGTCAAGGTATAGGAAATGATTGACTATGGAGTGCTGGATTCTAAATGGAATGGCTATATCCCCTCATACGTGCCTCAGGGAACTGTTGGAAGAAGGGGCAGAAATATTTTCAGAGTCAGAATATAAAAAGAAGAAGTACTGCAGAGAAATATCTTCTGGATGTGAGATGGCTGTTAAATAAACTCACTGTAGCTGTGTAAGTCACAGTGGAGGGGCTCATAAGGCCTATCCTTCACTGGGGGGTGTAGGTGGAAAAGGAAATGATCGCCATAGTAGTTGAGGGATTATTGAGGTTTTAGTAGGAGTGAGGAAAGGATGACAGAGGACAGTAGGGGGAGAAAATGCACAAAGCTCTGTAATACAGGTATGAAATTGTCAAGAAAAAATAAAGTAAGATAAAATACAAACAAATAGGTTTCTAAGTAAGGACTCAAGTGTGCAGGAGGAGTCCTACACTGATCTTGTATCAAAGATAGACAACAGAAGAAAAAATGGGAAAGAAAGAGCAAGCAGTCATTAGGGTGAGCTAAGGATGGTGTTTAGGGGCTTGGACAGGGCAGAAAGGAAGACCTTAATCCCAACTGAGATACTGAGGAGAAAAAAAATGTAAATGTGGGTAAGAATGAAATCAGGGTGGGGCAGGCTGAGACTAGGGTGGGGCACTGACTTCACTGGGTTGCCTCACAGACCCAAGCTGGAATGCTTTTTCCTGTTTCCAAGGACTCTGCCCTTTGGAGGAGTCCCAAGCACAGATGTTTCATAACCTCTCCCCTATGTCTCATCATTTACTTGCTCTTTGTCTCAGTTAAGGTCCTACGGTTTTTTTGTTTCTTTGGTTGGTTGGTTTGGTTTGGATATATGAAATGCTTAAAGTTTTCAGTTGACATTATCACAACACCGTCATGTGAGTATTTCCTAAATTGAAGGCACCTTACATGACATCGGAGAGAAAAGGAAGATGGATTTCTGTCTCCAAGGAGAGGATGCACAGCCATCAAAGCTGAAACACAACACAATGGATAAAAGCCAGTTTAGTATTGTGGCAGTCTTTAGAAGGTAGCTATGGACTCTACCTGGGACCATTGGCCTTTAAGGCTTCATGAAACAGTGCACGGTAATAAAAAGTAGATTTTGTAAAAGTGGGAGAATGAGAAATTATTCACAAGGCAGAGAAGAAAGCAAAAGGAAAGATGGATGTATCAGAGAATGCTTAATGTTCAGGAAAAATTATATCATTCGTATGTAGGACAGCATAGGTGGAGTGATAAAAGGGGCATTTCACCAACTAGCTTATTGGTGACTAGAATATAAAGTGCAGACTCTTCTGCAAGCTCTGGTTAGTATTTCCTACAATGACAGTCATCTAGGATAGCAGTCATTAAATATTCCAAGTGGCTGTATGTTTGTCATGAGTCTCTGTTAATATTCTGCTATACAAACATGAAAACAGCCACAGTCTACACACAGAGTACATAGTGCAGACCGATGCAGGCCCCATGTTTGACACATCAGTCTCTACAAGCCAATATAATTTCTGCTTAGTTGATTCTGTGGGCCATGTTCTTCTCGTGTCCTCTATCCCCTCTGACTTCTATAATCTTTACTCCATCTCTTCTTCTGGTTAACAGATCTCTGAATGATACCCCCAATCTCCAATTACACAACTCTCTCTCTCTCTCTCTCTCTCTCTCTCTCTCTCTCTCTCTCTCTCTCTCTCTCTCTCTCTCTCTCTCTCTCTCTCTCATTTCTGGCTTTGTAACAGTGAGTGAGAATGGGTTTAACTCTGTTCCTTTTGTCTGCTCTCGGAGCGCCTTTCCTCCTATTGGGTTGCCTTACTCAGCCTTGAAATAAGGGCTCTTATATACAGGGGGAGGAAGTACCCCTCAGTCACAGTCATAGGGGAGGGGAGTAAGGTGAAAATGGGAGGGAGGGAGGAATGGGAGGATACAAGGGAGGGGATAACCATTGAGATGTAATATGAATAAATTAATAAAATTAAATTAAAAAAAAATAAGGGCTCTTGCCTTGTCTGTTTCTTGCTTTTTCCTTTTTGGCTGCTGTCTTTTGGAGGTCTGCTGTGTTTAGAAGAAGAAGCAGTGGGGAGTGGTTCTGTGGGAGAATGGGGTTAGAAGGGGGCATGAGAGAAGAGTCTATTTTCAATAAATAAAAACAAATATGCGAACAGTTGAAGACTCAGGTACATAAAAGAGTACCTACTTCAGTGTACGAAATAAAACTTAAAAAACAAGGAGCCACTAACAGGTCATGAAGCTGCTACCCTCTAGATGATGTAGTAAATATTAGATCCTTCTGTATGCCAGGGCGAGGAAATGGTCTAATACGGCAAGGTTGTGATTCAAGCCAAACAGTTGCTATATGTACCAGAATGATTCATGTGCTCCTTCATTGAGACCTTTTAATATTTTTGAAGTTAATATTTCATCAATATATAAAGGGACACATGGTACAAATGACTCATTTTAAAGCACAACTTTAAATATATTTTTAGTTAGAAAAAAAAATAGCCACTTTTGGATAGCTGTCAGGAGTTTTAAGGTCCTTGCTATTTTTTTCTTTTTTTTTTTATCTCACCATTCCTTTCAGAAAACTGAAGAAACACTTTCTAGTAAAACCTCACTTTCCCCACTCAAGATGCCCTAGATTTGCATTTTCTTCAGCTCACGATTTTACAACTTCGTGTTTTTTAAAAATTGGTTCAGACACACAACACAGGAACAAAATAGAACTTTCTGAGAATTACAGAGCAGGAAGGTTGAGTGTGAAAGCATTCAGGCCACTGTTCCCCAGAGCTTCCTAGGTAGAATACAGGAGATCAGATAAGTGGCCTGGCTTGTGAGGAGGCATAATAGGCTGTGTCTCCACGATGCTATCACAACTGGATGCACTGTGGCTCTTTCTATTTCACATGCTCAAATAACTGGTTAGACACATTTCCCACCCTTTTGACTTTTGTTAAGGTCTGGACCTCCATTGGGACCATTTCTTTTTGTTCCATTGCTTTTATCTAAACAATGGAAACAGTTTAAGTAAGGGCTTCATCTATTCCATTTGACTCATGTGAATTCGTAGTTTTCACTTCGATCTCACAGTGTCTTCATGTAGCTCCCTTTCTCCTCCTGCCAGTTGCTCCTCTCTCCCACACCTTACTGTCTCAATGTGTGATGACACACTGACTTAGTTTCTGTGGTAATAATGAGAATCTTTTTTTTTTTTTTTTTTTTTTAACCCCACTTGAATTTGTTTCTGTTGATTTGTCTCTCACTGCAACAATACCTGAGCATCTAATGCTCAGGCCCAGGCCAAACAAATTCAATATAGTTCCCTTAACAATTCTGATAGCAGGAGACAGTTCCATATGTGTAAGTGAGATCCACATAATTGTGGCCTTCCTGAAATTTGTGCTCTTAAAGAGACCTTATGTAAATTTTACCTACACAATAATTTCAACTTGAAAAAATCATACTTGATACATGTGAACATTTTAAATGTTCTAAAACTTATTGAATAATTGTTATTTTTTCAAGTGTTACATTTCTAGAAATGAGTATGCCATACAGTTGTATGAATGGGCAATATGAACAGTTTTCTAACAGTGCTCTCTCTCTTGCCCTTCATCTTCTTCCTAGCAAGTGCATGGTTATTGTTTCTCAGGAGTATGCTCTTTTGGAATTTGTAGTAAAAGAACTGAAAGCACCATTCCTGGTCATTATCAGAAGCTGCCTCTGTCTTCCCTTTTATTCACGTTTCCCTTGTGTTCCTTTTGTGCTTTGGACATAATCGATGGTGGCATGTCTATTTTAATGGTATGTTTACAATTCTGTCTTCTCCTTAAATGGTGAGGTTTTTTTCAAAAGCTGGGGTCATGTTTATTAATTTTGGGATTTCCAATCATTAGGACTGCACCTGGTGGTAACAAGAATTAATACCCCAGTGCACATATACAGCACTGTGCATGGGTTAAAGTGTTGCATGGCTCTGTCCAAACCCTGGAGCCTGGTTTTAGCTCTGTGATCCTGGTTCCATGCTAAGACATCATTTCTCTTAAGTGACAGAGAGATAAATCAAGGAGGAGGATGTGTTTCAGTGTCGGACAAATGTGCTTAGCAGTTCCTTAACTTCCTTTTGATAGGTTGGGGCTGTGCTCCTCTTCAGTGTGCTGATGAAAAGTTTGTCACAACACAATTCTGTTCCTTTTAGGCCACTGATGGATTGAAGAGTTTCTTGACCACCCTGTAGCTGTCCACACTCCCTGATGTGACATGAGCTTAATTGTATTTAGTTTTACCAGATGTTGTTGTGATAGGAAAAAAAGCTACTTTTGTATAGAGCCAGCCTTCTGAACAGGATGAATCCCACTCACATTAGTTGTCTATTACTTGCTGATCTAGTGTAGGCTGGTGAGTTAAGGAGGGGTATACTTTGATTATTGAACACGAATAATTAGGCAGTCTCTGCTCTGTAATCTCACTTTTGACAGATGTATTTCCATTTCTTAGAGAAGTATCTACAACAACTAGATGAGGCCCAGAGAAATGGCTCAGCAGGTGAAGGTGCTTGCCAAATTTGAGAGATCTGAGTTTGAAGTTTGATTCCTGGGATGGGAACTCATGATGGAAGGCAGGAAATGACCCCTGAAGGTGGTACTCAAACCACCATGTGAAAGTTACACAAACACACCACACACACACACACACACACACACACACACAGAGAGAGAGAGAGAGAGAGAGAGAGAGAGAGAGAGAGAGAGAGAGAGAGAGAGAGAGAGAGAGAGAGAATAAATAAATACATAAGTGTAAAAAAGAGTTGGATAAAATAATTATTATAGCACATGTACTATATGCTATAAAGATTTACTGTGATAACCATCTAGATTGTCTCCATAGGGATATAAGATAGATAAGAACACACAGAAAAACTTTTTCACTGGGCACGTACCTTGTTTTATTTTCTCCCTATTGTGATTAAATACTCTAACAAAAAACGCAAAAGTTTGATTTGGTTTCTAATTTCATCATAGTAGAGAAGTCAAGGCAGCAGTAGTTCAAAGCAACTTTTCATACGTTTTTATCCAACTTGCTATGTCTATTTACATAGTTCAGGACCTCTTGTGTAAATATTGGCACTGCCCTCAATTAAGATAAATTTTTCCACATCAAGGAACACAATCAAGATAATCTCCCAAAGGCTTGCGCATAAACTAACTTAACCTAGATTATCCCCCACTGGGATAACTGGAAACTCGTCTCTTAGGTGATTTAAGACCTTAGCCATTTGCCAATTTTACTACTGTTGTAGGATAATGTGCATTTTGAGAACTTCCAGAGTTTATATATGTCAAGATTGAGAGAGGTCCGAAAAGCGAAACACCATCTCTCTTACTGATGCCAGGGATGCATGCAGCATTTTGCTGAATTTTGAAACACAGATCACTCAATAGACATCTATACTTCTAGAATTTTGAATTATAGAACTAACTTGGATATAGAACAGAACTGTAAGCACCCAAACTTTCAGTCTCTAGGGAGTTTTAAATTCCAGGACCTATATAGAAAATCAAAATTCATCCTTATATTTTTTCATTTTTGTGGCCTGAGCTACATGATTTTTATTTAGTCTACACTTCCCATTCAAAGAGTCTTACCAACTATCCTTGGCAAATGAACCACTGAGTTTATGGTAAGTAGCTGAGTGGTTCCTGACCACAAATTGGGGAAACCATGTGGGTAATGGTGTAACATTGCACTTTCCAGGACTGCAAAGGCCTTTCTTCATTTGGCAAAAAGACGCAATGTGCATTTTGGAGAATGATGGGAAACAATACTTAACTTTATAACCTTGAATCACATCCTTTCTCTTAATGGCTCTAACAGGACAACTGAAATTTATATTGCCTGATTGAAAAGAAGCTTTATTTGACCCAAACACAAAGTTAGCTTTCCAGTATTTCCCTAGCCTCCAAGTCATAAAAAATTAAATGCCTAGACTTTGTACCTTACAAGTTAAAATAAATGAGATAACATTTTACTGGTAAACAATCAATGACCTTTAAAATAACACAGAATCGTATTCCCTAATTTTGTAGAAGGATAATGTTGGATTTAGGTCCTTTATGTTCTTTCCAGTAGAGCTAGGAAAATTTAGCATAGGCTTTGGAAATAGACTACTCAGGAATAAAGCAATATAGTATGCTCTAACTTCATTAAATATGTGGATTAACTGCAATAATGATTAGAACATAAATCCTTTTTAAATAACATTTTTGAAATTATGAAAGCTGAAAATATTAATGTTTGCTTAAAGAATTTAAGAGGCTATTGAAATCAGAAAGATGTACTTATTTTCTTTTAAATAAGACAGCATAGTGGCTGTAAAGTATGTCTTGGTGTTGGAAATCAGCAACTAGAGCTTAAAAGCTTCCTTTTTCACTGTTTATGTGATTTTAGAAAAAGTTGTAGTGTTAATTTCCTTATCAGTAAAGTAGGCATAACCATACCAGTTCCCTAGAACTCTACAAAGATAATGAAGAGCAGGAAAAAAAGGTTGCACATTATCATAATTTTCCAAACTTTAAGAACTCAACATAATTCTGAATTTTCAGAACCAGAAATTATGATGGACTGGAATAAGGTTTCTATTTCTGTTGTTGTTTGTTTGTTCTTGTTAAGAAAATTGTTCCACAGACACAGTTCTGATGGATTATTGATGACTAATTGTGACTTATTTTGATGTAAATGGGAATCATTTAGGAGACAAACCACTGGGAAGGTCTGTGAGGCACCTTCTGAATAAATTCTGTGACTTGAGGTGGGAAGAACTAACCTATGTAAGCATGGACTGAGTAACCAGGAATCAAGCCAAGTGCCCGCATCCAATGCTCTCTGCATCCTGGCTCCAGAAGCAAGCAATGAGCTAGCTTATACACCTTAGCCACAAAGTCTTCACCCTGATGGAGTATATCCTTGGATGGTGAGATAAAATAATTTATTCATTTGTAAAGTTCTTTTGTCAGATGTTTTTTCATACTATGGAGAAAAGAAACTAACATACTACTCTTCATGAATAGATGGTGCGTAGAAAATACACACAACATAAAAAGTGAACTTTATGAGTTTTAGAGAAGATCCATATAGTACACTCGGTGAGTGCCTTTAGACAATAAATTTGCATGAATCTTGGTTTCTCCATGTATAATGCTGATGTTGAGAATAATGTGGTGTTCTCTCTTAATATAATGGTTTTGGAAAATCACATATTATATATGACTAAATAGTATTATTTGTAGTAGTAGTAATAATAATAGTAGTAGCAGCAGCAGGAGCAGCAGCAACAGTAGTAGTAGTGTGCGCGTGCGTGCGTGCGTGTGTGTGTGTGTGTGTGTGTGTGTGTGTAAAATTGATGTTCTGATCTATCCCTTTTTGCCTTATTCCCTACAAAGACTGAACTTGGATATTGACTGTCAGCCAGAAATCACAGCAGCCCTCTCTCCTCTACTTCCTTTGATTACAGCTGTACTAGGCACTGTACCTGGCTTTTTACATGGCTGATGAGAATTTGAATTCTATGTGCATGTACACCAAACATTCATACTCACTGAGTCACCTACTCAGTCTGAACAATAACTTTAAAGTTATTATTAAATAAAGTTATACTTGAGAAAGATGATGTCTCTGTTTACAACTACACAACTGTTTAGTTATAAGTTTTAATTGAAAAGTGCATATCGTTGCTTTTAAATATCAACAAAAATCACATTTATATATCAGCAGAGGTGAAATGTACAGCTGAAACATTTTCTCATGCCTGTTTATTACCACCTCTCAAATCTTGCTCTTCATGTATATATCTCAATATGTCACTGCAAATCAATCATTTAAAACATATGCCTCTCAATGTAAAAATTTGATGATGATATTTTATGATTAAAACGATTCCATTCTATATGTTTTAGAATTTAAACTTCTATTCATTTTCAACTAAGGAGGTGTCCTGAAACATCTGAACATGTGGAGGAAAGACAATTTGACACATTCTTCCATTCAAGTCAATTTTAATTCAGTTCCTATTTTATTTTAGCCTAATACATAGAAACTAAGGATTATTTCAGAAATTAAAATCTCTATCATAGTGCCCTGATGAAAAATTGTAATTTTCCCTATTTTAATTTTACTTTTACAGAATTTCCAAACATTAGTATTATAGTGTTTGCCATAAGATTTGAACATTCTATAAGGAACAGGTGATTTTTATCATATCAGATCTGGTATTTATCATTTTTGGCTGCCTCAGGCTGAAAATAAGTTTCCCAGGAATATCATGAAAGAAAGTTATTGGCATATAGAACGCTCCTGGTGAACAGTGTGAAGAAGATCTTGATATTAAGGTAATCTTGGGAAATCAGGCTTAATTTGTGTATTCCTCCTGACTTCTAGTTTAACGTAACTAAAATAGATACTTTCATTAAAAATTAGTGACATGTTTATTCCATATCAAGGCATGATTGAGGATCTAATTTCTTGGTTTGTTTCCTTTTTTGTTGTTGTTGTTTGTTGTTTGTTTTTTGTTTTTGTTTTCGTTTTGGTCAAAATCAGAACAAATACACTAAGGACATTCTAGGTCATGAAAAAATAAGATGTAATTGTAGAAGAAACTATCATACTTCCAGTGTTTTGAATAAAGCTCGGAACTGTGAAGATTCATCAAAGGAGCCATAAAGCAGATCCCAGTGCTCTCTCAAAAGTCAGATTTTGTCAACCTTAATTTCCTGAAGTGGATAATGAGCTCCTCCAGGTAGGAATTGACCTCTCATTTTACAAAAAAATAAATTCTCGCAGCCCAGAGGCTGATTTTTCATTTTTCTCCTAGATTAAAACTTCCCCAATTTCCTAGATTGAGGATTTTTTTCAACATGTTAATCAAATCCCTCCACTATTTTCTTCAATATATCATATCTGGGATAAACTCACACTCTGCATAGAACTGGTCCCAAATTATTAGTGAAGTTTCAGATTTTTATCTATCTGATTTTTTTAAAGTCAGGCCAACCTATTTGCACTGTTCCTTTTTTTTTTTTTAAATTTTTTTTTATTTGCACTGTTCTAAACATATGTCATGCATTCATTTCTTAAGCTTTTATAGAGACAGTAAAATAATAAAATGCTGTTTTGTTGTTGTTGTTTGCTTGTTTGTTCATTATGGTCCCTTGCACATACTTACAGCTCCTGTCATTTCCTGATAACAAATAAGCTAAGAGAAGATTCTCTTTCAGTATTTGGTCTTTTTCCTTGGACCATAAATTTAATCTCTTGATATATTTGAAAACAGCGTCTTAAGGACAGTGGTTCATCCTATTATTTGCTACTTGAGTTTGGATTCTGATACATCCTCTAAACACCTTGGAATTTCACAAGTAATGGGCAGCTCTTGGTGGGCCCCTGGACAGCTTGCAAATGAGGTGACAGAAGCTGGTTGCCAGGACAGCCAATCATGTGCGCTGAGTGAATCAGAGCTATTAGCACCTACTTCTTGACCCTCTGGGGAGACAGGGATTAGAGGATTGAGCTGCATAACAATGACCAGCACTGTAGATAACCTTGCCTCTGTAGTGAAGTTTCTGGAAAACCTCAAAGTATAAGGCATGAATGACCTTCTTTAGAGCTAAGCCTTTAAAGGTTTCTGGACAGCCTGCCTGAATGTGGACTTAGTGGAGCCTTACTCTTCCCTTTCATTTGTACTATGTACTTTAGTGTGGTGTTTATCATTAAACCAATAAAAACTTGAGTTCTACGAGTTCTGTGAACCACTTTGCCAAATCAACTGACATGAGCACAGGAATACAGACCCATCGCCACTAAGAATCCTGGATTACCACCTATTTTTTTCTGTGCATGTCTTCAGTGGAGTCTGTATTATGTGACTGATTCTCTGACCTATGTTATCTTACGTGATCTTCAAGTACACTGTGTCAGACCTAGGGCATCTACTTGGTGCCATATACAACATTCCCAATATTAATTTATTCACATGTTTTTGTGGCCATATGTAAAATAATTGGTAGTGTTGTTTATTTTTTCTACTTTCATTAATTTCCTCTGGTGAATACAAGAATAAAAATGTAATTAATAATGAAGGTATAAAACCCCAAGTGAAGTTTCATTGCTTTATAAAGGTCATTCTAACTGTACAGAAGTTCACTGAAATGTAGAGTTAGGTGCTAGACAAGTATTTGAATGAGTTCTTTACACTAGCTACAAAGATACTTTTTAAAATGAGGTTATTAAAAGAACGTGACTTTATTTTTAAAAATTAAGGTATTAGAATACACCAAAAGCCAAGTACCTACAATTTCCTTACTCAAAGGGACATGAAGTAACTGGGACTCTTAAATATTTTTTACTGTTGTCAGAAATTCTGACAAGACCCTAGAGTTGAAAAAGCATTTGAAGAATGAACCACATTAAAGAACACCTGCTGTGTACCATGGTCATATGTGACGTAAACTTTTATTTTCTTATTTGAAAAGAAAAAGACATTAGAGTATAAGAATGTTTACCTCTTATTTTATTTTTATTTTTTTAAATATATTTTATTTATTTATTCATATTACATCTCAATTGTTATCCCCAAGACCTCAGAGTATAAGAATGTTTACCTCCAATTTAAAAAAAAACATCTTGCTCATCTCTATCGCTGAAGTCCACACTATTCACTAGATCACCCATGCAAACTTCAGTGGTGATCAAGGGCAATAATTTTCCTGTCTTTCTAATTAGCCACTTTATGTATTAGATCGTTTTGTATATCTATTTTATAGCTCTTTAATTGTATCGAAGATACTTGAAAGTAAATCTAGCAGCACATCTCTGTATTCATTCCTTATAATACAAACCCTTCATTTAAAATAGATCATCAAAGGGAGGAAATCCAAGATGGCAGTGCCGAACACATACTGAATATGATCTGGAGGGAGGAGACTAGCCACCCAGCTGGGAGCTACAGACTACAAGACCTTGAGAGCCCTAGGTGAGAGGGGTCCACACAGTGCAGAGCACAGGTGGGTCTGGCCTGAGGCCATCCAACTGGCCCAAAGAGAACAGGTGCCTAGTCCCCAGACTCTGGACCCATATCCGCCTGCAAGATGCTGCCGTGCTCTATATTGCAGACTCAGTATCTAGGACTGAACTGTGGCTAGTGAAACACCAGAGTCTGGATCTGCTGGCTTGGGTAGAACCCAGGAAAATGGGTAGATCTGACCTCAGACCAACCTGCCAGTCCACAGAAAGTCCCAGGGGCTGGCGACTACACAGGTACAGTATCCAAAGCCTAGCATAGCCTGCCCTGCTGTACCTGCACTCTTTCTCTCTCACCTTCTGACTGATCAGTGGGTTATACATAAACAGCTTCAGTGTCTGCTGGCCCAGGGAAATAGAGAATGTGGATCTGGGATAGATCGGATCTCAGATCATCCCGCCAGTCCACAGAGGGATCCAGGGTGTATACAGGACCCAGGTGGCTATGGACATGTTCGCCAGCTACAGCTCCATAGCCACACTCTCAGGTTTACCGATCTAAGGCATCATGACCTGAATGGATTAGACAGAAACCTAGCCAGCTCCCACAACAGTGGGGATTCCCATGCTCTTGGACAGGACTGAACCGGTCTGAAGGGATGTATCCAGCAAAAGACTAGCCAACCGCCACAAGTCAGATGGCGATGTCTGCTCTCTCAGATGGGACTGAACCGAGGCCCCACATCCTGGACGGATAAGGTGGAAGCCTAACCAGCCACCATAAGCCAGTGGGGTTCTGGCAATCTAAGGAAGACTGAGCCTATGACCCCGAGCCCCAGTTCCAAAAAGAAGGGGTTTCAAAACCCAGCCAAATGCAGGATAACCCGCTATGCCTACCCTACCTTGAACTGATCCTTGGGCTGCAGAGCACCAGCAAGGACTCTACTGGACCAGTAGGAAGCCAAGGTATGGAGCAAAGTCCCTTGGAGCTGAAACCAGGTCACCTGTCTGATCCAGGCACTGGTTCCCTGATTCCCACAGGTGAGGGTGCTTGACCTATAGCTAGTCACCAACAAACTCCTCTCAATGACCAGTGATGGGCATTAGAAACTGCCTCCCAACATCAGAGACAACAAGATGACTAAAGGCCAGTGTAAAAAAACACAAACAACAAAAACCAAAACTATATGGCATCTCCAGATCCCAGCTGTCCCAAAGAATACAACCCTGGGAACTCAAACACAAATGAAGCAGAAGAAAATGACCTCAAATCCTTAGTAAGGAAGATGATAATGGAGGAAATAAATAAACTCTGTAAATAAATACAGGAAGATGCAGCCAAACAGATTGAAGACAATAAAGAGGGCTATAAGGAGGAAAGGAAAAAAGTCACTCAGAAATTCAGGAAAATACAATCAGATGAAGGAAAAAAATAAAAAAGTTCAAGATCTGAAGATGAAAATGGAAACAATGATAAAAGGACATACAGAAGAAAGCAGGGAATGAGAGAACTTAGAGAAGACAGCAGAAAATGCAGACATAAACTTCTTTAACATAATTCAGGAGATGGAGGAAAGAATCTTGGGAGTAGAAGATACAATTGAAGAACTGGATGCAACCATCAAAGAAAATGTAAAATCTGAAAAATTCCTGACACAAAACATCCAAGAAATCAAGGACACCATGAAAAGACAAAACCTGAGGATAATAGCAATTGAGGAAAGAGAAGAATCTTGGCTTCAAGGCCCAGAAAATGTTTTCAATAACATGATAGAAGAAAATTTCCCTGATTTAAGGAAGGAGGTGCATATAAATATACAATAGGTGTACAGAACATCAAATAATATAGACCAGGAAAGAAAATCCTCTCATAGTATAATAACTTAAACACAAAATGTACAGAACAAAGAAAAAATATTAAAAGTAGCAAAGGAAAAAGGCCAAGGACCATATAATGGCAAACTTATCAGAATTACACCTGACTTCTCAGTAGAGACCATAAAATCCAGAAGTTCCTGGACAGAGGTCCTGTAAACTCTAAAAGACCACAGGTGCCAGGCCATACTACTATATCCAGTGAAACTTTCATTAACCATTGATGAAGAAAACAACATATTCCATGACAAAGACAAATTAAAACAGTACCTATCCACAAATCAGGCCCTACAGAAGTGACAAACCCAAAGTGACAAACTTATAACCAAAATAACACAGTAAAGAGATAACTCCACTGTATCAAAACATTAACCACACAAACACTCTACCGTAACCAACATAAAAATCAAAGGACTTAACAGTAACTGGTCATTAATATCTCTCAACACCAGTGGTGTCAATTCTCCAATAAAAAGACACAGATTAACTGAATAGATGCATAAACAAAATGCAACATTATCTGCATTCAAGAAATATATCTCAACTACAAGGATAGACATTGCCTCAGCATATAAGTCTGGACTTATTCCATGCAAATTCCATGCAAACAGACACAAGAAGCAAGCTGGTGTAGTAGTCATTTTAATATCTAATAAAATAGACTTTTAAGTAAAATTAATCAAATGGGACGAGGAAGGACACTTTATACTCATCAAAGGTAAAGTCAACTAATATGACATCACATTTCTGAACATCTATGCCCCCAATACAAGGGAACCCACACTTATGAAAGAAATATGAACAAAGCTTAAAACAACATTGATTCCCCACACATTATATAGTAAGACACTTCAACACCCCACTTTTACCAAACTAAACCAAGAAATAATGATACTAACCAATGTCATGAATCAAATAGAACTAACAGATATCTACAGAACATTTCACCCAAACACAAAAGATTATACCTATTCTCAGCACCTCATGGAACCTTCGCCAAAACTGATCATATAATAGGTCAAAAAGCAAGCCTCAACAGATACAAGAAGATTGAAATAATACCTTGTATTCTATCAGATCATCATGGTCTAAACTTCAACAACAACAGAAATAACAAAAAGACTACACACACATGGAAACTAAACAACTCTCTACTTAATGACAACTGGGTCAGGGAAGAAATAAAAAAAGACATAAAGGACTTCCTAAAATTAAATGAAAATGAAGAAGCAACATACCCAAATTTACGGGACACATAGAAAGCAATGCTGAGAGTAAAATTCATAGCTCTAATTAATATCGTAAAAATGACCATTTCCTAAAAGCAATTTACAGATACAATGCAATCCCTTTCAAAATACCTACACAATTTTTTAAAGACATTGAAAGGTTAATTCTCAACCTCATATGGAAAACAAAAAAAACCTAGAATAGCTAAAACAATCTTGTAAAATAAAAGATCCTCTGGAGGAATCTCAATACCTCATATCAAGTTATACTATAGAGCCACAGTAATAAAAACAGCATGGTACTGGCATAGCAATAGGCTGGTTGATCAATGGAATTGAATTGAAGACCTAGAAATAAATCCACACACCTATGGGCACTTGATTTTTGACAACGAAACCAAATCTGTTCAGTGAAAAAAGGAGAGCAACTTCAGCAAATGGTGCTGGTCTAACTGGATGTCTACATGGACAAAAATGCAAGCAGATCCATATTTGTCAGCATTCACAAAACTCAAATCCATGTGGATTAAAGACCTCAGCATAAAACCAAAGACACTAAATCTGTTAGAAGAAAAAGTGGGGAAGAGCCTGGAACTTATTTAGAACAGGAGACAGCTTCCTGAACAGAACGTCTAATGTCAAAAATTAATATATGGGACCTCATGAAGCTGAGAAACTTCTGTAAGGCAGAAGACACTGTCAACAGAACAAAGGGACAGCCTACAGATAGGGAAAAGATCTCCCTGCATGCTATATCTGACAAAGGACTAATATCCAAAATCTATAAAGAGCTCAAGAAATTAAATACCACCAAACCAAATAATCCAATTAAGAAATGATGCTCAGGTCTCCCCCTCCAGGGGACATGGTCAAATGTGAGGCACCAGAGTACGTGAGAAAGTCATATCACACTCTCCAGAGAATATTCTGACCATTGGCTAGATCTGGGAAGGGGTTTAAAGTTTACCTCCTGTATTGTCCTTGGCTGGTGCCTTAGTTTGAGCGGGACCCCTGGGCCCAAATCTGCCTATCATATTGTTCTACTTGTAGATTTCTAGGACCCTCTGGACACTCAGAGGAAGGACAGCAGGTAGCCAAGAAGAGACTTGATATCCTATGAGAATATACAGGATGAAGTAATCCCCCTCAGGAACAGTCATAGGGGAGGGGAAAAATGGGAAAATGGGGGGTGGGGGTGGCGAGGGAGGAATGGGAGGATACAAGGGATGGGATAAACATTGAGATGTAACAAGAATAAATTAATAAAAAAAAAAAGAAAAAATGTTAAAAAGAAAAAAAAGAAAAAAAGAAATAGTGCTCAGAATTAAAGAGAATTCTCAACAGAGGAATATCAAATGGCCGAGAAACACTTAAAGAAATGCTCAATGTTCTAGTTATCGGAGATATGCATGTCAGAATGACTCTGAGATTCCATCTTACACCCATCAAAATGGCTGAGATCAAAAATTCAAGTGACAGCTCATGCTGGTGAGGATGTGGAGAAAGGGGAACACTCTTTCATTGCTGGTGGGAGTGCAAACTTGTACAACCACTTTGAAAATCATTCTGGTGCTTTCTCAGAAACTGGAAATAGGTCTACCTCAAGACCCAGCTATTTCATTCTTTGTAATATACCCAAAAGTTGCTCCACTATACAACAAGGACATATGCTCAGCCATGTTCATAGCAGCCTTATTCGTAATAACTAGAATCTGGAAACAACCTAGATGTCCCTCAGTCAAAGAATGGATAATGAAATTGGGGTACATTTACACTATGGAATTCTACTCAGCAATTTAAAACAAGGGAATCCTGAAATGTGCAGGCAAATGGAGAGAACTGAAAATGATCATCCTGAGTGAGTTAACCCAAACCCAGAAAGATACACATGGTACATACTCACTTTTCATTGGACACTAGCCCAACAGAGATGTCCCCTGAAAGTCTTCACTTAGCAGGAGATTGGGATAGGTACTGGGTCTTCCTATTGGTATTCTAGGTGAGAAAAACATGGGAATATGGGGAAATAGAAGAATCCGGAGGGTTCTAGACCCCTACAAGAAGACCATCAAGGCTATCAGATCTGGTCCCAAAGGGATCTGTTCAAACTACTGTACCAGACAAGGAAAATACATGCAGTAAACCTAGAATCCTTATTCAGATATAGCCAATGGACAGCACATCTTTGGAACAGTTCTGTGGAGAGCAGGGACTGTCTCTGACACTAACTCTGGTCCCCCTATTTGACTACTTCCCCTTAGTAGGGAGGCCTGGTGGCACTCAGATGGAGGATTAGCAGGTTATCAGGATGAGACCTGGTGGGCGAAGAGGACCCCTCTGTCAGAGACCTGGGGGAGGGGAATAGGGTGAAAGAGGGGAACAGGAAGAAACAAGTGAGGGAATAACAATTGAGATGCAATCTGAATAAATTACTTAAATAAAAAAATAAATCCTCTACTAATTGTCAGGTGCTTTTCTAGACATCTGAGACACACTTAACAAAAGTGTTCTCTTATTTCCAAAACTAGGGAATTACTGGATACTTAAAGATCACAGTTTCCTGAATATTTAACTGATTTCTAATAGATAAGGAATTTTTAGGACATCCACCAAAGTACTTAATTCATTATTAATGGACATGATGTTTTAGCTTATTATTAGAAGTCCCTAGAAGGAAGGACAATAATAAAACTGATAGCTATTGAACAATAACGGAGCATTTATATAATTATTTTCACTTAGTATTCAATGTTATTTTAAGAGACACTCAACCTCTTATAAGATGTCTATTAATGTTACAAAAGTAATATGTGTTTCAGAAGGCAATTGGCTCAACAAAAATCTCACTTTGGCTAGCCATTTAATACCAGGCTTTTTTTTATCTTACTTGTTGAGTAGTATTTCAGCCCAACTGGAGAGTTGTTTTTTACTGCTAAAATCATAGTGTCACTATTGTACCCAAAGTTTTTGTGCTATGCTGGTCACTTTTGTAGTTCATAGCCATTATAACTGGATAAGATTGTTGATTGCTTCCATCCATTAAGCTTGCATGGTAACTTCTAGTACCATGAATCCTAGTTCTTAGTGAGGATGTTTTCAAGCTAGAGCCAGTTAGTATCCTTCAGATCCTATGCCTCTAATGTATGGTATACTCTAAAATAAGGACTTATCTTCAACTTCTGAGACCAACAAGGAAAGGGATGATAGCCCGTAATGTTCAGGAGTCCCTTGGACTCCCATGATTAACAATTTATAAGGTGCGTCTCAGGCTTGGCACTAAGGTATCTGTCAATATATGTCTCATGGAGAGAGCATTGTCACCTACATAGAAAAATCTCAGCTAAAATGAATGAATATATGATGTATATATGTATGTCTATGCTTATATATATGTATATATGCATATACATATATATAGACATATGTATTATGTATAATTTAGGTAAATAGATTATAATATGACTGTTATTTTACCTTCTTCCTCCTTTTTCTCTATTTTTTTCTCTCTAACTTCTCCTGAGTTGAATCCCTATTTTCCCCTTTGCTTCCACAGATCACTTGTGTCTTCCTTTCCCCTCTCTAATATTCTCACCATCCACCAAAATTATGTGTTTTTTTTTTTTACTTTGCTGTAACTTGTTGTTATAACAGGTTATATAACATCTAAGATTTGGAATTAGGGACAACAAATGAAAGGGAGCTTACAATGTTTCATTCTTGTACTGAGTTATCATAATATAATCTTTTCTAGTTCCATCTATTTACAAATTTCAAAATTTTATATTTTTACTCCTGAGTAACATTCTATAATATTCATTGTCCATTTAATAGCAGAACAACATTTGTACTGTTTTCCATTCTTAGTTATTGGGAGTATTAATGAACATAGTATAGAAGTCACTTGGCATATGTTAAGGAGCAGTATACCTGAGTCACATGGTAGATTTACCTTTAGGTTTTTGAGTATTCTACACATTTATTTCCACAATGGCTTGACCATTTTTCAGTCTACTTTCCATTTTCCTAAAAGCCTCTCCAGCATTTATTGTTTGGCTGTTTTGTTGAACTTTGGCATCCTGTCTGGGGTAAGAAGAAATATTTTCAGGTCCACTCAGCAAGCAGGAAATCATGCTTGGTACTAGAAACCTGGCCAAAACCCTGAGCTAGCCATGAATCTTCAATAAGAATCTACAACTCCTACTATACTTAACAAGCGTAATTCCTAACTGCATTCTAAATATTTATCCTTATACCCAAAGCACTGAAACAAGAAACTTCTCTTTGCGACAGACAGAGATCATTACAGAAAGCCATAACTGATCAAAGTGCAGAGAACAAGGGGTCATGTGATTCCTAGTTGCAACTGATCCACCTACAACACAACTCCTCTACACAAGTCTCAGGGAACCTCATGGAAAGGCATGCAGAAGGATTGCAAGAGCAGGAGGTACTAGGCATTTTCGGCAAGACTATGTGTCAATGAAATGACAGGGACACTACATCCATGAAGTCCCAACAACATGGCTGTCTAAAAAAGACAAGGAGAAGGATGACACCAATAACTCCCTAATATGGAAGAGAAAAATCCCATGGAGAATCCCCAACTCTATAGACAAAGAACTACAGGCAACTAATAAATACCTACAGCAGGATCAAATGACCTTCCCTAGGGAAGAGACCCCCATTAGCCAATTCCAAGAGGTCAGCCTGAATTACATATGTACAAATAATATTATATGGGCTGAGAAGTTGGTATAATTATATTTAGAAATGTGTGTGTATGTTTGTGTGTGTGTAATTACATTTTAGTTTCAAAATAAAAGTTCTGCCTTGACTGCAATATTTTCTTATTTCATAGATTAAAAACACTTGTATCCTCACTCTCCACTCAACTGTGGAGAATGTCCTGTCCATTGGCTAGATCTGGGTAGGGGTTTGAAGTTTACTGCATGTATTGCCCTTGGCTGTTGCCATAGTTTGAGCAGGACCCCTGGGCCCAGATCTGCCCATCATAATGTTCTTCTTGTAGGTTTCTAGGATTCTCTGGATCCTTCTATTTTCCCATTCTCCCTTGCTTCTCTCACCTAGAGTCCCAATAGGAAATCTTCCCCTATGTCCCACTTTCCTGGTAAGTGAAGACTTTCATGGGACTTTCACATAAACTCTGGTGCCCCATATTTGACCAAGTCCCCTGGATAAGGAGGCCTGGTGGCACTCAGAGGAAGGATAGCCGGCTACCAAGAAGAGATTTGATACACTATGAGCATATACAGGGGGAGGTGGTCTCCCTCAGTAACAGTCAGAGGGGAGGGAAGTAAGGGGAAAATGGGAGGGAGGGAGGAATGGGAGGATAGAAGGGAAGGGATAGCAATTGAGATGTTATATGAATAAATTAATAAAATATAATAAAAAACAACAAAAATCCCACTTGTATCTTCTGATACTTCCTAGAGTCATATGGTAACACCATGCATGAAGAGCTGTCTTTAAGGAAGTGGAATTTCTAAGAATTTCCCAATCTTTGTGCAGCAGTTATAACTCTCTTTTTCAGCAATTCTTCAGTACCATCTATCAGGTGTAGAATAGTATTCTATGTCAGTATCAACTGCCCAAAGTATAAACAGATCTGAAGGGTTAAAGACTCCATTGGTTTGCTCTCATTTCAGATGAAACAGGGTCTCCAAGAATTTCTGGGTGACAACCGTTTCGTAAGTTTTTTTTTTCATTTTTATCATAGTTTATTCACGTTGCATCCGAATAGTTACCCACTCACTCTTATCTTCCCATTCCCACCCTCCCCTTTTCTGCCCTATTCTCCTCCCTGAGATCACTGACAGGTAGGGTCCTCTTCTACGATCTGACCACATCTGATAAGATCTCATCTAGATAGCCTGTATCCTCTTCCTCTGTGTTCCTTTCCAAAGGGCTTCCCCACCAAGGGGACATGATCAAATAAATCACAGGCACTAGAGGCAGTCCCTGCTTTCCCACCACCCCGTCCCCATGTGGAAAATGAGCTGTCTATTGCTACATCTGAACGTGGGTGTTGGTTTTCAGCTTGCAATGTTCTTGCTTGCTGCATCAGTTTGTGTAGGACCCCTTGGTTCCAGATCAACCAGCCTTAATAGTCTCCTTGTGAGGATCCTGGCAACTCCATCCCCATCCTTTCACCTCCTAACTCTTCGCATAGAACTGTCCGCACTTCACCCAAAGTCTCTCTGAAAGTTTCAGTATCTGATTTGTCCTTGTCCTTCACTGGGTGGAGTCTCCCAGAGAACATCTATGTTGGGCTAATATCCACTTATAAGTGAGTGTATACCATTCCTTTTTTTCTAGGTCTGGATTAACTCACTCAGAATTATCTTTTCTAGTTCCATCCATTTGCACACAAATTTCAGGATTTCTTTGTTTTTGATAGCTGAATAGAATTCCATTGTGTAAATGTGCCAGTTTCTTTATCTCTTCCTCTGTTGAGAACATCTAGGTTGTTTCCAGATTTTGGCTATTGTTAATAAAGCTGTTATGAACATAGTTGAACAAATGTTCTTGTTATATGATGGAACATATTTTGGGTATATGTTCAGGAATGAGAAGCTGAATCTTGAGGTACCGTTATTCCCAATTTTCTGAGAAAGCACTAGATTTATTTCCAAAGTGGTTGTATAAGTTTTCACTCCCACCAGCAATGGAGGAGTGTTCCCTTTTCTCCACATCCTCCCACCATGTGCTGTCACTTGAGTTTTTGATCTTAGCCATTCTGATACATGTGAGATAGACTCTCAGAATTGTTCTGATTTGCGTTTCCCGGATGACTAGGGACATTTAACATTTCTTTAAGTTTTTCTCATTCATTCAATATTCCTCTGTTGAGAATTCTTTATTTAGTTCTGTACCCCATTTTTAATTAGGTTATTGGGTTATTTGGTTTGGTGGTGTTTAATTTCTTGAGTTCTTTATATATTTTGATTATTAGTCCTTTGTCAGATGTTGGTCTGGTGAAGATCATTTCCCAGTTCTGTTGACAGCCATTTGCCTTACAGAAGAATTTCAGTTTTAAGGTCCCATTTATTAAATGTTGATCTTAGAGCCTGAGCTGTTGCTGTTCTGTTCAAGAAGTTGTCTCCTGTGTCAATAAGCTCAAAGCTCTTTCCCACTTTTTCTTTTAACAGATTTTAGTGTATATGGTTTTATGTTGAGGTATTTAATCCTTCTGGACTCCAGTTTTGTGCAGGGTGATAGATATGTATGCATTTACATTTTTGTACATGTAGCCACCCAGTAAGACCAGTGCCATTTGTTGAAGATGCTTTCTTTTCCATTGTATGGATTTGGCTTCTTTGTCAAAAATCAAGTGTCCATAGGTGTGTGGGTTTATTTCTGGGTCTTTGTTTCAATTAGTAATGTTTCTTTAATGAATGTGGGTGCTCCTGTGGTTGACGCATAGATATTCAGGATTGAGACATCATCTTAGTGCAATTTCCTTTGATGAGTATGAAGTGTCCTTCCCCATCTTTTGATTAGTTTTGGTTGAAAGTGTATTTTACTAGATACTAGACTGTCTAGCCCAGCTTGCTTCTTGGGTCCATT
The DNA here is from genome assembly GCF_903995435.1 of Acomys russatus. NCBI lineage: Eukaryota > Metazoa > Chordata > Mammalia > Rodentia > Muridae > Acomys > Acomys russatus. The sequence continues at coordinate 104,210,688 of NC_067137.1, read as the reverse complement.
TGCTTGCAACACCTTTTCCAGCCCTTTACTTTGATGTAATGTCTATTTTTATTGCAGAAGTATATTTCTTATATACAGTAGAATGGTGGGTTCTGTTTTCACATCCATTCTTTTATCCTGTATATTTTTAATGGGGAGTCAAGGCTATTGATGTAATGGTTGTTGGTTTCTGCTTTTTATTATTTTGTGTTGGTGGAGTGTGTGTGTGTGTGTGTGTGTGTGTGTGTGTGTGTGTGTGTGTGTGTGTGTGTGTGTGTCCTTTCTTTTGGTTTTGAGATGTGGGATTATTTATTTTCTTTGTTTTACTGGATAAAGTTAGTATCTTTGGGTTGAAATTTTCCTTCTAGTATCTTCTGTAGAGATGGATTTGTAGTGAAGTACTGTTTATAAATTTGGCTTTCTTGTGGAATACCTTTTTTCTCCATCTATGATGATTGAAAGTTTTGCTGGGTATATTAGTCTCGGTATCTGTGGTCTCTTAGTATCTGCCTTACACCTGTCCAGGCCCTCTGGCTTTCACTGCCTCTGTTGAGAAATTGGTTGTAATTCTGAAATGTTTATAGCTTTTAATATTTTTTCTTTGTTACGTATGTTTAATATTTTGATAATTTCATGGTAAGATGATTTTCTTTTCTGGTCCAATCTATTTGGAGTTCTGTAGGCTTCTTGAATATTTATGGGCATTTATTTCTTTAAGTTAGAAAAGCTTTCTTTTATAATTTTGTAGAAAATATTTTCTGGACCTTGAATCTGGGAGTCTTCTTTTTCTTGTATTCCTATTGTTCTTAGATTTGATCTTTTCATGGTGTCGCAGATTTCTTGGCTGTTCTGTGTCAGAAGCTTTTTTGACTTTAAATTTTCTTTGACTGTTGTATGGACTTCTTTAATCATGTCTTCTATCTCCATTATTTTCTCTTCCATCTCTTGTATTCTGTTGATGATGCTTGTGTCTGTAGTTCCTGTCCTCTTCCCTAGATTTTCCATTTCCAGAATTTCTCAGACTGTGTTTTCTTCATTCCTTCTATCTACATTTTTAGGTCTTGAATCCTTTTATTCATTCCTGTTTGATTGTAGTTTCCTGTCTTTCACTAATTTCTTAAAGTGATTTGTTCAAATCTTTCACCTCTTTCTTTGTATATTCCTATACTGGTTTGAGGGATTTATTTTCCTCCCTTAAGGCCTCTGTCATTTTCATAAACCTCAAATTTGAAATCTTTCTTTTATTTGTTGAGTGTGATGGTATCTCCAGGGCTTGTTGTAGTAGTGGGACTATTGGTTTCTGGTGGTAACTAATGGCCCTGGGAATTATTGCTTGTGTTCTTACACTGACCTCTTCCCATTGTGATTTCTCTGGTGTTAGCAGGTTTGGTAGTCTCTGATGGTCAGAGAGTTTGTTGGTATAGGCAATAAGACTTCAGTCCCATGACATACTCACCTCTGCTGAGATCACTGTCTCTATTGGCTCCCTGTTTGTGACCCAGGTAAGTCAGGCAGTTGTAGAGTAGGCAGAAAGACATCTGAGCAGAGAACTGTACCAGTGGGCCCACTGGCCTCCTATGTATGGAGAGCAATCCATTCGGTAATTTTTTGACCCTTCCTTGATTTCATAACTCATAGGATTGATCCGTGGGACTTATGAAACCATTATACTTAAAATTATAATATTAATATATAGGTTACATCCCAGAAACTAACACATGGAAGAAATACATTAAGCATGGTATAGAACAATGATGGTTTCAATGCTTTCTGTTTCCATGCCACCACTAAGTACATCTTTACCAAATAGTAGCATTGTATGTGTTTTTGTTCCAGAGTTTTGTCAAATTTTATTACATGAATCTGAGTCATTAAATCACTGACCATTGATCAATGGTTTCAAGTTCTTGCATCTGTTTCCTTGAGTGGGTCAGGGAAAGGATAAAGTAATAGACTTCAATATTTTAAACAAATGGTCAGTTTTTCTTACACCCAATTCAAATTCTGAAGATATTTTGGCAGCGCTTACAATCAGTGTATTATCAGAAACTCAGGTACAGGGAAAATAGGAAAGGAAAACAAGCACATTCATTTCAAGTCACTCAGGAATTTCTAAGCTATAAGGAGTATAAAGACAAGGAAGCATAATGGCATAGCACATACATACGTAAAGTACTACTTTTCAAAATAAGTAAGTGTCTTTTGAATGAATGCTTGGATCTTTCTGCTGAGTTTTTGCTTTAATTGGTCTGGAATGGGGGCCCATCATGAACTTTTTATAAAGGGTCTCCAGCTAATTCTTATGTGCAGCCAGCCATCAAAACTATATTTTAAATGTGAAGTGAAGAGTGGATTATGTTAAATAGTTGGAGTTAAATCTATTGAACTATACTCAGTGCTGAGGAAGCCATGGTGAGCAAACCAGACATCTGTCTCCCTTAATGGAAATTATAGTGTAATAAAAAATAAAGATAAATTCCTTATATGGAAAATAGAACAAAGCTGTGGTCAGGTGCATAGGGCTGTGAGAGCTTGGAGTAAGGGGCCTAGGGAAAGTGGGCAGGGGGAAAGGCTTCCTGAGGAGAAAACAATAATGGCCCCTGGAAGAATAAAATAAGCTGTTGATCAGTTTCTGAGAGAAAGACTCTTTTTCTTGGCAAATACTTTTCAATGGACGGTCTTGGAGACAGCTCATGGCTATCACCTAGAGATGCCTCACTGTGAAATACCTAAATCAGCATAGCAGTTTACTTATAGACCAAGGTGAATCTTGTTCAGAAAAATGCTCAGAAGTTCAGTCCTTGGCCACTTCCCAAAAGGAGCCGCTTATGAATTTTATATGAGATCCCAGAGGCAGCCCTGCTCCTTTTCCTTTAAAGAACTAATTGTACCAATATTATCATAATTCTATAAGTCATATCTAGGACATTCCAATAAAATTACCTTTGCTCTAGCTTGTAAAATTCACATTCTATTGTTTCCAAGAAAAGAACCCTAACTAATGTAGTTTCCATTCTCCAAATGCTAGGAAAAACTGACCAAACCAGAATTATATAGGACATTTTCAATTTAACATTTCATCATATATTTCCAGTACTTTAAACAAGATCCGAAATGTTCCTTCATTTTATAATTCATTACACATACAGTTTAATACCAAAAATCCAATTAGTTCTGTAAAATATTATTTTAGTTTATCCTTTGTAAATTTCATAGATGTATATGATATATTTTTATCTACTTATTCCCCACTACTTCTGCTAAGTGTCCCAAAGACCCATCAACCTGTTTCTCTATCCACTTTATATTTCATTATCATTACTGTTGTTGCTATTCTGATAATTATAACGATTTTTGACTGTGTACAAATAAATGAATATAAAGTCATTTGCTAAGGTATCAACAAGGTACCAGGAGACACATTTTAAGAAAAATAAGTTCCTTCTCTTAGAAGCCATAAACACTCAATGCCTCTCAGCTAGGAGTCAAGCCACTGGAAAACACCCCACTCATGCTGATGTCAAGAATTTGATGCTTTTGCCTGCCTTGTTAATCTTTAGAAACTTTTGTTTATATATATTTAGATGATGCAGCTATGCTAATTATATGGCAAAGCAGCCTAAATTATAAGAGCTTAAGACAAAAATGTATACATTTTTATCTCATGGTTTCCATGCGCCAAATATTCAGGAATGGCTTAGCTGAGTCTTTCTTGACAGCATACCTCAGTAAGTCATAGTAAAGTTGGTGGCCAGAGAGCTTCACTTATTTGAAGGCTGAGGTAAAGAAGCCTATTATTCATGACTAATATTAAGACATAGTTACTCATCTCATGTCATATACATATGTATTCCTGAATGTGCTTATTTTGTGTAAGGGCTATCTCCCAGTGATTAATGATATTAAGGCAGAAACTGCACTATCTTTCCTGAAGTAAGCTACCATCTATAACTCCATATGCCACAATTTCCACGATATCCTATTGATTACTGATTTTCCTTACTCAGTATTGGCAGGAGCTATGGACATATAAAGACCTCAAGGGAAGAACCAGAGTTCTGCTCATTTTAGAGTTCTGTTAACAAAGGGTCTATATTTTACAGTGTTTCACTTTCTTGCCTCCAGCTATTTATAACATATTAAACTCCTGTACAAAGACAAGAATGGTGACTTTCCTGACCCTGCCAGGCAGAAATCCTAGATAATGGGCATGTTAGTGTACATAATCATACTGAAATAGTATACCCATTATATACAGAAAACCTAATGCTAATAATTTAACAATTCATAGTTTGAAGACTGGAAATTATAGAAGGCTGGGTATCTATAAAAAAAAGAAGTCCATTGAAAATACAAATAACCTTGATAACCTGCTCATTGACCTCACAGAAAAGGGCTCAGAAGTATAAGAATTTCAAAAAGTAAAAGGGTACTAGGAAAATTTATGAGCATGTTCTTAAAAACATGCGGACTGACTGATCATCAAAAGAAAGCTTGGCAAAGTCTCCTGGACATCAGACAAAAGTTGCAGAAAACGTGAACAAAGCATATAGTTGTTAGATAAAGTGAACTTCTTTCTAAGCTTTTCAACCAGCTCTTTATGGGTATATATTTAAATGTCAAGGCAGAATTATCCTGGGCATCAGTATTTGGTCTACTCAACACAAACAAATACAAAGGCCAAGGGAACACTCATCATAGTGTAAACTCTTGGGGTCAGGAGGAATTCAGAGCATCACTTTACAATCTCCATCAAGGTCAAAACAAACACTCATGGGAAACACTATACTCTTTCAAAATGATAATCCTACAACTATCTGAATGTCTACTGTAAACCAGTGGTTAATGAATTATTCCCAGAACTTTTAGTGAGTTTTCCTCAACATATGAAATCAATAAATCTCAAGTGAAATAACATTAAAAAAAAAAAAGCTTTGTACTTCAGACCAAGAGAAAAGTAATGAAGATAAAGTAATCCATTCTTCTTGACCACCCCCACCCATTTAGCAGATATATGAAATAAACAGTGAGAGTGAAAGTGAAAGGATTTATTCATTGTTAGAGGGCAAGTGACTCAGTGTTCATGTTGAAACACATAGAAATTTATCACTTCTCATGTCTTTGTCTCATGCTAATGTAAGGGCATGGTTTTAGGGAAATTCAAATTCATTATTACGCTTCTTCTTGTGCTAAATCATTGAAAATAAATGCTATATTTCCATGGGCTTTTATTGACATACTACAAGGTTAGGTGCCATGAGGTTGGGTAGAATGGAAGACTATTAAAATATCATTTTCCTCTCCTGCTAAGGATGAACAAATCTTAGGTCATGCCATCTTTGCAGTATATGGGGAAAGGCACACAGGAACAAAGCTGCTTCATTCATGCCAAAGCCTCAGTGCTATGGAATATGTGAAGATAAACAAGATGATTTCTATGTTTTCACTAGGTGAGTAATTTCTCACTTTTGTTCCTCCCCACCCCACAACATAAAGAACTATATTTTGGCTTATGGTACCAGAAGGGCAGAGGACATAATGTGGGAAGGGAGGGCATGGTGGTGGGAGTAGGAGACTATCTGATCATATTTTATTTGCACACAGGAAACAGACAGAACAATCAGGAAGTGATGCCAGGCTACAAACTCTCAAAGCCTTTTTTTCCCAGCAGTCTGCTTTCTCCAGCAAAGTTTCGCTTCCTTAAGCATACATGACCTTCCTAGACATTTCCTCCAACTGGGAGTGAGTGTTCAAAAACATGAGCCTATGGAGCATGTTTCTCATCCAAACAGCAACAAAAGACGAGAAAAATGATTTTAAACATTTTATTAACTCAGATATTTAGTTACTGCAGTTGAAAATTAGCTAAGTTACATATTCAAAAAACTTACAATGTTTTCTACTCTCAAGTTTTATGAGTTCTTTAAATATTTTTAAAAATTATTATTGTGTATGATGTGGGGGAATAGATGGCCAAGACATGTAAGTGGATGTCAGAAGACAACTTTGTGGAGTAAACTGGCTCTTGATACCAAGCCCGAGGGCCTGACTTTGATTCCTAAGATGAATATAGGAAGAAGAGACTATCTCCCAAACGTCCGCTGACCTCCACATGTATGCTATCATAAATAAGTAAATGTAAATAATTTATTCAAAAATATATTAAGCTGTGCTGGCAAGATGGATCAGTGGTCAAAAGTGCTTACTATTCTTCTAGATAATTTGAGGTTTGTTCCCAGCATCCATATTAGGTGTCTTACAACTATATGAAACCTCACTGCCAGGGTATCTGATGCCTTCTTCTGGCTTCTGTGGACAACTACACACATGTGAAAAACACAAAAACACATACATATAAAAATAAGTAAAACCCTTATAAGTACACATATATGTACTTCTCTCTATATACATGCATGTACATGTATATAACCGTGGTGTGTGTGTGTGTTTGGCTAAGTACACACACCAAACTTTTGTTCATACACTGTTCCTGGCAGTCCCACTCATAGCTGATTTTATCTGGAGAATGTGTTTTACTCAGACTTCATATAAATAAAATCATCCAGTATGCATGTTTTGTTGCCTAATAACTTTTTAAAAATTAATTAATTTATGTATTCATTTTATACACCAATTGTAGTTCCCTCCCTTTTCTCTTCCCAGTCCCACCCTCTCTCCCTCTTCCTAGTTTCCTCCTCCCCTACCCCTTAGAAAAGAAGATCCCCTTCCATCCAAACATGTCAACTCATACCAGGATTGAGTGCATCCAAGATGGCCTGGCAAGGGAACCTTGCCAGAAGGAAGTGATTGAAAAGAATGGAAGAAAGCCCTTGTCAGAGACAACCCCTGCTCCCCTTACTAGGGGAACCTTATGAAGACCAAGCTGCCCATCTGGTACATATGAGTAGGGGGCCTAGATCCAGTCCATACATTGTCCTTGGTTTATTTAAGTCTCCACAAGCCTCCTTGGGCCCAGGTTAGTTGGCTCTTTGGGACTTCTTGTGGAACTACTGGCAGTGTAAGGCAACTGCCCTCCAGATGTAGAGAGGAAAGTATTGTGATGACCAATGAAAAGATATGAATAGCAGAGCCCAGGAAGAGCCCCAAGTGCTGCCTCCTATGGCTGCTAGCTCCTGCTTGAAAGCATCTTCATCCTCTAGAGTTTAGAGTGCTCATGCCTGTCTAGGGCAATGTGTTTAGTAATTTAGATTCTTAGGAAATTCTACTTCTAAGACCTTAGAATTTAAGTGATCAATTTTAAAGGAAGTAAAATGTTGCAAATATGGCCTCTAATCTCTAAACTGCATGCACAGTTGCTTTCCAATCCAGCCAATACACAGTAAAATCCAGTACTGTAACTTCTGGCTTTCAAGATGAAGCCAGAGCAATGGCAAATGGTGAGAAATTGAAATATATTCTCTATGTTAAGATCATTCACTTTAAGGTTTTAAAGAGTTGATCTCCTCCTGTCTCTTCACTGGCTCAGAATATATTGGCTTAATTTACACTATTTAGCAATCTTGCAATACTTTCTCTACCACCATGGCTAGGTAATAATTAATTTTAGAGCAAATGACTAGAATGGAGTCTTTTTTAAAGTGATTTTTAAAAAAACTTAAATCTATATGCGATATGTTAAGTAACCTCAGTTTACCTCCAGTTAGAAAGCAAATGGCGGCAAGCGGGATGAAAAGATTATCAGCTTACTCAGGCTTTAAACTGGAGTGTGCACAGGATGCTACCCAAGCATATTCAGTAATGTGTCCTCACAGAGGTGAATGGTCTGCCTTTTTGTCTATCTCTGTTTTGCCTGGATGGAACATCAATGCATGATGAAGAGGGCAATTGGTTCAAAGGCAGCATTGAAGGGAACACAAAAACCAAACAAAACAGAACAACAGCCAAAATCACCTGATCAATTTTAAAAGAGAACTAATAAGAAGCTTCTCGAGTCGAAAGGAAATTTTAAAAGAAAGTCAAACAACAAAAAAACAACAGAACAAACAAAATATCTCCCCAAACAAAACAAAACAGCAGCTATAGTTTTGCTTTTTAAAAATTAATTAATTTATATATTCACTTTAGATTCTGGTTGTAGCTCCATCCCTCCTCTCCTCCCAGTCCAGTACCCCTCCCCTATTCTTCAGAAAAAGAGGAACCCCCCTATCTATGCACTCACGCTCATCAAGTCACATCAGACGGGAAGTCCCTGTATTCCCCTGTGGCATGGCAAGGTAGTCCAGACAGGAGGAGGTGATCAAAAAGCAGGCAACAGAGTCCATGTCAGAGCTAGCCCCTGTTCCCCTTATTAGAGGACCCACATAAAGCCTTAGCTGCCTATTGCTACAAACTATGTAGAGGACCTAGGTCCAGTCCACGCATGGTCCTTGGTTGGTGCTTCAGATTCCATAAGCCTCTCTGGGTCCTGGTTAGTTTGCTCTGTTGGTCTTCTTATGGAGCTCTTGTCACCTCTAGGTCTTTTTATCCTTTCTCTGACTTTTCAACTAGACTCCCTATGCTTTGCCCAATGTTTGTTTATGAGTCTCAGCATCTATTTCAAACCTCTGCTGGGTGGAGATTCTGAGAGGACAACTCTGATAGGCTCCTGTCTGCAAGCATATCAAGTATCTTTAATAGTGTCAGGAGTTGGCTATCTTCCATGGGGTGGGTCTTCTATTGGATCAGGCATTGGATGGACATTGCCTCAATCTCTGCCCTATCTTTATCCCGACGCATCTTTAGGCAGGGTAAATTTTGGCTCAGAGTTTTTGTGGGTGGATTGGTGTTCCTATCCTTCTACTAGGAGGCTTGTCTAATTAGAAAATGTCCTCTTCAGTCTACTAAGGGTCTAGGCTAGAGTCACCCTCATATCCTCACTGAGGCCTATGCTGACTTAGCTCTCTAGGTTGTCACAAAGATGAGCTCAGGCACAGTTTCTTTTTTTCTCTCTCTACAGGCCTCTGTCCTCCTATTCCCATTCTTTGTAGGTCTGATTACTATCTTTATTTCTCTATGTGCTCTTTCTCCTACTTTGTTCTCTCTCTTCAACCACTACCTCTGCCTGTTCTATTTCCCCTTCTGAGTGAGATTTAAGGATGCTCCATTGGGTTCTCCTTGTTACTTATGTTCTTTTGGTCTGTGTGTTGTAGTATGCTTATCCTGTACTATATGGCTAAAATGTACTTATAAGTGAGTATATACCATGCATGTCTTTCTGAGATCTGAGTTACCTCACTCAGTACGATCTTTTTTAGCCCCATCCATTTGCCAACAAATTTTGGGATTTCTTTGCTTTTAATAGCTGGATAGTATTCCATTGTGTAAATGTACCAGTTTCTTTATCCATTCTTCAGGTGAGGGATACAGGTTGTTTCCAGATTCTGGCTATTATGAATAGGGCAGCTGTCAGCATAGTTGAGCAAGGGTCCTTTTTATATGATGGAGCATCTTTTGCATATATATCCAGGAGTGGTATAGCTGAGTCTTGAGGTAGAACTATTCTCAATTTTCTCAGAATGTGCCAGCTTGATTTCCAAAGTTGTTGTACAAATTTTCACTCCTATCAGCAATGAAGGAATGTTCTCCTTTCTCCGCATCCTCACTAGCATGTTCTGTCACTCGAATTTTTAACCTTAGCCATTCTGATGGAATCTCAGAGTCCTTTTTATTGACATTTCCCTGATGACTAAAGCATTGAGCATTTCTTTAAGTTCTTCTCAGTCATTCACGATTATTCTGCTGAGAATTCTCTGCTTAGTTCTATACCCTATTTTTCAATTTGGTTATTTTGCTTGTCCTGTTTAACTTTTTAAGTTCTTTATATATTTTGGATATTAACCATTGGTCAGAACTAGGATTGGTGAAAATATTTTCCCAATCTGAAGACTGCTGTTTCATTCTGTTTATGGTATCCTTTGCTTTACAGATGCTTTTCAGTCTCATAAAGTCCCATTTGTTGATTGTTGATCTTAGAGCCTGAGCTATTGGAGTTCTGTTTAGGAAGTTGTCTCCTATGCCAATGAGTTCAAGGCTCTTCCTCATATTTTCTTCTAATAGATTTAGTGTATCTGGTTTTATGTTGAAGTCTTTGATCTACTTGGACTTGAGTTTTATGCAGGGTAATAAATATGGATCTACTTGCATTTATATATTTATAGACAGCCAGTTAGACCAGCACCATTTGTTGAAGATGCTATCCTATTTTCATTATGCATATTTGGCTCCTTTGCCAAAAATCAAGTGTCCGTATCTATGTGGGTTTTTTTTTCTGGATCTTTTATTTGATTCTATTGATCAACCAGTCTATTTCTATGCTAATACCATGCAGTTCATATTACTATTGCCCTGAATTATCGCTTGAAGTCAGGGATGGAGATACCTCCAGAAGTTCTATTACTGTATAGGATTGTTTTAGCTATTCTGGATTTTCTGTTTTTCCATATAAAGTTTAGAACTGTTTTCCAGGTCTGTAAAAATTTGTGTTGGTATTTTGATGGTGACTGCATTGAATCTGTAGACTGCTTTTGGTAAGATGGTCATTTTACTATGGTAATTATTCTGATCCATGAGATCCATGAGCATGGGAGAAAATTACATCTTCTGATATTTCTTCAATTTATTACTTCATATACTTGAAGTTCTTGTCATAAAAGTCTTTGGCCTGCTAGTTTAGAATTATACCAAGACATTTAATATTATTTGTGGCTATTGTGAAGGGTGTAGTTTCTCAATTTCTTTCTCAGCCCATGTGTCATTTGCATACAAGAGGGATACTGATTTTTTATATTAATCTTATATCCAGCCACTTTGCTGAAGATGTTTATCAGCTGGTGGAAAATTTCGGAGTCACTTACATATACTATCATATCATTTGTTACTCGCAATACTTTGACTTCTTTCTTTCCAATTTGTATCCCCTTGGTCTCCTTTATTTGCCCTATTGTGCTAGCTTGAACTTCAAGTGCTATATTGAAGAGATATGGAGGAAGTGGGAAGCTTTGTCTTGACCTCATTTTAGTGGAATTGCATTGCGTTTCTTTCCCTTTAATTGATGTTGGCTATAGACTTGCTGTATATAGCCTTTATTATGTTTTGGTATGGGCTTTGTGTTCCTAATCTCTCCAAGTCTTTTATCATGAAGGGTTGTTGGATTTTGTAAAAGGCTTTTTCTGCATCTAATGAAATGATCCTGTGTTTTTTTTCTTTTAGTTTGTTTGTATGGTCGATTGCATTGATGGGTTTTCATATTTTGAACCCTGCATCCCTGAAATGAAGCCAACTTGATTGTGGTTTATGATGTATTTGACGTGTTCTTTGATTTGGTTTGATAGTAGTTTATTTAGTATTTTTTCATCAATGTTCATGAGTGAAATTGGTTTGAAATTCTCTTTCTTTGTTGATTCTTTGTGTTATTTGGGTATCAGGGTGTCTTTGCTTTCATAAAATGACATTGGAAATGTTCCTTCTGTTTCTTTTTTGTGGGATAATTTAAAGAGTATTTGTATTAGAACTTCTTTGAAAGTCTGGTAGAATTCTAAGCCAAAACCATCTGGCCCTGGGATTTATTGGGTTGGGAGACTTTTGATGACTGCTTCTATTTCATTATGAATTATAGGACATTTTAAACTATTTACCTGATCTAGATTTAATTTTGGTAGGTGAAATCTATTAAGAAAATGATCCACTTTCTTTAGATTTTCCAGGTTTATGGAACCCAGGCTTTTGAAGTAAGACTTAGTTATTCTTTGGATTTCCCCAGTGTCCATTGTTATGTTCCTCATTCCATTTCTGAGCTTATTAATTTGGATACTGTATTTCTGTCTTTCAGTTATTTTGGCTAAAGGTTTATCTATCTTGTTGATTGTCTCAAATAACCAGATCTTGGTTTTCTTGACTCTTTAAACTGTTCTCTTTGTTTCCAGTTTATTGATTTCATCCCCAAGTTTGATTATGTCCTTCTGTCTACTCCTTGTTATTATGAGATCTCTCAAACTTCTTTATGAAGGCACTTAGTGCTATGAACTTTCCATTTAGCACTGTTTTCATGGTGTCCCTTAAGTTTGGATATGTTGTGTCTTCATTTTCATTGAATTCTTGGAAGTCTTTAACACCTTTCTTTATTTCTTTCTTGATTCAGTGGTGATTGAGCAGTGAGCTATTCAGTTTTCATGACTGTATATGCCTTTTGTTATTTCTGTTGTTGAAGTCTAGCATTAATCCATGGTGCTCTTATAAAGAACAATTAGTCTATTAATTTTTTTATCTGTTGAGGTTTGCATTCTGGTTGATTTTCAGGACGATCAATGTAGTGCTATCAAGAAAGTATATTCTTTTGTGTTTCGCTCAAAAGTTTTGTAGACATTTCTTGGGTCCATTTGATTTATGACGTCTGTTAGTTTCATTATTTCTGTATTTAGTTTCTGTCTCCATGATCTGTCCATTGTTGAGAGTGGGGTGTTGAAGTCTCCCACTATTAATGTGTGGGAATCAATGTATGATTTAAGATTTAATAGTGTTTCTTTTACAAATTTAAGTGCCTTTATATTTGGTCACAGATCTTTAAGATTGAGATGTCCCCTTGGTAGATTTTTCATTTGATCAAAATGAAATGTCCTTCCCTATCTCTTTTGGATAATTTTGGTTGAAAGTCTCTTTTATTAGATATCAATATGGCTATTCTAGAGTGCTTCTTGGGTCTATTTGCTTGAAAACCTTTCCTTTTTTTTTTTTTTTTTCTTTTTTCCCCCCTTTACTCTGAGGTAATTTTTATTTATGTTGCTGAAATGTGTTTCTTGTATGCAGCAGGATGTTGGATCCTGTCTACATATTCATTCTGTTAGCCTATGTCTTTTTCTTGGAGAGTTGTGTTCATTGTTGTTGGCAGATTTTTACTGACCAATAGTTGTTAGTTTCTTTTATTGTGGTTTTGTTGGTGATAGTGTGCTTGTTTTCTATTGGTTTTGCTGTTATGAAGTTATCTATATTCCATGTTTTCTTGGGTGTAGACGACCTTGTTAGGTTGGAATTTTCGATCTAGTATCTTCTGTAGGGCTGGCTTGGTGCATTGTTTAAATTTGGTTTTGACATGGAATATCTTCTTTTCTCCCTCTAAGGGAATTGAAGGCTTTGCTGGGTACAGTAGTCAGGGCTGACATCTGTGGTCTCAGTGTCTGCATGACATTCACCCATGCCCTTATGGATTTTATAGTCTCTGTTGAAAAGTCAGGCATGATTATGATAAGCCTACCTTTATATGTTACTGAACCTTTTCCCCTTGCATCTTTTAATATTTTTTCTTTGTGTTGTAGATTTAATATTTTGATTATTATATTGGAGGAAGGCATCTCTTTATTTAGGTTGGGGAACTTTTCTTGAAAATATTTTGTAGTCCTTAGTGGCTGGAATCTTCTCTTCTATTCCTATCATTCTTAGGTTTCATCTTTTCATGGCATCCTCGATTTCTTGGATGTTTGTGTCACGAACTTTTTCAGTTTATTATTTTTTGACAGATGTATCCATTTCTTCAATGGTATCTTTTATGCCTGAGATTTCTCTTCCATCCCTTTCATTCTGTTGGTGATGCTTACCTCTGTGGTTCCCATTCCCACTCTGAAGTTTTTCATCTCCAGGACTTCCTTGGATTGTTATTTTTCTTTATTGATTCTATTTTCATTTTCTAATCTTCAACTGGTTTATTCATTTCCTTCACCTGTTTGATTGTATTTTCCCATATGTCTTTGATAGCTTCTATTTGTTTTATTGTATTTTCCTGTATTTCTTTGAAGAATTTATTTATTTATTTATTTATTTATTTATTTATTTATTTTTAGAGGTGAAATTTAATATTTAATTAATATTTTCATGTTTGTCAATATCTCTCAGTCTGTATGAGTTTTTTTCCATTTCATTATTTTATTTATATTACATCTTGATTGTTAGCCCTTCCCGTTTCCTCCCATTCTTCCCTCCCTCCCACATCCCTCCTTCTCCCCTCCCCTATGTCTGTGATTGAGGGAGACCTCCTCCCTCTGTATATGCTCTTAGAATATCGAGTCTCTTCTTGGTAACTTGCTATCCTTCCCATCCAGGGGACGTGGTCAGAAAAGGGGCACCAAAGTTCGTGTGAGAGTCAGATCTCACTCTCCACTCAAGAGTGGAGAATATCATGATCTTCGGCTAGGTCTTGGTAGGGGTTCGAAATTTAATGCCTATATTCTCCTTGGTTGGTGCCTTAGTTTGAGGAGGACCCCAGGACCCAGATCTGCCTGTCATAAAGTTCTTCTTGTAAGTTTCCAGGACCCTGTGGGTCCTACTATTTCCTTATTCTTCCATGTTACTCTCGCCTAAAATCTCAATAGGATGACCTCTCCTCTGACCCACTTTCTTGGTAAGTAAAGTTTTTCATGGTACGTATCCCTTGGACTACTGTTTTGATATAAGTTTATTTCTTCTTTAAATGCCTCTAACAATTTCATAACCATAGATTTAATATCATTTTCCTGTGTTTCAGTTGTATTAAGGTTATCCAGTGTTTGCTGTGGATTCTGGTGGAGCCATACTGCCCTGGTTTTTGTTGATTGTGTTCTTATACTTGTCTTCAGCCATCTGGTTGCCCATGGCATTGCTTGTTCGTTCCCAGAATCTACTGGGTTTCTTGGGCCTTTGTGATCCAATGAGCTCCTACTAGTCTTCTCAAGATGGCTAGTAGAGCCACTAATGGCTCCTCAGGATGATGGGGGTAGTTGGCAAGTCTGAGGTGGTAGCATGGGTATCTGGTAGTGGGGATCCTCTCCTCGCACTGGAGGCACAGGAATGTGCAATGGTGTTTCAGAGTAAGCTGTTCATTGACTTGTGCTCTGAACAGACACTGCCCTCTGGCACTCACATCCTGCTGGGCTCTGCCATCTTTGATCCTGCACCCTTCATGCTCTTGTTATCCAGCCATTCTCCACAGAGGGACCAGTAGAACTGTGGGTTGGAGGTTGGGATGCTGTCACATAACCAGGTGCTGACCTTGAGTGTCAGATGGAGTCTGAGGTCTGTATGATAGAGTGGTGCACCCCTGGAATGGGGAAATCTCCAAACCATGAGGCCAGGACCTTTTGAGACTCCAGGCCCAGGAAATCGGTTGGGAAGAGGGGACCGGAACTGTGTGTCCCTAGCTCCCAATATGTACCCTCCTGGTTAGGAAATACAAATAGCAGTGTTTTGGAGTCATCCACCAGGTCACTCACCTAATCTGCAGTCTGATCTTTTGCCAC
Organism: Acomys russatus; assembly: GCF_903995435.1. Classification (NCBI taxonomy): domain Eukaryota; kingdom Metazoa; phylum Chordata; class Mammalia; order Rodentia; family Muridae; genus Acomys; species Acomys russatus. Next base: position 104,195,449 of record NC_067137.1, on the reverse strand, counting down.
TCAGATGGGGTATGCACTGGCCACCAACATCTTGAAGGAATCCCTTGATTTTCTTCAAAATGTTAATATGCTTATTTTTGTGAAGATTTGCTCATATACTATTGGTTTTTAAAATGTTGACTTTTTAAAAATTTTTGGTTAATAAGTTTTGGTAAAAGCCAAAAGGTTTATATGATGTGAAGAGAAAACAGAGCATGGTTAGTAAGTTCTGGAACCCTTTAAGTTTAACATCTGAGAAATGGCCTCATGTGTCTTAGCACCTCTTGATAACATGGCGCTTTAGACTACCTGGAGGATTATTCTTTTTACCAGGAATAATGCAAGGAGTATATGCTGCTTCAAGGATTTCATTCATGCCTCCAGTTCCTCATCAAACATTAAGGATGTTTGGCCTATAAGTACAGCCCACAGAAAGAGCTATGAATGCATGCATGCCAGTTGTCATCTCACTTTCTTCATTTTAGATAGGCTTGGATCACTGGCCCAGGGAACAGCACAACCCAAAATAAAGTTAAGATGTGTCTTTCCACATCAACTAACACAATCTGATAATCTCCCACATGCACGCTTGCCCTTCACAGACCATCTAATTAATACTAGCCATCTCAGACCTCAAGGGTCTGGGAACAGGTCCATATGCTAAGACTGAGTCTTTTACACGACATTCACTTAGCAATACATCTACACAATGGCCATGCTAGAGAATGCTATTTCTCAACCGAGCCTATTCTAACTGGGAGCTTATGAAGAGCTTTTTCTTATGAGTCAGTTGCTACCAGTTATCTATCCGGAAGTTTAGCCCAATGGTTCACTTTGAGTCCCTTTCATATAATGTCTAATCCTTCTTCATTATTCAAATGTGGTTAAGATTTGAAGGCAGTTTAATACAACTACTGTGCACTAGAAAGTAATTTTCATTTGTTCATCTATCCTAAGGTATAGATAATTATTTTCCCATTAAATGCTATTTTGGAGCTTAAACTATATTGAAATAGGGAAGAAAGTCTTGGCAGCCAAACCCATTATGTTTCAGTGCCCATATGTGTTTTCTAGGACTAACATTCTGCCATCCTTAGCAGGTCATCAAAAGTTTTTAATGGTGTTTAGATAATATGAAGCATTGTGATCAATATTTCTGAGATTTGCTTGTAAAAGCTCCCAGGATATTCTAATGTTAAGATCTGTACAAATATGGGTTTTCCCCCCATACTCAGCTGTGTTTACATGCTTTTTCCTTTCTCTAAATCATGCTACAATGACTTTAGATTAGTATTGCTTATTTATCTGTTGTCTTGGTTTAAATGAGATCTGCCCCCATAAGTGCATGTATTTGAATACTTGGTACCCAGTTGCTTGGAAATTGTTTGGAAAATATTGGGAAGTATGGCCTTGTTGGAGCAGGTGTGTCCTCGGCTTTGAGATTTCAAATGCCCACCTCATTTCTAGCTGGTTTTCTCTGCCTGTGCTTGTGGATTATTATGTAAGCTTTAAGTTACTGTTCCAACACTATGACTGCCTTATAGCTGCCATGCGTCCTGCCATGGTGGTCATGGACTCTTCTGATCTGTAACTGTAAGGCCCTAATAATGTCATTTTCTATAAGTTTCCCTGGTCACAATGTCTTATCACAGAAATAGAAAAGAACTAAGACATTTGAATTTTAAAAATTGTTTTAGAAATGAGCTAACCTTTAGACTAATATCCTAGATCTCTTTAGCCTGGCCTCTGGCATTACAGGTGCCCATCACCATACCCACCTCAGGTTATTTGCTTTCACAAAGTAGGTTTCTTCTCATAGTATGCTTGTTCTATAAGTACAGTAATTGTTTTATTGCTCAAAGACATTATGTGAGGATTAACAATTTTTCTGCATTGTTCTTAGGAAAGAATAATTAAGCAAATGTACACTGGTATCCTGAGGCGATATGTGACAGGTGTTCCAGGAATCAGACAGACCTCAATGAATTGTCTCGATTTTATTTCATGGAAAACACTTATCCTATAAAATGCTATACTTAAATACAATTACAGAACTACTCTATGTAAAAATCATATGCCTATATTGTTATGTCTTTGGGACCTTATGAAAACCCCATGGTAGAGGAAAATTATATTAATGTGCTTGATTATTGCAGTAAACTCTCCATGCCAAATGTAGAAGACAAGCATTCTAATAATAACTTATAACTTAATAATAGCTATTATAATCATAATACCAGGTCCCTCAAAATATGCTATGAAATATTTTAACAGTTTTATAAAAAAAAAAAACCACTCAAAGTAAGAAAGATAAAAGGAAATGTTACAGGTTAAGCAAGTTTACATTATCTAATATTTTTATTGGAGTTTCAATTGGATTAAATGATAAGATGCCTTCCTAATTACTATTTTAGAATAAACAGCCATTGGCTTAGGGAAATTTTACCACACCTGATTCACAGTTGAGTTAGTTACAAAAGCCAAGTCTTACCACAGGGAGAAAAGCATGTGTGGTCTTGCTGGTTGTTTATTTGGGCAGAATCAGTAGTACTTTTAAGTCTGGCTGTCATCCCTATTTTTAAACTATTTTCCATTTATAAGCACACAATGGCAGCAAGGAAATACCACCAAGTTTTCTGTGGTCCTTTGAACTCATTCTTTTGAAAGTTGAAATACAGGTCTTTAATTGGTTGTAATTTCAGTTCTTGGATCTAAGATCTGATACCTCTATGAGCAAGTATTGTTTGTATCAGTCAAGATGTAAACATCTCTATATTCAGAAATGAATAAGACATTGATTATATATACTCTCATATGAGTTTTTATTGTCTTTGGGGCCAGGATAATGGCTTAGTCAGTAAATTCACTTGCTGAGTCTGGTAACTTGAGTTCAAATCCTCAGATCTCCATAAAAACCTGATACAGTGATGAACATCTTTATGTCATCTTTCCTACAGTGAGGTGGGTGTGCTGGAGGGAGAGTGGAGGATGGAATAGAATGTATCTAGTCACCTAGTCTGGAGGATTCACCTGCTAAAAAGAGTCATTGCACCCAACAAGATGAACAGTAATGGACAGTAAGGACCTACTCCTGAAAGATTCTGACTCCATATGCATGGCATGGAATGCTCTCTCTCTCTCTCTCTCTCTCTCTCTCTCTCTCTCTCTCTCTCTCTCTCTCTGTGTGTGTCACACACAAACACACACACACACACACACTCACACACAGATACATGACAGTCTTGTAGTAGGCTTAATCCATTGCCAATCCATTTCAAATATTTCTTGAATTTATGTCACTAAACCACAGGTCCTCTCACAATGTATAACAGGACAGGAGTGACCTATAGTTTGTAAAGTGGAACTTTACTCTTTACCTCTTGATATTGGTTACATTAAATATCTCAATGTAACTCACAATAAACTACATTGTGATACTGATATTTTATGAGATGAAAAGTGTGAATGAAATTAGCCGTATCTAAAGTGCAGAATCTAGATTTTAGAAAAAAACAATGTCACTGCTAAACTTCTTAAATTCATTGAGTGAATTAGTACCACTTATGCCATTTTTCAAATGGTTTCAAGAGTTAAATGTACACAGATTTACTAAAATGAGATATATTTATATATTTAGAACCTATTTTTAAGAAAACGTCTTTCTCTGAGTCAGATCGATTCAGGTAAGTGATTATTGATGGTTTGAGCCCTCTGCTTCATACTTGAACTTCATTGTAGATGCAGGCTATCTTTGAGTATGAATTGCTTTTGACCAAGACAGATACACTATTCTCTCAAATTTCAAAATTAACAGAAACAAGGAATGCAATTCAGACATAAATGGGAGAGATTTTCACTCAAACTCCTTGTGTTAGTGGTCCTGAAGTCCTATTGGATTAAGTTCTACAGAAATGACTTTCACAGAATGCCCACCAGACTTGTTCCCATAGGCTGTTTGACCATCTGTAGTAGTAAAGAATTTCTATTACATATGTCCTGTGGCTACTGTTTTAGAATTGATCAGAGAGTGTTTGTGATGTAGTATCCAAACTGAAATAATTGACTTAAAATTTCCCACCAAACAGTACAAAGCAGAACAATAAAAATAGCCTTTTTCAATCTGAGCAAATAATAAGCTATGCTTTTGACTTTCTAGTTAAGCTTAAGAATACACAGTGTTACATTTGCTTGAAAGAGAACTCGGCTGATCTATTTTCAACCAAATTATGTCCACAGAAATATATGGTATCACTTACTTGAGGTAACAGTTTTCCTTAATTTATCTGTGCACATCTCAATGTATACAAACAACAATCTCATAAAGAGGAATGATCAAGTCTTTTTTCTTAAATATAGCTTTTAGGTACAGTAGAAAGGACTGTACAACATTAGAAAAATTATAAATACACTGACATTTTTTAAGTGCCCTGAAAAGTGGTTATTGTAATTCTTTATTCTTCATGGAGCATTTCTGGACTTCTTAATGCAATATTGTAAAAACATATCCTCAGCCACAAAGGACAAATTAAGCTCCAATTTTACCATTAAAAAAATTAAGTGATTGATATGCAAATTAGATACTTAATTGCTGCCTACTATTCAAAAAAATCTTGACTCAGAAGTAATCCTGAAAGTCATTCAGTGATTGTATGGACCTTTCTCTTCCAGGAAACCTTGCCATACACTAAGTCTGATCACAGCGGTCAGTATGTATGTGACATGCTACTGTGTTTGGTCTATTGTAATGTCTTTGATGGAAGATTGAATCACTTATTTGACAATAATTTTACAGGTCTTTTACTTTTGGGTAACTTTGAATACTGAAAACTCATTTTTGAGGTTTGATTTGTTGTTCCTCTGACCTCTTGATATTCATTACCCTTCTTAATGGAGTGATATTCTTTAATGCCTTGGTGCCGCAATGAGCCAGTGAGCTCTTCTCTCAGTCCAGGGGCAGTTGCTGGTATCCAGGTGTTTCCTTTCCCTATAATAGAAGCTGGCAAGTGCTCTGTCTATTGTTCACTCTGCCTCAGGATCCTAATCATGTCAACCAAAGACTGAATGATAGAACAGACAATTAGGGGATTTTGCGTCTACTGGGTGCTGGTGTGCTAATCAGATGGCCACTGCTTTTTCTGCACCTGGACCACAGTCTTCCTGAAATACAGTCACTTTCATGCTTCATTCCATTTGTGTGGCTCCCTTATCTTTGCACCCCATGTTGTTTGCTATGTCAAATAGTCTCTTTTATCTGTAATGCTGTCATACAAGTTCTCAGTCCTTTTTTTTCTCTGTTCTTGTGTTTACTATTTAGAATTGGTTGAAACTCACAATGTAAAAGTAGAACCATGCAGACTAATTCATTGTTTTTGGGCAATGCAAATATTTTTACAACTTATTCTTTAATTATTTGAATTTAGACCTTCAACACAAACACACATCTTCTTTCTTTCTTTGTTTCTCTCTCTCTCTCTCTCTCTCTCTCTCTCTCTCTCTCTTCATTTTAGTTTTTTTTGAGACAGGTTCTCTTTGTATAGCCTTGGTTGTCCTGGACTTGCTCTATAGACCAGGATGGCCTTTAATTTACAGAGATCTGCCTGTCTCTGTCTCCCAGAGTGCTGGGATTACAGGCATGCACCATCGCACCTGGCTTCAACACACATTTCTATCAAAGTTCTCTTTCCAAACATAGACTTAAATGTAATTGGGAATTACATAAAACAAAAAAAGTTTCCTCTAGCCCCTTCAGATAGAGTTGAGCTGCTTTCCCTACTGCTAACTCCATTACCAAGTGACAACATTTAGTTTCTCAATTAAGTTCAAATATGATTTCCATTTTTATTGTTGTGTATCATTCAGTAATTTATACTTATTCATTTTGTATCTGACTACTATTGTTTTGGACTAATATGGTAATATTCTTTCTAAATCTTCATGGATACAATGATAAAAATATTAAGTAGACTGTCAACAGCCAGTGTGTACAAGTCAATAAAACACTAGAGATGTGTTTTTGAATGTTGGTTTAAAACTCATATGACTTATGTGCCTAATGGATGGCTTTGTCTTCATGTGGGTCCCTTATTAAAGTTACCAAGGGGTGTCTATGACAGTGACTTTCTTGCATGCTTTTCAATCACTTCCCCTTGGCGGGGTTCCCTTCCCAGGCCACTGTGGTAGAGGATGCATTCAGTCCTGATGCAACTTGATGTGCTGGGATGGGTGTATGTGGGAGGGGTGATCCTCTTTTCTGAGGGGCAGAGGAGAGGTGATAAGGGAAAGAGGGAGGGAGAGTAGAGCCTGGAGGAGAGGAGAGAGGGGGATATGATTAGAATGCAATGTGAATAAATAAATAAGTTAATATAAAAAACTCATATAACTTAATATAGCTACTAACTTAACTATACTGAAATAGATATATTTTTTAAATATTCTGAGTAAAATTTTAGTTCTTCTCTTATTTTGTCAAGTTTTCTTCATATGATATAAAATATCATTGTGTAGTCTCTCCAAAACAAGATATGTTCCTTTTAAAAGCAAGGCAATCTATTGGTTTCTATTTCACCTTGTTAGACACTTCTCAAATTGATTAATTTAGCCTTTTGTATCATTTCAATGCCCTCTATGTATATATCCATGCATATCTGGAGGAACTGTCATGCAATCAAATCCTTCTGTTTGATCTCATACCCTTTTTCTTCTGTGGCAATGTATTCATATCATCAGTGATGATAGATAATGAATTATTTGCCTCTGTTTAATGTAAGACCACGAAAGCTACTAGGCCTCATCAAACTGTGAGTTATGCTGTCTATGAATGCTTGAATAGAATATCAGATACTTTATCTAATACAATGAGATGGTGGGATAGAAGGCTGATACTTAGTGAAAGATTTCACGTTTGGAGTTCAAGGAAGACATTGAATTTGTATGTCCTGGTGTTTTACTCAGAATTCTACTTCTGAGAAGAGACACCATGACCTAATAAAGAAAGGCATTTTATTGGGGCTTGTTTACAGTTCCAGAGGTTAGTCTATTGCCAGCATGTCAGGGAGTGTGGAACCATGCAGGCAGGCATAGTGTTGGAGTTAGGAGGTCTGCATCTAGATCCATGGGCAACATGAAGAGAAGGACACTGAGATTGCCTTGGGCCTTTGAAACCCCAAAGTCTACCTCTACTGACATACTTCCTCCAACAAGGCCACACCTCTTATTGTCTTTCAAGAAGTGCCACTCCCTGTTGAAAAAAAAATTCAAGTGTATGAGTCTACAGAAGCCATTCTCCCTTCTAAATAATTTATTAAAACAGACATCAATACCTTATAAACAGGTAGGCAAAGCAAGCTGAGGGCTCTGAGGAGAGGTAGACCCATGTGGCAGAGTTATAAGCATCAAAAGAAAGACATAGGTTCTCTCCCATATGATTGATCAACAGCCCCTGCTATGTTCACCTTTCAGCCAGGCTGTTGGTCTCTGAACCATTTATCAGGTTGAGTATCTAGAGAAACAAGTTATGCTACTTCTAGAAAACAATTTACTGTAGTTTTACTAATTGTCACAGTTCATCAAAAGCAGACAAATTTTACAAAATACATGGATTTGCCAAACATGTACATGTCTCTACATCCTTCTTGGCAAAACCACCATTCTGCCTCATTTGAGTATGTCAGTGTTTGTTGTGGTCACAAGAGAACGCCTAACTACAACACATTCTTTATTAATTATAAAATGAGAAAAAAATGGTAAGTACTACAAATAGCCATGAGTAAAAGGGGCAAACCACTCTCACAAGAAAAATCATCCTGAGTCTTTCAGGAAAAAGACTAATACTTAGATGAAAGAAGATCCCCCTTTTTAACACAGGCACAGACATTTGCACATATGAATCATTAACTTGGTTGCTAAAGAGTCATGTGTGTAAATCCTGCAAGGAATCTTTTCCCAGAACCCTGTAAAGCAGCTGATGGACTAGATAACTTGAGTATTTTGTCTCTTTAGACAAAAGATGTAATTTAAGTAAAGATCTATCAAAAGGAGATTTTGGCTAAAACTAAATTAAATACAGAAGAAAATCAAAATCTCATTTCGTTTGTACCATTTGGCTACTAGCCAAAATATGAGAGAAGTAGCTTTTGCAAAATAATTCTAGGACTCTAGAGGGATGTCATGGGAGAGTGTCACATGCTGACAATGCGCTGAACAACAAGTTCTGAAACAGAACCTGAAACACAATGAGCCCCAATGTCCCAACAGGTTAAGGGTTAACAAGGCAGTAATTCACACATTTAAGCAATTTAAAATATCTGTTCAAAGACACAATTGCTTTTAAATCTGTTGAATTTCTCTAAGTTAAAAAAAATGTTGGAGTTAGATAGCCACAAAAGTACCAGAGGTAAATCTGAAGTCGTTTGCACTCTGAGTTACCTTGAATTGTCAACTTGACAAAGTCTACAGAGCCACAGTGGAGGGATTGTCTTGTGTATTTAATGGGTGAGTGCTTTGATTGTTAATTGATGTGGGAGGGCCTAGCCAATCAGAGCAGTACTATCCCTAACCAGGTAGTCCTGGGTTGAAAAGAAACCTACTTAGGCATGAGCCTGTGAATGAGCAAGGAAGCCAGCAAGGAAGTAACCCTCCTCCATGGTTCTTGCCTTCCAGGTTTCTGCTCTAATTTAACCTCACTGATGGCTTGTGATCTGAAATGTAAGCCAAATATAACCTATGTTTCCCAGGTTGGTTTCAGTCAGAGCGCCTTATGACAGAATCAGAATAAAACTAGAAGGTGCATATTGTGTCTTCCTAGAAGTTCTAGTAGATGAAAGAATGTGAGGCATCAAGGACTCTTTGAATACTAAGATAAGTAATGTGCTCTATGGTACTGCTACATTCCACCAGAGTTAATTTGTCCTTCAGTGTTTCATGCCTCCTAGAAATAATTTGCTCTTTGGAGTCTTAGTATGTAAAATTAAGATAACTTTAATATGTATACTGTAATGCTCTCCCACTCCAACTCATAACCTAGAGGCTGTAAGTGGCATACAAAGCATGGGTAAGGCAATAAAGCAGTGACTAGTGACCTACATGGAACAGTGTAGAGCAATGTCCGATGCCAGCATGCTACTCAAAAGACAGAGTTCAAAAACAACCTCGTTCATAACATTTCTATTTACTATTTTCTGCAATGCAGTTGATGGAAACCACACATGTGGACCCATGGATAAAGGGACACTACATAATGAATAAAAAAAACCCACACAAATTAAGAATATGATAAGTTGACTAGAAATGGATGCCTAATAGTTAGCTCCTCAAAATCACAGCAACATGGTCCCTGGAACAGACACCATCCACTTTACAGACTCATGGGGTCCATGTCTTGCTCAGATTTCATGCTTAAAAGTATTTTCCTTCTGCTGATGGTAATAATACATAGAAGTACCAAAAAAGCATTGGACACATGGAAGGGACATTTCCTATAATGCTTGCTCATCTTCTCACCAATCAAAGCATAATATACCTGTACCAATAAAATATAAGTCAGTACATGTCATGGATATCATATTTAATCTCTCTTTTAGAAACATTTATTTTTAACCTAAATAGACAGGTATACTTCAGAACAATTATAAGAGAACATTGGCTCAACTGCCTTTTAATAATTCTTAGGGTAACAATTTACATATATGTCTTTACAAAAGCCATGTATTGACTTCACTTTAATATGAATGCCATATTATACCCATCCTCAGTTTACTATTTTGGATTGAGTGTGAAATGTCTCCCATAGGCGTTTGTGTTTAAACACCTGGTCTTTATCTGAGATGCTATTCGGGAAGATTATGGAACCTTTACAAAGTGGAACCTTTCTAAAGGAAGTATATCTCTGAGGCAGCTTTTAATTTTTTATAACCTGGTCCTACTTTTTGTTCTTTCTCTGCCTCCTGAGTTTGGATGCAGTAAGAGCAGCCAGCTTTCTGTTGCTGCTACCATGTTCTCCTTGGCCTGATGGGCTCTAGACATTTGGAACTGGCCCTAAGTTGTTCTTGTTTCTGAAATATTTACCTCCAGATAAATATTCCTAGATATTTCCTAGGTATTTTCCAGATATTTTATCATAGTAACAACAAGAGACTAATTTAGTAATTATTCCTGTTTATGCCAATGTATTAATATTTTTAAAAGAGAAGGAAGAGTAAGCCAGACAGCAACATTAAAACATATGAACAAATGGTATATTCTTTAGACACTTCACCTTTCTGCCTTTCTTTTTTTAATTTTTTGTGTATGAGTGTGATTTTCCACATGTGCTGTGGTTGTTTTCACATGTGGGTAATGACTCCATGTATCTTATGAGTATAATTTGTATTGTCCTGGGTGGTGAGTCACTTCTGAATACCACAGCAGTTCTGATAAATCAGTCTGCAATCGCAGCACATTTTTGTTCTTTGAAAAGGAAACAGAGCCCATTTGGCAATGCACTTGCCCTCCTTAAAACCACCATTTCCCAGGCTTTTCAGAACATTTCTAATTTGAGCTTCACTGGAGGACTAACTGCATTCCCATTTACATACTTACAAAATAGATATTTTCAAGTTGCATCTGATGGGACAGTTGAGAAATCTAGGGTGGAAAACACAGTGAGGTATTTGGCATAACAAATAAACTGGACACAAATGTCCCTTAGCCACCAGCTTTAGACATTAAAAATCTAGCACAATATGTGTTTCTATCTCACATAATCATGGCTGTTTTTGTTTATTAGGTCACATTAGATATCTATATCAGGTGCAATTAAAAAAAAAACAAGCCTTTACAGTAACATTTAACATCAGTATACTCAATGTAAGATTTATTTTTAAACTTAATTTACTTAAGAAAGACACATACAAAATAATGCTACATATACATGTTATAGTCATATACCATAGTAAATGCTTTTGACAAATGTGTCTAGCTTTTTAGAAACATCAACACTGACAGTTTTGAAGTGATGATGGTAACAAAACACTGGAGAACACTTTGTTACTCTTACTGACATCAGTTAAAAAAAAAATAGAAAAGAAAACATTGTGAGATTTGTACACCAACCAACTAGGCAGAATGTTCCAAAGTGATAAAACATGTAGTACTAAAAATAAGGTCCTCCACACATTTGTTTTCCCAACAAGTAACAGGACAGTTTAAGGCACCAACCACACAAAAGCAAGGAGATCTTGGAAGTTTGGTTTCAAGAAGCCACAGTTCTCAGGGCCTATGCAAACTCAGAACACAGAGCTCTGCCATCACGATTGCTCCACATTGTTGGTTTCCAGTTTGTCAGATTCAGTTTGCTCTTCTACTTTGTTCTCTGTACAGAGGAAATCCGATGAACTCAGCTCATATTTTCACAGCCGGCTGGTGAGCACTAACTGCTCCCTGGGCTATGAAACAAATGGAGTCTCACAAAGCCAAGACCGTTAAGGGGAAGATAAATATGGATCCCTGTGGAGAAGAATCCTGTTTAACACTCCTAGCTTCCTGAAAAAAATACCCTGTTGATTCCACCACAAATTCTGCTCCATGGTACTCAAAGATCTTGGTTCTAACTTCACTGGGAAGAACAAATGGGTGTGACTTTCTTCTAAAGATGTACTGAGTTTAATTCACCTAATTTCAGTCCTAAGGTGTGTCTAGACTCTTGTACTTTCTGATGCCATTCTGCACACACTTTAAATGTTCTGTTAATGATACCTTACTAGCCTCTTCTCTACCTTCCCTTCAGAAATAGCTGCTTTTTCACAAGGTCACCAAGATATGTGTTTTTGAGACTCTTTAGCCTAAAGAAGTGGTTCCTAGCAAGGAATGGAGAGAAGTGTTGGGTCCTAGGAGATTTTTGACTGTATCATGTCAGAAAATTGGTCTGTTGTAAAGAGTGAATGTTTTTGAGTCTAGTAGAGACAGACACCTGGGATGCTTCATGACGTCATATAGTGCACAGAACAACTTCCCCAACAATTGTGTCTGCCTAAACTTTCCAATAGTATTGAAGTTGTAAAGCCACGGTGTAAAGGCAAGTGTCACTGCAACCCTAGAAGAAAAGATTTGTAGGCTAATGATGAATTGACTGTTATTCAAATAAGATAAACTTCTCATAAATCACAGACACCCACTGCTCTGAATATTCAGTTTCATTTGACTGACTATTCAAGCAACCCGTGTCACCCTGTGCAACATTCTTTGCTGATACATACACATTCTGTGTTTAACAAACATTTAGAGAGTCTAAAAGGCCTGTGAAGTTCCTTTTTTCCCCTGCAATAGTCAGTGTGACAAGAACTGTGATATATCTCTCCAAATACTATTCAGAATGCACCTGTAGAAGCATCTTAGTAGCATAAACTAAATAAAAATGTTCACGCCCAGTTAGACACTTGGTCATCAAGCTTGATATAACTATTGACTACTTCTGCAAAATTAGAAATGTCTACTCCACTTGATCTTCGTAAGTGCATGAAATGCTAATAAAGGGGATAATTAGACAAGGGAAGGCACTGACATTATTTTTTGGTTGGTGGTGGGGAACTTATTTGGCTTATAGCAGTCTTTGTGCTGGCTTGGTATAAATTATAAAACTGAACCATATTCTTTCACTGATTAGATAATTGCAACTCTCAAATGAAATTTGTGTCTCCCTGTGAGTGTAATTTTCCTTTATGCCAATGACAGCATACAATGCCAGGACCACCCTCTGTGCTTACTATTTCCCAATGTGTGAATTTTCTTAACTCTTTATTGTTCTCCAATGCATATGAAGAATGCATTAACACCTCCACATTCACATCAATAACAAAAGAATTGCTATTTTTAAGTAGCTATATGTTAGGTGAGTGTAAAGCACAGAAATATGTGAAGATCTAACTTTTCTCAGTCTGACTTTCCTGATCCAGGAGGAACAATGACTGCTTTTTTACTAGCATTTCAATACTAGAGAGACCATTTCTACATTACCAAAAACATCCTGAAATTGATTGCTGTCTCAAAACCTGGTAAATCTCTGCTTTAGAATTTTCCTAGCATTAAAATAGCAAAATTATGCCCAGCAATTTTCACTATTAACTAAGTAGCAAACACTATTGAAATATCTACGCAACTACTTAAATTGTATAATATTAATTATATGGTCGCTATAAAAGTAGAACCAAGGCACCGAAATATCTTTTCTGCTTGGATTGTAGCCAACTTTTTCCAGAAAAAGGCACTCTAATAATTCTAGTACTTCAGAGATCCCCCACCCCACCCTGTCCTTTGTTTTAGAAATCCATCAGGCTCATTCTCTGTGATTACAGCCTCAGCTCACAAAATGATTCTTGCTACTTTGCAAATTCTTTATGGGATCTCCTTAACTTACCTGACCATGTTTCAGTACCTGTTTGAACACATACCTGGTTCTGAGATTCTATAATCTATGAGTGTAGACTTTTCTTTTCAGGGCATTACCTCCCATGCTTTCTTTATTTACACCCATGTTTGTCTGCCATTGTCTTGAGCTCAGCAGATACTGGAGTCTATTTGCTTCTGGTTAGTTTTCACACATTATTTAGTAGAAGGTGGATGAGTGAGACCCTTTAACTCTGTTCTAAACTGGAGCTGATAGAACACTCTGGTTTCTAATATTAAAGACATGAACATGATTATGTTTCATCACTTGGGTTACACTTTCAGGAACAGTGGGCTAGACTCTGGAGGATGTGCGGAAGGTAAATGGAATCCCTATGCCCAAACAAGTATGCAAGGAGGCATGCTTGTAGGTAGCTCCATTTTGAACTGTTTGCTCTCTTCATTCTTCCTGTAATTCTTCTTCCTTGATTGCTTTTTTTTTTATTCCTTTATCCATATCACTACAACCAAAAGACAATACTTTATTGGAAGTTTCTAGGAAAACATAGTATGGTGAATATGTCTTTACCATCATCTCTGCCTCAAAACCTGCTCCGGTAGTTGCTGCTGCTTTTATTTTTTTCCTTTGATTGACTACATTTTGTGATTCCTAATGAATTATTGACATTCCTTCTTGGGTTCTCTGTTACTGAAAATGATATTGTCAATCAGCCCAATGTCACTACAGAAAAATACCCAACTCAAGGTGCTCATGAAGGTAAACTTTGTACTGAGTTCATGTTTGGGGAGGGTCTAAATTCCAAATGGTAGAGGTCTGGGCCTACATGAATGGTATGCCTTTTTGTGGCTTTACATTATGGAGGGAGTAAAAATGGCAGAAACATTTTGAAAAGCAAATGGATGGTTGTGCCTGGGACAAGAATCAAGGAGAGTCAGAGGGGCAAGTCTTGTTCCTTTCACAGCTCTTGGGGTAACACAAAGGAGTGTGTGAGAACTTCTTTACCTCTCCATTGACCTACAAACCTAACATGTCTTCTGTACATCTTAATGAGAGAGTGAACAAGATGAAGTTTTGATGTAATTTATGGGGGACCAAGTCAATAATAGATATTGATGATGACCTAGCCAATGTAAAAGAGCAACCAGAAAAAACTTTTAAGGATAAAATAAAGGAAAATAATATTGCAAGTATAAACAAAGGGATAGAAAATGACTGAAACATTTGTATAACCAGTATTTTAGAAGGCCTAATATGGTACTCTTAACTCAAGATAAAAATGCTGGATACCATATGCAAATGCTGTAGCTTACTCTTTCTGAGTAAGAAAAGCTGTGTATGACTCAAGCATCATAAATACTTTACAAGTTTTTCCAAGCAGCAGATTTCCTGCACTGGGAGTTAAAGGGCAAGTGTAAACTAGAGAACACATTCTACATCTGTCTGACAGATATAAAAACACTCCAAATAATCTTTACAAACAATCAGGCTGGCCACCTTTACCCTGGAGACAAGTGACAAGACTGAATCCACTTTGCGATCAAGGCACTGCTATCAGGCCCCAAGTCTCTGCCTTTACTGTTGTCTCCGGTGTAATGGCACTGACAAGTCCTTCATGCTGCCTAGGTTGCGTCAACAGGCAGCGTTTACCTTTTCTATCTTAACCCCAAAAGGCAATCTGACGGGCAGCCTATCCAGATAGGACACATTGCTCTCTAATTAAGTACTAATGGATTATACTTCTGTGGTTAGTGTTACATGTTTATTATCCTCTTTAAATTAAAACTGCCAAGAGCTTACAGGAAGTCCTCTACCTTGCAAACATCTTTTGGAGGACTTGACCACGTTCTGTCAGCTCACTTCAATTTTAGGAAGGAGGGAAGAAATATGTGAGAAGAGATATTTGAAGGCTGTGTACAGAATGAGAAACAGTGCTTGCTCCTTAGACTTGCCTAAGGCAAGACTAATATATCAGCATTCAATAAACACACTCTTGTTTTCTTCTTCCCTTCTGTGTGCAACCCCAAAACAGTCCTCACATGCTTTATTTCCCACAATGCAAAAGACTGGCTCTGTAAGTCATAAAAAAGGTATGAAAGTTTAAACCTAAGTAAAAAAAAAAAAAAAAAAAAAATCCCATTTTCACAAATCAGAGTGCAGCCTAAATGAGATTAGAGACAGCATTCGTTTTCTTCACTCAGAAAAATTAAAGATTTTGGTGAATAAACTTTCCTGTCATGGCATTTTGATGTGCTTTTGTGATTTTTTTTTTATCTGATTAAAACACTGCACTCAAATGGAACTCAGAATGCTGTGTATATTTTTGTATACATAGCATGAAAACCGAAACTTTGGACTCACATAGGGGGCATTTGAAATATGGGGAAATCATATTTAATTTGAAAAGCTGGTATTTTCAGTGATCTTGCTTCCTTTTACTAGTTACAAAGGACATGAGCACCCTGCAAAAGAAAGCCTTCATGCTCAGCTTGCTGGTTTTGCATTCAGAAAACTACCATACAAGAATGTTTTCTTCTCTGCCTCCAACTGAAAGCCTAAAGAATGTGAGTCTTAGGCATGCCGGATCTTGAGAATTAAGTTGTTACATCTCTGGATACTCAAGCTATTTATTTTTGTAAGAAACACTTTACAAGGCTCCTTTTTAATGTGAGCCAATAGTGCAGCCTTATGTACACTGAGAAGACATGAGCTTAAGAATCGCTCCAGCACACTAAATGAATTAAGATCATCAGACATGCCTTGAGACCACTGTGGAATCTAATACATAACACTGGGAGAGTTTATTTTTCCATGTATCTTCCAATTCCTGCCCAAGCTAGCCTTGCCACTTCATGTAACATGTTGTAAAGAACTCCCTTCTGCAGTTATACCAGTAAGCTTAAGTGCTTCTGGTCCACTTTGCACGAGATAAACAAGCACATGTGTTATTCATTTCCAGAGCATTTCATCGTGGCTGCTGTCATTCCGTCCAGAGAACTGACAGAACCACATAGACACTAATGTGGTGCAGAAAATACTATTAGTATTATTACTTTATCTGGGTGTTTAATCCAGCTTGCAAGATTGTTTTTCATGTCTGGATAAAAAGAGTGGAAGGGGCTGTAATCCTACCGTTGGACAATCTGTCAATCATAAGCATTAAGGAAATGAAATTCATCTGCTTTGATAAGTTTGTTCAGGGAGTTTTGGAATTGACTCTGGAATTTAACTGTAACCCATTTGAGGAAAGAAATGTGATTTTTATGAAACAAAGGGATTTTTGCGTTGGATAGGACTACATTTTTGATTATTCATACACATTTTGAAATTATATTCATCTAAGTATTTAGAGCAAATATTAAGCATGTGGTTCTTTTAAAATGCTGGCATTTAGTTTTTCCATGTGCGGCCAAATATTTACTCCATATTTTTTATCTAGCCATAATTTTTTCTGTGTGTTTAATGTGACATTCATTTGCATTTACAAGCTATTGTCTGATTTTAAGTATTTTTACATTTTCACATTTAGTATATGTTGGTGGTGGGCAGGTGCATGTGATGGCACAGATGTCAAGATCAGATGACAGACTGACAGAGTTGGTTCTATTTGTCTACCATGGAGGTCTCAAGGATCAAACTCAGTTGGTCTGCTTTGACAGCAACCAACCATACTTACCACATCCTTGGCAGAAACTCATGATTTTTAATACTAGGCTTTGTTAAACTGACTGGACTAGAACCCTGAGAAAAACCTGATGTCTTACGACATTGCTCCAGAAAAATATAAGCTCATACTATCTCCAGAGAATGTCTAAAGCTACATATATAATCTCCTGCTAAATTTTTACATCGCGACAGAAACTCCTCTTTCCTTCTTGATTGTCAATTTGGATTAATATGTCAATATCTTATAGGCTTCATAGATAGTAAGTAGTCAAAAAAAGTTTACTGAATTGAATTATTGCTCTGTTTGTGCTTATTGCAT
Source organism: Acomys russatus (assembly GCF_903995435.1). Classification (NCBI taxonomy): domain Eukaryota; kingdom Metazoa; phylum Chordata; class Mammalia; order Rodentia; family Muridae; genus Acomys; species Acomys russatus. The sequence continues at coordinate 104,178,110 of NC_067137.1, read as the reverse complement.
AGTACATCCAACAGTGTATGAAGATGAGAGGAGAGAAATGCATTTCTATTGTTTATCTAGGTATTAAAGTACTTAATTGGTCATTACTGCACTACAGGGAGTCAGCACAGCATTTGTCTCCATGTATTTTATAAACCACTATTCTAAGTGGCAGTGTTCCCATATTGTTTACTTGATAAGAAAGAATTAAAAAGTATTAATGTTAAGTTATTGAAATCTAATTTTTGGATACTTTCACTTTAAATTTTACATATAGTCCTATTTTTAAAGCCATGTTACTATGAATTAAGTGGTCATGAAAATTATGGAGGCACTTGTTAGGCATTAGATGGGCTATTGCTCACTTTGCCATCACTGCATTCCTACTTCCTCCTTCAGTTTCTAGAAATGGAGTGCTGATACTAAGTAAACAAGAAAACATGAAAAATGAAAGTCAATTGGCCTGTATGTTCACATGTATAAAAATATATACATCTATATAGTCAACTGATAGTGTTAAATTGATAAATATTTAAGTTTTTATTTGATGAGATTTCAGGCTTCTTCATTATAAAGAAAAAAGTTAAAGCTTCTTTCTCTAGACAAACAAATGTGAAGTCACCAAGATTCACAATAATATTTCTAGAAATAATTGTCTAATTGGAAGGTAGAAATGTAGTCTTCACACTTTTCATGTCTTCACATTCATATTGAGTTGTGTTCCTGGTAAGTCCTGCTATCCCCTCACTCAAAACCTGGGAGCTGAGTTTTAAGCTATGTCGCTGGTTGATACTTTGTAAGTTTACCATAATGCATGCAGTGGGCGTCAGGTGAACTGGGACTGCACTAAGTTCATTATTTTTTTCACTGCTGCACTATAAAATGCATTTTAGTTCCTGCCTAGGTTATTTATGTCTTCAAATTGAGTGTAATCATGTCAAAGAAAGTAAGGTGAGATATTGGGGAGAAAGAACCAGATGCAGCAATTTCAGATTTCCATTTGTGAGTGGTGTTCTTGGAGCCCAGGGAACACAGCAACTCAATTAAGGAGGTATCGATTGGCTCCTAGTATTTAACTCTAGACAGAAGGATGAGAGGTTTGCAGTTTACAAGTTTATGTGGTTCCTCTTGGTTTGATTTTGTGTGTGTGCCTGGGTGTGTGTGTGTATGTGTGTGTCTGGGTGTGAATTTCAACTTTCAAAATGCTATAAAGTTCACACTCTTAGGTCCTCAGGTTGTCATGAAATCACAACAAAGGCTGTGGGTGCCGGCAGTTCTACTCCACAAGGAGTTCTAAGAAAGATGAACCAAGGCAAGAATATGGAAAAGCAGAGGAAAGGGCACGGAAGGTAAGGTGTGTCTAAATCACAGTCCTGCCCTTCTCCGACTTTAGCCCTCTATCCGTCTGCCTGCAAATGGAAGCATCAGCTTCTGTTTCTTTATTTCTTATGCTAAGCCCATATGGCAATTCTTTGTTTGAACCCTGCCCTATAAATCCAAAGACTGTAATATGATCTCATCTTGCAGATGAGAGATGGAGCCGCAGACAAGTTAAAATAACTTGTTTCCTATCATAAAGCTACCAGGGGACACAGCCAACATTCAAATACAGCTTTGAGTCTGAAGCTATTGCTTTATCTGCTGGAGCTTTGTTTCACTGGTCCCCAGAGACAGTCTGCCTGTCTGGGATCTCAAGTTGTTTTATTCCTTTCTTAAATAAACCATTTTTCCCAACATAGTTTTTTCCCCCTGAGTTTGTTTGAGAGAAGCCATGCTTTGAATGTAGTTTGTCTCTCAAAGATTCATGTGATCGAAGTTTGGTCCCAGTAGGACTCTATGAAGATAGGATAAAACCTTAAAGTGGTGAGTGCCTGGTGGGAGGTCATTATGGGATAGGTAGCATCCCAGGAAAGGATTGTTGCTCCCCTCCTGGAAATGCATTCAATCTCCTGGGACAGGATTAGTTAGTGCAATGTTAGATTCCTTTAAGAGCAAGGTTATCCCACAGGTCTGGCTCTTTCCACACACAGGGCTTAACAAATTTACACACATTTCTAGCTAAGAAAAGTGTCCCTGTCTTATACGAAGGCATGAGGGGCTTCACCAGATTTGACCATCAAAGCTTGGTCTTTCTAGATTCAAGACTGTATGACCAAAATAAACTGAGTTTACTTTATCAATATTCTAATTTCTTAAATTTTATTATGACAGCCCCTAAACAGACTAAGAAACAAAGAATTCTTCTCAAAGGCTCAGCTCTTCTGCCTTTAATTTGGCTTTAAGTAGTTAGTCCCCGATTAAACTATGTAAGCTAGACCTTCTTTCACTGGGGATCATGAGTGAGTTTTTTCCTTTAAGGATATAAAAGACAAAAGCCTTAATCTTGTGCTAGTTAAAATTGATGTAAGATGTAAAACATAGGCTAGATGAGGGTATTCTAATACAAAGACAGCAATGGGAAGGCTTTGCACATATCTAGCTGCTCATGGGCACTCACCACATGCTTTTTCTTACCTTTGCTATCTTTATCCATGTATAGTTCCTTCTCTTTCTCTGAGCTCAGAAAAGGGGAATAAAAGTGTCTAGGCTATTGTTCTGCATTAACTATCTCAGGGTTGATGTTAGCCACAGTTTGAATCTGGATTGTATATTCAGAGGACCCATGTCTTTAACGCCATTGACTTAATCTCTTGGAACTTTTGTTCCTGTGTGACTAACATAGGAATAATACTTAGAGTCATAGTCTTCTTTGACTCTCATTTTTAGTTGCACCAAATATTAAGTACTGGCACAGGGCATGAATGCTACACTCTTTAAACTGCCAAAGAAAAGTACAGTAGTCAGCTGCTTTGCTAATCACTGTTCATTAAGAAGGGAGGATAGAATCAGAATGTGCTTAATAGAAATGCCTTGGATTGTTTGAGGCCTTGGTTGCTAGTCCACTGTGGTAGAAAAATGGAAGTTAGGTTTATACATAACTAAGAACACAAAGGTTCACTATTCTGTTGACCTTGGTCCTGTGAGCCACAGTGACCAAAAGCAACAGTGGCTGAAAGTCATTACTGGTTGAATTTGTATAGGGTATGTGCTAAAACAAATCAAGTAGGAACTTTGAGCAATTTCTCTGAAGGCATAGCTAGAAACAAGATTTATCCTCACAGTGAAAGAAGGTCCCAGAAAGGAATGCTTTTAAGACAATATTCTTAGCTCAGTTGAGCATCCTGGCTACCAGGCATAGTCTGGTTGTTAGATAGTCTCGAATGAAGGATAGATTTTGCATGTCCCATCCATGTAAGCTGTAACTAGCTTTCAAACGTACCTGTTACTAACTCAACTAAAATTTCTCTTACATTGCTTTTGCCATCTACAACAAATCTTCATTCGTCAGGCTTTGCCCACTCTGGAGCACTGTCCAGTTTGAGTTCCTGGCCTAAATTATTTGATGATGAAGAGTGTTATGGGATTGTAAGCCAAATAAACCCCTTTCTCCCCAACTTCCCTTTTGTTTATGTGTTTCATTAAAGCAGCAGTAACCCTAACCATGACACAAGGAAAGAAGAAATTTTAGAGATAATCAGTTATAAAAGAGGTGATATTTATTTTAGCTCATTGTTTCAGTGGCTCTGGTCCATGCTCTTTTGGCTCCATTGTTGTGAGGCTTGTAGTGAGGCAGAACATTATGGTGATGAACATGAATATAGCAGGTCTGTTCACATCGTCGTAGCCACTAAGCCCCAGGAAGGGAAGGAGGAGAAGGGTCCAAGCTTCCAGTATCACCTGCACAGATACATCATCTGTGATGCAATTCCTTTCAGTTCTCCCTACCTCATTACTTTTGACTTATCTCCCCAAAGCACCATTTACTAGAAAACAGATCTTTAGCAATAGGGCCTTTAGGAAACATTAAAGAGCCACATAGCAGTTGCTTACATTGCTTGGTTGTTGGTCCACTTTTCATCTCCAAACTCCTCCTGTGCTCTCTCATCACAGTTTTCAATCTGTCCTCCTGCTTTGCCCTATTGAGGTGCCATGAGATTGCATTGAGTCTATTTGCTAATTAAATCCTATCTCAAGATCATTCACCCAATTACATTTGAAGCTGGGTTTTTTTCATGTAATGTAACATTTCACAATTTTTAAAAACTGATATTCAGCCTCACACATTAAACAGCACAACTGTATCTATCAATTACTTACCAATCCCTTATGGTCCATTGTCCAATACTTACTGAAATTTGGTATTTGTTAGAGACTCAGGTTAGCTATTTATACTTTCTTTTAGATTCAGAATGATCCTATAAGATAGTATTTGTTCTTCCTGTTGAATGAGGCTTTAGTCTCACTTGGAAATTAAGTAATTTTCAAAAAATTAGTAAGAGCTAAAATCAGGACCTGAAATATTAACATGTCCTGGAGCTGTCACAACGGATACACACACCTCTACCTTGAAATTCAGTACCTAATTCTTATTTGGCTAGATCAATCAGACTTCAGCTAGCTTTAGGCATGGGATAAATGTAATGTGTACATCTTGGTAAAGACAGTGTTGAAGGCAATAGTCGTTATGGTAATGACAATTTGTCCAACTCATTGGTTATATCTATTAGGACAGGATGGAAAGACTGAACTCTACTGCTTATTTACTCATGTTCCTGAGGTACCAAGACACAAAGTGATTGACTAAAGTGTCATTTGGTAAGTCTGGGCCTTTGAACAATGAGAATAAGGCAGTCTTTGCTTGCCATTTTTATCTAGTCTTTGCTATCTTCTCTCAGAGTGAGCCAGCATATTTCTTTCAAGGCTCTCTAATTACCAACTAATTAAGAAAATGATGGATAACACTGTCTCTTCCCAGTAATATAACAAGATAGGTGGGTCAATGCCCTAAGCAAATGGGTGTGACAAATATACAAGGCATCTGTGCTTAGCAATAGCATCTCAGTCCCCAGCACAGTAAACCAGCCAGACTTTGTAACCATCCTGTGATTAGATTTTCTCTAAATTAGGTCTCTTCTCAGATTTCTAAATCCAGGAAATTCTACATCATCTCACACTTGAGTGAAATAGATGGAAAGTACACAAATTAACATCTGAGTTTATTAGCAGCCATAAAAGGAAATGTCTACAGACTCAAACTCAATCATGATAATTGAATTTCTATTAGCCATCCTGGGGAGTATAGGTTTTGCTCACAGGGAGGGAAAGTCATATTAGTGGTGGCCTTGATAAAGGGGCTCCTGGAGAGGTTAATGTCAACAGTTTTCAGCCTTCAGTCATCTAGTGAGGTTTCCCAGCTATCCTCACCATCAACACCAGCCCTTCTTCTTTCTCTTTATTATATTCTTTGTTCTTATGTGTCAATTGCTTGTAAATTATAACATTTAAATCTTTCCTCAAAAGAGTTAAAGGGGGATATTAACTGCCTCCCTTTACAGAATGCATGAAACTGAAATGTTACCGTTATTATTTTGGATCCTGTATGTCTTCTAAAAGCTCATAGGTTGAAACTTGAGCCCTGGCTGGCCATGCTATTGGATAGTAGTGGAAAACAAAGATGACGATGTGGCCTTATTGCTGAAAGCAAGTCACTGTGGTGCATACCACTTCCATCTTTTCTTCATTTCCCTTCCCTGCCTCCCATTCCTTCCCGCTTCTTCCTCTCCTTCTGTTTCTCTATCCACTCCCTCATCTACTAGACATGAGGTGTTCCAAAACATGCTACATGTTCCCCCACTGCCCAGAAACAATTGTACCAAAAAGCTGGAATGGAGGACTCCAAATCTAAAGTAAGCTCTTCTGATTTTTATATCACTCATATTTTGTCACAATGACAGAAAAGCAATTATTAGAATCATTTCTCTCATTAGGCTTCTAGCCTCATACAGGCTAGAGATGCCCACGTACGATCATCAGGCTAGGGATCGACAGGACCCATGAAGCTGGAACACTGAGTGGATCTGGAAACTTTTCAAGCAATGGTTACAATCTGTCTTTCAAAATGTAATAGGTGTTTACATTGATAATGCTTTCCATGTGAACTGAAACCATGTAGTTATAGGGCTTTATTCCTTCTTGGGGAATTTCAGGCACAGAAAACTTTCATATACTTTTGATGTTTCTACAGCATTGGACTTTCTCCTTGGTTGGAGGTCATTTCCTCTAACCATTGCCTTCAAAGTCAGCAATATCTGGTTTGTTGTTAGAGTACATGTGATTCAGCTGTCTTGCCTTCAGGGTCCTACCAGTTGTTCACAGGCTTGGGCTTGAGGACCGTTGGTAGCTGTGTACCAGGTGAGTGAGGGACATAAGGACCACCTTCCACCCCCAGCTCTCTCTCCCTCTGTTCTAGTTTCTCTCTCCCTTTCTCTTTCACTCTTTCTCTTCTCTCTGCTCTCATGAATCAATCACTGACCTTACCCCCAGGCCCTCATTCCTTCCTCTTTTCCACAATAAACCTCCTTTATACCATATCTATTGCACGGTGTGTAATTCCTCATAGGGTTATACCTTGGCACAGCTTGCCACGATGTCCCCACCACCTCATTATACAAAACTTTTCACTCTGATATCTGTCGCTTTCTCCTTTGTTGTCATATTCTTCTGCCTGTACTTCTACTCTCGATTACAATGAGTCTACCCAGATAACATAAAATAATCTCTTTTACAGTCAGTTAAATGGCAACTTTAATTTCATTGGTGTCTTCATTTTCCTTTTGATATATTCCACAGCAGATTTATACATTCTCAGCATTAATTAGGACGTGGATATTGTTAGCAGGGAAATGGCATTACTCTGTTTATTGTGAAAAAAAGACACTGATTTAGAGAAATTATGAGATAAACATAAAACATTCCAATATCATAACATTTACGTATTCCAATTAGGGAAAATCCATTAAAAATCATACAGAAAACATGGAAATTTTAGATACTCAGTAATGTAAAATGAGCCAAAAGTTAATACAGTGAGCACTGGGTTAAGAAGGATAGTGGTTATATTATGCCAGTGTGCCCACTGTGTGGTTCTAATATTTGGGGAATTTATCTTTTTCATGAACTATCTCATTGAAAATTCATGAGATGTGGGTTCTGGAGAGATGGCTCATCACTTAAGAGAACTTGCTGTTTATGCAGAGCTCTCAATTTTAATTCTCGGCGCCCATATGGTAGCTCATATGGTAGCTCACAGAAAGCCAGTTTTAGGGCATCTGATGTTTCTTCCTAATTCTGTGGGCTCCTACATAATACACATGCTGCACATACTCTCAGGCCACACACACATACACAAGGGTAAAGTAAATTAATGATAAATTAAAGAAAACATATAAAGTTTAAACTTGTTATCTCATAAAGACAGTAAAACTGATAAGTTTAACTACTGTAGGATAGTAAGCAGGAGATAGTAAGTGGTTCAAAAACCCTGAAATAAATGTTATTTTTTTCTTGGAAATTTGGGGACTCAGGATGACTACCAAGAAGAACATGACAGGAAAACAGAGAATCTAATGTTTAGTGAATTTATATCTCTAAAAGCATGAGCTGAGCAATCGACTCAAACGGACATACAAAAGTGCACAGGGGAAATTCTCAACACTACACAAGAACTATAGACAAGTGAGAAAAGCTGGGAGTAGAATACATGGTCTTCCTCAGAGGGGGAGCACACCTATTGGCTGTCCAGTGTCAAAGCATCAAGCCGGAAAACATACATATAATATTAAATGGTTGTATTTAGGACTATCTATGTATGCATACATAGATATATGCGTACAATAAAAATTAAAGAAGAACAAGGCCATGAATTTGAAGCAGATAGGGGAGGCATATAAGGGAGTTTTAGGAACTGGAAAAGATGGGAGAAATGTTGTAATTGAATCATAAGCTCAAAAAATTTAAAAAGCTACAACACTACTTTTGATGCGTAAAGATGATTTTCAACTTATTAAGGTCCAGAGTCAACTAGGAGACCAGCTTGTCAAACTCAACGGTGAGGCGTTATCTAGAGTTGCATTCCCTGTGGGGATGTATCATGGGTTATCTAAATTAGGTAAATTGAGGCAAACAGAGCTACGTTAATGGTGGGCAGCACCATCTCATAGTCTGTGGACCTGAACTAAATAATAAGCAGAATCTGAACTGAGCACTAGTGCTCACTGATTTCTGCTTCCTTATTGTGGACTTATTGTGACTTGGTCTTCTGCTGGGATGACTTCTCCACTCTGATGGATGGTATCTGGAACGTGAGCCAAAATAAACCCTTTATCCTTTAAGTGTACTTCTTGTCTGGTTTTGACATGGCTATAAGACAAGTAAAGTATCCAACTCATGACTTTCATAAACATTACAAAGAATTTATGTTTATTGAGGTATTTCTGCTATCAAGCCATGGGCAAGGACCCGTATTTGCCCCCAACAGAGAATAAAGTAAGCAATAGTTTACACCCACATGCCTCATGTTGCTGCTATCTTTCTTAATACAATGGAAATGGACCTATTCTTGGCTGTGGACCTCTCTTGGATCTATTCGTGCACTTGTGAGTTCCCTTCTGTATGTAACTACAAATTCAAGGAAACTGTTATAGCTTAGTCTTTGCAAGAAAACGTACATTACTGATTTTTCCTTCTTCATTCACTAGAGTATTCCTATGAGTAATAATATGTGATTCATTGCTGGCTGTGGTCTGCTTCTGTCCTTGGGGTATCCGGGCACCATTGCACAGTAGCCCAGACTAGAAGAAGTGAAGCTTAGCCAGGTAGACGGGTTACATGGCATGAATTCTGGGGATCAAACTTGGGCCCTCATGCTTGCAATACAGAAACATTGGCACATTCAGTGTCTTCCCAGCCCCCATGTGATGTTTATTAAACAGCAGCGCCCTCCTTCTTTTGTATTCACCATATTGTCTTAGTTTCTAATTCTCTCACTGGCTCTTTCAGTTCAGCTACTCACCCACCATTTCTTTTGCATGGAACATTTTCTCTTTTGTATTGCTCTGTGTCCTCTCTATGCCTTTCTTTAGCCAGGCTCTGTCAGTTACTATGGTTTGGACATTCTTAATCTAAGAGTTCAGAACTCAAAATGCCCTAAAATCATTACATTTTACCATTAATATAACAGAACAGGGGAAAATTTTTACACCTGCTCTCATGTGACAGACAGGAGTCAAAGTGAGGCACACTGAAAATGTCACGAGAAATGACCTTCAGGGTATATGTACAAAGTACACATGAAGCATGAATGAGTTCAGTTTTCCCTCACACCTACTAACATATAGCAGTATCTTGCAAAATTGCTCATAGAAACTTGGAAGAGAGTGATGGGTGGAATATCGATATAGCATCTCAGCTAATATAACATAAAAATAAGTACAAATATATTACTGTGTCATTCTGCTTGTAATCTAAGATAGAGATGTATGGGAGAGGGACTCTTGCACATTTGAATTCTTGCCATATATCTAAAGTGCCTGAAATACTTGCCCAGCATAGATCCCGGTTAGTGAACACATACTGAAAGAACAGCTGTTAGCACCAGATATGTAGCTCTCAAGGTCATATGTTTTTCAGAGACCTTTCCTTGTACGCTAAATGAGTGTGTAGGGAGTGACCTTGCACATGTCTACATTGTCATCTCGCATTTGTAAGGCATCTCAGTGCAGCATAACCAGTGGCATCTCCCTGGCATTGCCCTACTTTACAACTCTGTCTCCATCACCAATTTCTTAGTATGGTTGGCGTGAAATGTCCTCCACCAGCTTTGTTTTGGATACGTTCTCTCCAGATTGTGACTCTACTTTTAGAGAGTGAGAGAAATTTAGGAGGTAGGACCTAGGTGGAGGAAAAAAGTCCTTATGCTCCGACCTTTGACATATTTCCCTCTTTTCCTTTCCTGAGAGGTGTTTTGCTTGATCATGCCTTCCCTATAATTACAGGAACACTGGCATAAATATTTCCTCCTTTTGAGATGTTATATTAGGAATTTGAATATAGTTGTATAAAAGCTAGTACAATCTTTCCTTGACCTAAATAGCCCTTCACTTTCTCTCTCTCTCTCTCTTTCCAGACCCCTCTTGTTTTGTTTTCTTCACTGGGCTGAACCTTACATGATAACTATTATAATAACCTATTTATTTATAGCCAGGAAGTCTCTACATAAATGACTTTCAGAGATCTCTTTCTGTTTCTTTTATTTTTAAACCGTTTTACACTTAGATGTCATGCCTTAGTTGCTAAATTAATTGCCTTGTACATTTTGCATAAACACGCATCTTGCATTTCAAAATAAAAGATAAGTTATAGGATATACTCTATTTAAAGGGAATTTATGTGCTTGTAGACCATTTTAATCACCCACCTGTCCTAGTAGCATTCGTGCAGAATACAGGTAGTTTGAGGACCTTCTAATCTGTAGACTTTTCTTAAGTACCACAATTCATCATATAAAATATTTTAAAATATACAAGTTTCCCACATTAATCATACACTCTTTCAGAAATATTTTTACTTTTATATTAATTGGCTAAGAGTAACTGTTAAACATTGATTTTTCTTTCGAATTAATCTTTGTCCATCTTTATAAAAATTTAAAATGTGAGTGTATACCCTATAAACTTATAGGCATAATGATACAGAGTACAAAACTTTTTATAGCCGAACAATTTCACATGAAATGCACATTTAATGAAATACTAATGCCATGCCAATTTTGTAACTTTTTTTATATTCAGGGGCCAATGACTTCTTTAACAGTTTTAGACAAGGGGGCTTCCTAGAGCTGTGGGTACAAAGACAATGTTTTAAACAACCTTGACAGGGAGAGATTTGTGTGTCTGAATAGTGAAAACAAGTGTAAAACAATTATGCATGCGGGGGCCCTTTAATGCCGCTCATAGCGATTTGACTTGCTTGTAAAGGTGGTCAAGGGCAGTGACAACCATGCACACCTCGGTTGCCTCACTGCTTACTGCAATCATCTCTGTCTTCTTTGCTTAGGTGGCAGCCTCTGGAGGACTGGTATCTTCATAGTTAGTCCAGTATTGTACTGAGGTCATGCTCTACAGGGCAGTTTTCAGACAAAGAGTGCACATAAAGGAACTGCTGATTTGGATGTTTGTCAGATGTGTCTCTCAGCAGGGATACTAGGCATGGCCCCCATGAGAATGCCTGGGACCTTCAGAAGTGTGCTGTAGAAGGAGGCCCAGGCTAATCAGAGAATGCCTGGGACCTTCAGAAGTGTGCTGTAGAAGGAGGCCCAGGCTAATCAGAGAATGCCTGGGACCTTCAGAGGTGTGCTGTAGTAGGAGGTCCAGGCTAATCAATCATCTTTCTTTTTTCCCTTTCATCTGCCCCTCCATACATTTTTTTTTTTCCTGTGCTTTTCTCTCTTGGCATCTACTTCCTGCTGGAGTTAGTTGTGAGACGAACACGGCCTTGGGCACTCTGCATGGCTTCTAAAGTCATCATAAACTGGACCAACAATGCCTGCACAGGCTGCTTTCTTCCTGGTTCCTGCACAGCATGGCCTAATTTTGAAAGCATGTAGACTCTCTCAGAGGATATGCAACCTTTGGTTCATTTATTTAAGCTTTGACACTCTTATCCTATTTTTGAACTGTACCATTATACTGCAACTTAATTCCAAAAGTTTTTGTTTTCAATCTCAGAGGTAATACACCAAAAATCTCAAAATTGCATTACATTAGAAGAAAAGCTTGTAACTTATTTCTTAAAAGTTTCAATAGTTTTTTTAAATTTTAATTTCAATACTCTCAAGGTTAATTAATAACGTTTTAATAGTCTCCTTTCTCTTCACCCGGTATATTTCTGGTTACACATTGGATTATAAGAATTTTTTTTCTTATTGATCAATTTGGACCTATGTGCTATAGATAGAAATACTTAGAGTAAAAATTTAAATGCACTAAAGTCTGATAGCAGCTGTTATCAGATATAAAAGTCAAGATCTGGATCTCAGAACTCACAGTGAAGCAGTTGTGTTTCTAATTAAGTTTCAGACTCGTTAGAAGATTGTACTGTGATTTAATGATAATGGGAAGTCTGGACACCAGAAGGAAGTGTAATACAGAAGTGGCTTTATCACTGAAATCAACACATACGATAAAAAAACAAAAAAAGCAAAACAAAACAAAAAAAGAGTTCCATACAACCTTGACTTCTATTAACTTAACTAATGGAAACCACTTTCTGGAGGAAGGGAGAAACAAAAATAATCTTTGTCCTTTATATTTTTTCAAAGTCACAATTTATTTAATGAATTCAAAATGAGATCATTTTCAGGAAGTAATCTTGACCAAGTTATGCTTATCTCCTTTTGACAGCAACAATAAACTGAGAGTCAAGGCAGCAAAGATCAGGAAGAAAAGGCATTTTGAGAGTTAGGTATGTGTGTGTGTGTGTGTGTGTGTGTGTGTGTGTGTGTGTGTGTGTGTGTGTCTGTGTCTGTGTCTGTGTGGCATGTAAGTTCTGTCACCACGCATGAACTAGATCTGGCCTAACCAGGGGAATTAGAATGTTTCACCCACAAGGAAAATGAAAGCTCTTTCATGAAAGACAGCATTCTCATGACTCAACAAAAAAGTGTTTATTGGACTAGTGAGAAAGAAAACAAACAGTCAGTGTTTGAAAGCCTAGCACCCATCGCTATGAGAGCCAGTTAGTTCCCAGAGACTGGTTAGGCATGGGTGGAGAAACTACCAGCCATGAGTAATCTCTACCAAGAAAAGAGAGATCATGACACAGGAAGGACACAAATAAAGTCCAGGGCAATAGAGTAGGTATTCACTTCCTGGTGTTTCTTTGACCCTTTGTATTTGGAATTGGAAACAATGCCTTGATGAAAAACTCTTACTGAAAGAACAAGCTCTGTCCACTCATAAATATAATGGCCAGCAGACTCATTAAAAAAAATTCAGAATATAATTTCTTGTCTTTTTTTTTTTTTTAGAGGGACAGTTTTGAGACAGAGTTTCTCTGTGTATCCTTGGCTGTCCCGGATTCACTCGAGACCATGCTGGCCTCGAACTCACAGTGATCTACCTGCCCCTGCTTTCCAAGTGCTGGGATTAAAGGCATGCATCACCAAGCCCGCCTTTTTTTTTTTTTTTTTTAAACGGTGATTTTTCTACATTACAAACCAATTCAGTGAATACAAGATTACACGGGGTATCTGTATTTTCATTTCATCTGTGACCTTTCTTTTAATTATTTTTTCAAAACCTGCTCATGGGAGGACCCATTTTCCCATACATGATATATTTCTTTAACAGTAATTTTTGGTAAATAGAAGAGAATATTAGGACCAAATGCTTATCAGCATGACTTTGTTCACATACATGTGCACAAATACCCCATCATCTAAATACTTTACTTACTTACTTACTTACTTAATTTTGTTTTTTGAGACAGGGTTTCTCTGTATGTAATCTTGGCTGTCCTGGACTCACTTTGTATACCAGGTTGTATTCGAACGCATAGCAATCTGCTTGCCTCTGCCTCCCTAAGTACTGGGATTATAGTTGTGCACCGCTGTGCCCAGCTTGATTTATTTTTATATTCTCCAAAAGATAATGTGTATTGTTAATTATAATCTCTTGGTGAGCAAAAATTATAGCAATAACAACAATAGCTTTGTTCTAACCTTCTTTTATACTTGTAGCATTTCTTCATTTTGTGATTAGGCTTGGGTTAAGACAGAGAGCAGTAAATTTCATGAGTTAATAAGCAGATTATCTGCCTAGAGAGTTGGCTCAGTGGTTAAGAGCACCATCTTCTCTTCCAAAGGACCCGGGTTCAGTTCCCAGCACCCACATGGCAGCTCACAACTGTCTGTAACTTCAAGATCTGACACCCTTACACCAATGTACATAAATTTTAAAAAATCAGATCATCTCTTTATGATCTCTTGCTTTGACAGATGCTATTTATGAAACAACCCTTCTTATAGCTTTTTATGAAACATGTTCATACGGATTAGAGGCTCCTAATTAGCTATACAAAATTCCAAAGACACTTTCCAAAAACATGGGTCCACATCCTTTTGTTTTTAGAAAGAAGTAAGAAAAGCATTGATATTTTTTGTAAAGACTTTCTTTCACTGACTCTTCTACAAAAACTGCTAAACATTAGATCAGCCCCCTTGTCCTACCTTCTACATGAAGGTAGTAATGTTTGTTGTTTTGCCTTAGCAGAATTTATTTGAAATAAAATATGTAGGTTTTCTTTGTCACTGATATGAGTTATGGATACTTGATTGTTTATGTATCTTAGATTTTTGGGGTTGCATTATATACCTGAAAATTTAAACATCTAAGTTTGAACCAACATGTGCAGCTCTACTTAGCTTGAATTAACCTTCTATGATAATAACTATGTATCAGATGTTGCAGAGACAGAGAAAAGGAATAAATAATTCCACAAAAGCTTTTTTTTATTTAAAGTTTTACTTTTGTAAAACACTTTAAGAAATAGTGATAATACAAATTGACTGTAATGTTTAAAAAATTTTATCAGAATATAACTGAGAAACGATTCTGTTTTATTGTAGTAGTTGAAGAGAAGATTGGGTCCCCTTTCCAAGCACCGACTGTAAGATAAAACAAACGTATTAGTCACTGAATAAATGACATTTTTGAAAACATGAGCCTTGTGGAAAATTTAACACACAAAGTAAAGATGTCTTCCTGAATAAATATTATGCTGGTGATAATAAAGAAGCAGCAAAAGTTTACACTGAAGTCAGCATGAAAAGGAATTGTGGTTTTTGAACTGTCACATCCTAAATTTAAGTCCAGCCCTTGGCATCTAGATACTAGAGAGAGAACTTGGTAGTACATATGCAGGCTGCTCTACTGGAGTCTGGTGTCTTCTCCTCTGGCTCACAGAGTTCTGAAGTACTGAGCCTGAACCTTAACCATGCTACACCATGACTTCAATAGTACTTTCAGAATTATGGATGTTATGTTTATATGCTAAATGACAAAGTTTATGCAAATGGCAGGGCAATGCAACTCTGCATTCCGCATTCCCCAGTGGAATTTACCATTCAGACTCTCAGGGAATATTTTATTGTAGGTGACATTGATCTTTTCTTTCTAAATGATAGACCAACCTCTGTTGATAACTCTGCTTTAATAGGCATAGCTAGCTGACATAGCTATGACTTCTGTTAAAGCTCTGTAAACATCTGCTCTGAGTACTGCCATGGAGTTTCCACCTCCTTGTTCCAGCACCCAGTCAGAACAGAGAAGTTCCAGGAGAGCGTAGGCAGGGAAAATGAGGTGAGACAAAGACCTGGCCTGTGTCACAGTTTCACAATAAACCACTGAATCATATTTGAGTACTGTAATGAATCAGCCATCCAGGGGCGCTTGACAATGTAGACCTCTGATTCACAAGGTCAGGCTGCAGGTTACATTACAACTCTGAATGTCTGAAAAAGGATTACTTCTGGTGTCAGGAGATCTCTGCCTGTCTCTGGAAGAAGTCAATTTAAGTAAACGAAGCTTTTGATCTCTTCTCCTAATTCCAACTTCCTTTTAAAAATAACCTTTGAGTTAAGGTAGCGATAAAGTCATCGCCATGTCCTTGAAGACAGTAGGTAGCTGACCCATCTTCTGTCCCATGGGCACTAATTGACATTTATCCTCAGCACTGTCACTTCCACAGCCCACACATTTAATGATGGTGCAACCCCGTGGTTAGAAGCCTCATAAATGGAAATATACACAGCAGTGGTGGCCTTTTATTTATATACTCATTTCAAAGAGAAGGCAGAGCAGTGAGCTGTGTGCAGTCTGTTTACTAAACAGAGTTTAAGCCATGGGCATAGACAGGGATCCTTTCAGCTTAATGTCTACCAGATGATTAAACAAGTTTCCAGCCGGCTTCCTCCTCTCAACCTCACCAGCAAAGCGGCAATACCTGTAAAATAATTAGAGTAGAGCATGTGCTTAATTTATTCCAAACATCGCAAGATTTTCACATTAGCATTAATGGCTTGCTTATAGTGGGGCCCTAGAGGCCACATAAAATAATAGGAGGCTCAAAAGTTGCAGCTAAAAGGGAAGATTTTTTTCTTTTTCTCTTTCTTTCTTTCACTTTTTTTTTTTTTTTTTTTTTTAAGCTCTCATACTGTTCTGGGGTGTGCGACACCAAAAAGATCCCTGGTTCAATGTTCACATTGTTCTCTCCAGACAGCACTAATTTGTTTCCAATTAAAAGAAAATGGATTGCAAATGACTTCACAGAGAAGCCTGGTCAAAGGCATAGGCTTAGCTTATATAATGTTGCCTCAGGAGTAGCCTTTTTGCTGCAGGGCACAAATCTAGCCCTGGGTTGTGCAGAATAACAGTGTCTGAGGAGAATAAAGTTTCTATGCTGATGTATAATGCTGTTGAAGCCAGGCATTATACCCTGTATTTGGGTAGTTTTCAAATGCATGTGGGTGCCATGGAAGGAGATTAATAAACTTGCATCTCAATTTATATCGAATACTTGCTGAGGCTTCCTCTTATTTTTAATAGTACAAAGCTTTCTATCCAACCCCTCATCACAAGAGAGTAATTGTTTCCTCATGATCCTCATTACTTTGAAATGTGGGCAATGAGATTTGAGGCAAGCATCTGATGAAGAGAAGACAGGAGGGGAAGCAGTATTCACACTGATAAGAGGAAGACACTGAGGATATTTGACCTCTTCAAACCCCCAAGAGAAGTGCTGGAAGAGTTGTCATTGTTTTTGTATGTACTAGCATCCAGGACGCCTCAGAACTGTGGGTCCCACCAGATGGAAAGGGAGATTTCCTTATACTAAAATGAAGTTTGAGATCAAAAAAACATTAGTTTACTCATATTCTCTGTTGCCTTTGCACAGTCATAGGCATTGGGATTTGGACAATTCTTGCTTAGAAGCACACGAGCCCTATGTACATTATCCAGGAGGCTTGTCTTCTAAGGAATGGGTTGGTCTATGTAGAATTAATTAACCTAACACATTAAAAAGTACTTGCCAAAGTCATGCCTTTAAAGATTGTTCTTTTCTAAAATCTGGGTCAAATTCTGGAATGTGCTGAACTCAACTAGTTGTTCCCCTGAGTTCTGATTTGTTACAAGTGAGGAATGAGCTTTTAGTAAAAGAGGGGATTCCAATTAAACCCCATTTTAGCAAAAACAACGGGGATTGTGGAACAAGAACGTTTGCTGTGTGTGGGAGGGCAGTATTTCTCTAAGCTGCTTGAGCATCCAACTTTAACTTCAGAGACAGTAGTAGGTGGCAGAAACACATATATATGATATGTGCCACTACTTTTTTAAAGGAGTTTCTTTTTTTTAACATACATTTATGCATTATTTTTTATTAGTTCATTCATATTACATCTCAATTGTTATCCCATCCCATGTATCCTCCCATTCCTCTCTCCCTCCTGCTTTCACCCTATTCCCCTCTCCTATGAGTGTAACTGAGAGGGACCTCCTCCCCCTGAATATAATCCTAAGGTATCAAGTCTCTTCTTGGTAGGCTGCTATCCTTCCTCTTAGTGCCAGTGGGCCTCCCCATCAAGGGGACATGATCAAATATGGGGCATCAAAGTTCGTGTGAATGTCAATACCCACTCTCTACTTAACTGTGGAGAATGTTAAAAGCGTTTCTTTAAAAGTTATGTTCAGAAAACTTGTATATAGCTTGCCAAAAAGCAAATGACATTATTTCCATGTTATAGAGAAAGATGGGGTTACCCATATGCCTGGACTTTATTAATTAAAGTTCTCCTTATATGTTAATATGCAAATATTCATTCTATAAAAAGGTACTTAATTTTTGTATATTTCAAACACACTCCAAAATTCCTGATTTTTATTCTCTAGGACAATAGCCAGCCTTATGTCTACCTCAGCAATCTTATCCTTATTCCCATTAATTAAATTAACTATATTTCTGAATCAATGAGTATACTTTAAACTGGTCTTAATATCTCACTGACCCTTTCATTAATTAAAGAATTAAAGTCTCTGACAAAGGCTTATTTTTGGGGTTACTAAGATGTTGAGATATGTACTTCTGGAAAAATAACATTTTAGCAATAACCAACATGTATTTGCCCTAAGTCACTGATGAAATGTAACGTAATCTTAGTCTGGAAAGTCTTTCAAGAAATTAGTTCTGTACTCTGGCATTTCCCTAAGTAGATTACTTCTCTTGGCAAAATGAGCCTGTGATTGTCTCAGGCTCCCATTTAGGCTTTTATGCCTCCAGGGCCTTTGAGTTTCCTGTTCCCTGAGCTACTATCCAGTGCACAATGGACTCAGAGCTTCATTTACTCTGGGTGGCTGAAATATGAACTTTTTGGAGAGGCAATTCCAACTGTTTCTGAAGAAAGATCCTTTCTGTCACTTAAGATAATTTGTCTTCATAGGTCTGTCACATTACATCTACCTATTTGTTTTTTAACTGTCTTCCTTCATTAGAATATAAACAATATGGGCCCACTTCAGACTTACTTTTGTGTGTGTGTCTGTATTGGTCTCTGGGACAAGTTTATGTTATCTGGCACAGTGCTGGGGCAAAGCAGATAAGTGATGAAACAAATAATATGAGGTTACAGAATGTATGGGTTTGAGATGAAAATGAACAATTTGGTCAGGTTGTGCTGCTCATTCCGTGTTGACCAGATCACATTCTATAAATTATTTTAATGAACTATTCATATATTAAACATTCATGAATATTTCACTATGTCACCAATAATTGCTATTTTTTAAAAAAATGAATAAAGATGGGTTAAGTATCTTGCCTAAATTTATAGGAGAAAAATTCGAAACTGTAATGGTGTATAGTGTGTTCCAGTAATTCCTAATGGACTTTGATGATGATGATGATGGTGATGATGGTGATGGTGATGATGATGGTTGTGTATAAGTGCCCTCATGCAGAAGTTACAGGGAAACGTTACGAAGCTGGTTTGCTCTTTATATTGTTACCTCGTAGCCCTTACAAGATGCAGGCCCCAATTATGTTTCATCTTTGTTTTCATATTTAGTTGAAAAGTAAAATATGCAGATGATTTATCAGCATGACTTGATCTCATGTATACTTCCTATTCCATTTCCCAGTGCACATCAATGTCCTCATCCTTTCTCATGAAGAAGCTTCTATTCTTGGTACAACAGCAAGAGCTATCTCTCCTGCTTGGTTCAGCATATGTATGGCTCCTTCGAGTGTCATCTTCACAGAAACCTCCAGTAGTATCTTAGTTAGGGTTTATATTGCCGTGAAGAGACACCATGACCATGGACAACTTTTATAAAGGAAAGCATTTAATGGAAGCCAGCTTACGGTTTCAGAGGTTTGACCCACCACTGTCATGGCAGAAAGCATGGAAGCATGCAGGCAGACATGGTGCTGGAGAAGGAGCTGAGAGTTCTACATCCCAAGCCACAGGCAACAGGATGGGAACTGGCCTGTAATGACACACCTCCTCCAACTAAGCCACACCTACCCCTACAAGGCCACACCTCCTAATAGTACATGTATTTAAATACTTGAGACTCTGGGGGGGGCATTCCTATTCAAAACACCACATATTGTGTCCTCTTACACTATTCTATTAGGTGGCATTATAACCATCGTGCCACGGAGCTAGCTGCCAGACATGTCTTTTCCTAGGCTGATACACACCAAGTATTCAGTAAATGTGACAGCATAATTGACAGCAGGAAGGTCTTCCTATCTGAACCTTTCCATGTGTATCTCTGAAACTGCTTAGCTTTCTGTAAACACTGGCACAGGAGTTCCTGGATGTTAAACATACATGCCATTCGTACTCAAAATGAACCATGGTTTGAAATCACAAAAACAACAGCAAACGTCATCAGATGAAAGGGATAGCTAACCCTCATCAAGATAATATGATATGAAAGAGGAAGACTAGGACTTCATTTCATCAGCACAGGCGTGTGAGTGTGTGTACACACACACACACACACACGCACACACACACACACACACACACTCCGAGGCACAAACACATGCATACTAGTGCATTCGCTCTCCCACAAAAAGAGAAGTTGACACATATGTTTCAAATTGGCACCTTCGCAATCCAGAATGGGCCGACAGGCAGGAGCAGGGGGGGGATTTGCTCTGTACACCCATATGTATGTTTTGACGCTACTGGGAGCAGTTTTGAGCAGCTCTCCCAGCTAGCTATAAAGTCTTTGTGAGCCTGTTCCTGAAGCTCTCTCACCAGCTTCACAGCAAGAGAAATAGCCTGGGAATATTTAAGACAAATGCTGATATAAATAACAGCATCAGAACAGAGGATCCACCTTTCCAGCTTTCCTCCCCTCCAGGACCCCCTTTTTTTGACTACTTGCCTTGTCATGCAAAATATCATATGTCCTGTAACAGAAAAAAAAAAAAAAAAAAAAAAGGCTTGTGAATGAAACTTGTGAATGACGTCATTCCTTAAAGTGGAATGGAGCCACTTTTGCTTCTTCTATCTGTTGCCCAGTCCACATTTGCGATGCAGGACAAGTCCGCTATAGGGACATGGGATACTTCTGCCAGCTGTGTTAGAGATATGGGGCTACTGTAACACAATGATACAGAGTAGGCATTTTTAACGACAATAAGAATCTGCCCCTACATCTGGGGCCTGAACAATGCAAGGCTAACGTGTTGTCAGATCCTGTTTCTGCAGTGGAGACTTGCTTTCTAGTTGGCGGATGATTGTCTTTTGTTTGTTTGTTTGTCTTCTCTACTTGGCAGCAAGTAAACTGTCTCCCGTCTCTTTCTATAAAGGTACAAATCTAACCTTATGAACAATATTTCCTTGATATATTTACTTTCCAAAGGCCAGGCCTACAAATACAGTCACATTGCAAACTGAGTTCACTATATAAATGGTGATGGGGTGGGTGGCAAAGGAGCAGTTCACAGCAACAACTAATCACACTAAATGTGTGGGAGAAGAGAAGTATTTTAAAAGGGAAATGTCAAGACTTTCAAGTTTCTATAATCATTTCTCAGTGATCCTGAGTGGTACAATAATTACATTTTGTATTTATTGAATTATAAAAAAAATATCACTATCACCGCCTCCGTAGGATGCTGAAGGCTATGCTTTTTTCAGCTTCTGTTGTGTGACATCAGTGGCTGGCCCTGAGGGCATGTGCAGGCACTTACCCTGCTGGAATAGCTTCCAGAAGACATCCCCTTTCCTGTCTCCTTGAGAGACAGCTTGCACCCTGCCCATGGAGTAGACTTCGTGTAAGGAAGAGTGGGAGTCACCTCCCCGTTTTCAAGTGTGTACTCTGGGAAGACCTTGAACATCAAGCATCCACACCCACCTCCTCATTCGCAAACAGTAACCCTGCTCAGCCCATTGGCTCTCTACCTAATGCTCCAGTCAGCGGTAGACTAAGATATTTTGGTGCTGAACATGCCTATCTTTTCTCTTTATTCCTCAAACAATGCACACCTCGGCTCCTTACACACTCTTTCCATTAGATCAAATATTCTAAGGCATTTGGAGGTAATGTGACTATGTGAAAGGATGCAGAGAGATATCACGTACCACTTCATTTTGTTTGTGGGACTTGACTATCTGCCAATGTTGGTACCTGTGACATGATCCTGGAACTAATACTCCTCAGGCAGAGATAGCAGTGCCCAGCTCCAAAAATGGAATGTTTTGTTTCCTTGAACATTACCATGGGTGTGCCAGGCCTGTCTCAGGTTGATGAGTGGGCATGCCTGCTCACACTTCTGCCCCTTGCAGCTGATTTTTTTTTTTTTTTGTCCTCTCTTGAAGCCTTGTGCAATGTGTCCTAGTGCATATTTCTTGTTCTGCGTAGGGCCTGGGCCTGGTTTGTTGTGTCGGCTTAAGATGTAATATCTACAATTGTGACATGATGTTTTCAGGTCTGTATGATGATGTTAGACAGCAAGTTTTGTCCCGTTACTATTCCTTGCTGTCTCAATGCATTCTATGACCCTCATTCTTTCTAAGTGTGACGTTCAACTTTGTTCCCTTTCATTTATACAGTTAAGAGTTAAACATTTGCTTTAATTTATAAGGCTATAAAATGAAAAGAAATGTCCTCACTATCAAAAGCATAAGAACTTGAAAAAAAAAAAAAAAAAGGTAATGTAAGAATGTGTCTTTTGTTCAGAGGGAAAAAAAGTGATATTCAAATAGGATAATTTTGTTTATATTTTAGAGGCAAAGTAACTCTGGACTCCTAATTAAATTATTTAATCAAGAGGGTAGCAGTATTCATGGGAGACTTTGTAACTGTGGGCTCTATATGCACATAGCAATGCACCCACAGTTGCCATTTAGTATTTGGTTTCTGAATTTAGGTCTCTAAGATTTGAGGTCTACTAGACAAAGCTGAGTACCAATGTGAGCACTAATAATGGGCTTTGTAGCATAACATTATAGGCAGGAAGTGCCTACACCTTTACCTCGTGCATGCAGAGACTCACGTGCATTAAGCACTCAGACTGTACTAACAATGATCATTAATAACTTCATGTTAGGATCATAATCCCTTTAAAGCAAAAGCTTACTGTCATTTCTAGATGCTTACAAACTGTGATATTGAGAATAGGTTCTATTAATTTATTTCGAATATAAAAGGCATATTTTACATGCACAAATTCTAACCCTCATTCTGTGCACTGTTTCCTTTCACACCACAAACTTGCTGAGAACAGGCAATTCAAAATGCAGGGTCTGACACAAGCCTTGCTCATACTCCTCAGTGACTCCATGCCCACACTGAGCCTGTGAATCATGCAACTGTATTTAAACTTAACATGTTCTTTTTGGACAGACCATAAATGGAAACAAGATACACATTTTTTAAAAAATTCCATATCTTTCCTAAAAATATCAATGAAAATTATGTGTTGTAGAAAGAAAAGAAACATGGATGATTGTTTCAGTATATTATCCTGTACTATATTTTCCCTTGTGGTTTTTAAAAAAAAACATTTCTGTATGTACAGGGCAGGTATTTAATATTTATTTAGCTAAAGAATGCTTGAATACCTGCAGCTGTGTATGCTCTACTTACATTTGCTCCTCATAGCTGCCCTGTCACCTGTGGGCTGTGAAACAAGACCAGTTTTTACATTATCTCCTATAGTTTACTTTGGTTTTGCTCTCATCTCTACCTCATTGATCTTTCAAATCATATGTGCACAAGCACACACTTACACGCACATATAGTCACCTATCAACATGCAGAGACATCTTTTTTCTTAATTCAACAGAGCTCTCAGGGGGGTAGGAACAATGCAACCCTGTATGCACGAACTGTCACAAACTCTGGTCTTGAAAAACAAGTCTGAAATGGTGCTGCTAACTCTGCTCTCAATCTACAGGATGGCCTCAGTATGAATCATGGGGCTGAGACACTAAACATAATATTGATTCTCATTTTTTTTTTTACCCTCTGGGCTGTGTCACAGTTCCTGGCTTTGATTTCAAAAGTAAGATAGATGTTAGGTTTTATTATCTACCAGAAAGAGTGAAAACATCCATTTTCTTTTCTAGCCGTTCATTCCCATTTTCTGCCATGTCCAGGTAGCATCACTATGAGAATGAATACAAAAGTTTATTTCATGGAAGCTCTCATGTCAGTCTGGGTATTCACTAGCCTTTATTTTAATTGATGTATATTTTGGATGATAAATGTGCAATGAGCATGAGAACTTGTGTTTACTGTATCAATAATTACACAGAAGCATCTCTATAAGCCATATTTTAAAACTTCATTTTGAACCAACGTTTGCCTTTTAGAATTGCAGGATTAGTGAAGAAATCTCATATACATCAACTACATTGGCATTCTCCTGATGTGGACAAAGCCACACGAACGACTATGTATTTCTTAGAATGAAAGAGTTAATTTTAACATAGTAAGACATGATATGTATGCTTCATTCAGAGTTCCATAGGCCTTCAATTGATATCATCTTGCTGTTCTAAAATACAATTCTTGGTACCATACTTATTTGCATCAGTAATGCATATTTTAGAAACTCACTTATGAGTAATGATCAAAGAATTTAGGTATGGGATGAGGAGATAACTCAGTTAGTAAAATAGGTTTTCTTTTTTCAAGCAAAAAGACCTTAGTTCAATCCTCAGAGTCCACATAATATATGACAGGCATGAAACTTGCATTCCTAGTGTTGGGAAGTGGAGACAGATGCAGATCTGGGTCTCATCTGCTAGCCAGCATAGCCTAATTGGTGAGTTCCAGGCCAATGAGAGACCTGGTCTCAAAAAATATGTGGACAATACATGGCAAATGACATCTGAAGTTGTACTCTGGCAGGCAAACACATATATATGCACACACACACACACACACACACACACACACACACACACACACACCCCTCAACACACATGCATATCCATTCACTCCACACAGAAAAATAAATGCACAAATAATATATAAATGTGTGGGAAATTTAATCATGGAAATCTATGTGATTACTTAACTTCATGAGGATTGTCACATAAGAGACACTGCTAATGTAAGACAATCAAAACTCCACTGGAATGGCTTCCAAATTTATGGTCAAGTCTTATGTGCTTTTCAATCAATGGAAGGAATAGTGCAGGGAAATTGCTATCAGTAATAAATGATATATTTATTCATAAAGCTGCTGTACTGAAGTATCATATCAAGCAGGAACTCTACCAGTGAACCACTTCCCCAGCAGACAGAGGTAATCCTAACAGTTACCCCACTGTTGCTTGCATTTACAATGATCTTACAGACAGGACAGAGACAGAAATCTGTAGTTTCAAGTTTGTCATAAACTACTAGTCTTACTAATTGCTATTTCTCACTTTATTCACTGTCTACATGGGATAGATTTAAATACTTCCTCAAAACTCACCTATTAACTACTTGATGCTATTGGGAGATGATAAAAACTTTGAAAGCTTGATGATCATAAATAGGTCATTGAGGTTGTACTACATAACACATACGTACATGTATACATGTATACATACATACGTGCATACATAATGGCGCACTGCCACACAGAAAGCCTCCAAACAAGCTCAAATGGCCAGCAACTAAAAACTCAGAAACTGTTAGTCAAAATCTTCATCCTGTCAGATATTTTGTTGCAGTGATGCAAACGTGAGTTGAAACATTAATTTTTATTTCTTGCCTAATTTAATTGAAGCTAATCATCATTATAAGTAAGATGACTGTGTCAAAGTTCAAGAATTAAGTGTCCCTCAGTAGAAGAGTGGATAAAGAAACTGTGGTACATATACACTATGGAATACTACTCAGCTATTAAAAACAAGGAATTCCCGAAATTTGTGGATAAATGGATTGAGCTAGAAATGATCATAATGAGTGAGTTAACCCAGAAGCAGAAAGAATCAAATGGTATATACTCACTTATATCTGCATACTAGCCCAAGGGGCATGTCCCAGGAAAGCCTTCACTTACCAGGAAACTGGGACAGAGGGGAAGGCATCCTATTGGGACTCTAAATGAGGGACGTATGGGAGAATAGCAAAATAAAAGGATACAGAGGGTCCTAGAAATCTACAAGTAGAACAATATGATAGGCAAATTTGGACCCAGGTGTCCCGCTCAAACTAAGGCACCAGCAATACAGGAGGTAAACTTTAAACCCCTTCCCAGATCTAGACAATGGAGAGTGTGATATGACTTTCTCACGTACTATGGTGCCTCACATTTGACCATGTCCCCTGGAGGGGGAGACCTGGTGGCACTCAGAGGAAGGACAGCAGGTAGCCAAGAAGAGACTTGATACCCTATGAGAATATATAGGGGGAGGTAATCCCCCTCAGGAACAGTCATAGGGGAGGGGAATAATGGGAAAATGGGGCGGGGGGGGAGGAATGGGAGGATACAAGAGATTGGATAAACATTGAGATGTAACAAGAATAAATTAATAAAAAAAAAGATAAAAAAAAGAAGAAAAATTTGAGAATTATTTATTTAGCTTTTAAACCACGTGCTACTAAGGACTGATTGATATTCATTCAGAGAAGTGGAAGAATGTCCAGGTTCTCCCAAACGTAGATAGTGTCCTGTCATAATTCTGCATAAAACCCTGTTTTATTTCCTTACTTTTTGCTTCCATGGCCATACTGATTGCTGCCATTGCTTTTGAAGAGTGGGTGTGCATGTGGTTTTTAAAAGCTTCAATCACTTTCTCCTCTTCCATCCCTCTCTGTTCAAGATCCACCCAAAGCCTAAGATGCTGCATGGGCATTGGAAGACTGAGTCACATTTCTGCATGCAATAATACTTTAACTGACCCTAGGAGGAAATACAAGTATTCTTCAGAGGACAAACATCTTAAGTATAGCATGTACAAGGGCTCTGTGACTCCATGAAGATGAAACCATGTACCAATAAATAGGAGAAGGTGCACAGGGATGAGAAAGTGTATTTACTCAGAAGGGATGCAGCATATGAACCTAAGATAGTAGTAGTCAGAAGCTTATTGATCTGTCTGTAGAAGCTGAGGAAGGAACAAGGCAGGACAAGGCTTGAACAAAAGCCCTATCAGACATCTAAGAAGATGAGATGGATGCCAGAAAAAAGGAGAAACTTGGCTGGAATTTGAATCCGTCTTAAAAAATTAGGGGTTATTTGAGACTTTTGACATAGTACTTACCATGAATAAGGTATTGAAAGAAGAAGAAAAACAATTTGAGATTAATGTACATTATTGTAACAAGGGAAAGATAATATATTGCATATGCATAGACTGATATTTATATTTCTTTATGAAATTCATTTTAATGTAACCATGAGAAGCTACAGAGATGTGAATAATATATATGCATGTATATGAGACTTCCTGTTAATGTGTATATGTATATGAGACTTACTGTTCCTAGAAATGAAGTTGAGAACTTCAGATCATCATCTCAAAGAAAAATTTAATGACTAGAGGAAGTAGTTTTGACAACATTAAATAAATATATTTAAATATGGGCATAAAAAAGACAACAAAAGAAGATGAATACAAACTAGATTGATGAGTGCATATCAGTAAATAAGGTAGGAGGAATTTAAGGATGGATCCCTGTTCTGCATGACTTTCTATACAGCAGACAATTTAGAGAAGATAATGAGCGGAAAGAATAGAAGTTGAGAGTTAGGAATTAATTGGTTTTATTTACAAGGATACTTTGATTGAATTGGAAATTAGTATGCACCACTGAATGAGGAAGCCTGAAAAACTCAGTCTATCTTTTACTATGTTTTGATTGCTTGTATTCTGTTTAGTGTGTGTGTGTGTGTGTGTGTGTGTGTGTGTGTGTGTGTGTGTGTGTGTGTGTGTGTGTGAGAGAGAGAGAGAGAGAGGGAGAGAGAGAGAGAGAGAGAGAGAGAGAGAGAGAGAGAGAGAGGATTAAAAGAAAGACATGCTATTCATAATCTAAAGAGGATCTTCACATGAAAAAAGAAATTTGGAGAATACAGAATCACCAATGAAAGTAATTTCTGATAACCTGTAAGGAGGTTGTAAATCTATCCTCTATCTATCCTCTAGGTGAGGAAATGGCATTGGAGAGGAACAATATCATTCTTATCCTCAATTACCTCAAATCGGGTTAAGGAGAGAGCTTTTCAGGAGATCTAGAACAAAGGAGTTACAGCATCTCTATGACTTGGGAGGCATGTCTATAGGCTTAGTATGTCGCAGGGAACTGCACCATAGGTTGAATGTGCAGGAATATGTGCTGAGGAGAATGTGAAAGAGAGGACACGAGGCATTGAATGTCCAACAAATGCTAAAGGACAGAGAAATAATTTTATATGTAATCATATGTTTGTATGTATGCAAATTTTAGATCTATCACTCACTATACTTGTATATCTACTGCTGCATGTGGATCTATATGCATATTAATTTCACCTCAATCTATTTTTCTATCATCTATCTATCTATCTATCTATCTATCATCTATCTATCTATCCATATCTATATTACCTACCTGTCTACCATTTATCTAATCTTCTACCTACCTACCTACCTACCTACTTACCTACCAGACCATATGTCTGTGAAGTTTTAGCATGAAGGAGATAGCAGGAAGGAAGGGAGATTGAACCAAAATTGAGAAAGTTCTATGGAGTGAGTAGTGGGAAGGACAGGGCAAATTTCTGTGCATTGTGCAATTAAAGTTTAAGTAGATGATGTGTAGTGAGATTTAGATGACAAAGAAAAGATCTTATATCCAGGAGAATGCATACAAATTGAAAGAAAAGAAACGTGTTGATAGAGCATCCATCAGTTCTCAATTTAATGATGGGATTGACTGTGTAATTGAGAATTAACTGGAGTTGATTACTTTAATTTTATATACTCTCTCCACTTACCTTGCTAAGCTGTCAAGCTTTTAACTACATATAGAATAGACAGTGAAGCTCTACCCAAGACAATATGCTTTATTTTCATGCAAGGAAAAACCCTCAGATTAACAATAAAGTCTCCTATTATCCTACTCCTAAAATAGTATATAAGAATGAGGTTATCTAGAAGAATCTTCTGAAAATTAACATGCTACTATTTATTGTCTCCTTGCATGAAAATTCAATTTCATCTTCTATCAAAGATCAAACTGATGCTATTTTACGGTAAACTCAGACATTGCCTTACAGAAAATTGCTATTTTAACAGGTGCTTTCTTACATTCAGCAGTGATTAGAAAATTGGCATCATGAATAGTATTCTGCTCACATCACCAATTTAAATAATATCCTTAGATATATCTGTACACAAAGTATCATTAGATGATGCTTACATTACATTTAATCACAAGGTATTTATGAAAACATCCTGTGCAGATGAACTTTAGCCACTTAATGTATTTTATCTTGTTTACTTTTATTGCTCTAGAGAGTATCACATAGAAAACTAATTTGATTATTTTATATAAAGAAGGAAAAAGAACCCCAACAAGGCTTTATGAAAATTTAATTTTATTACCAACATGACATAGATGGCAGGTCTTTATTCATGCAAGCAATACTTATCTAAAATCTCCCAGCTACAAAATTATTTGCTAGGGCATGAATCTCACATCTTTTAAAGTATTAAAAATAACTCTGATGCAACAAGTCCTTCTTCAATAGCATATAGACCAGAGGTTATTTTATTCTCTGTAAAACACATTTTTTCTAGAGAAATACACATACAAGAATAAAGGTCATGCAGGTAGTTTAACAATCTTTCCCCGTATGGCCAGATGTGAGACATATAGAGCTGGATATAGGGTTTATATCCAAGCAACATTTGTTGGTTTGGTACTGAATGAGAACAATTAGTTCTACTTGTAGATTTCTAGGACCCTCTGTATCCTTTTATTTTGCTATTCTCCCATGCGTCTCTCATTTAGAGTCCCAATAGGATGCCTTCCCCTCTGTCCCAGTTTCCTGGTAAGTGAAGGCTTGGGCCCAGGGGTCCCGCTCAAACTAAGGCACCAGCCAAGGACAATACAGGAGGTAAACTTTAAACCCTTTCCCAGATCTAGCCAATGGTCAGAATATTCTCCACAGTTGAGTGGAGAGTGTGATATGACTTTCTCACGTACTATGGTGCCTCACATTTGACCATGTCCCCTGGAGGGGGAGACCTGGTGGCACTCAGAGGAAGGACAGCAGGTAGCCAAGAAGAGACTTGATACCCTATGAGAATATATAGGGCGAGGTAATCCCCCTCAGGAACAGTCATAGGGCAGGGGAATAATGGGAAAATGGGGGGGGGGCGAGGAATGGGAGGATACAAGGGATGGGATAAACATTGAGATGTAACAAGAATAAATTAATTTAAAAAAAAAAGATACCAAGAACCCCAGAAGAGAAAAAAAAAAAAAAAAAAAAAGAAGCAATTAGTTATATGAACTAATGTACTAATATGGAGAGAGCACACAGAGGCTTTGACAGAACATACTATCTAACACAGTGTGTTCCATACAGGTCCTTAGATATCAGAGGGTTTTAAACTAAGAGGAAGAAGACCTGTTGTAAAGAGAAAGCATTTTTAAAAAAATATTCTGTGAATGAAAAGCAATACTTTCTGAAATTATTAATAAAGGAAACAGATGACAGTAATATTCATGCAAAATCTTTTTTTCCACCAGAAATATAAACTAAAACAATATTCTCAAAATAAACTAAAACCAATAGATTTCTGAAAGTACAATAACACTCTAATCGGAAACTGTGGTAACCGCTAGGCACATTCTTACACATTGCTTGAATAGTCAAAATAATAAATTTGGTTCACTTTATAAAAGATTTAGTTATTTTGATGGCTAAATTACTTCTCTAGTTGTTTTATTTCATAATTATATGCTTTTGTGCTGTTTCTTAAAAAATATTATTCCAATAGATGGGAGTGTCACTGACAGTTACTGATGAGGCCACACTTTTTTCCATCCTTATAGGCTTATTCCTTTGCAATTCTCTCATCATGTTCCCACCAAGAAGCACTTTTTGTTCCTCTTGAGAGTTGTTGGGTCTTATAACTTGCTTTGACATATGGAACCATATTGGTATGATGTGGGTTCTGAGCCTCTGCCTGGGGAAATGTTAGTTCCTGCTCTTACTCTATTGCCACTCGAGTCCTGTCAGGTGAAATCAATAAGGCGAGTCTTCTTGAATATGGAGACTGATGAGTGACGGCATGAGGACCAGATGTGTGACCATGGCTACTTCGGACCCTTTCATACCAATTAAAGTTCTAAACCAGAGCAAATAAAGAGAATCAACCCTCACCATCTTGAATAACTGAGTGTACATTGTCTTTGTACTTTGATTTAGTTTATTGGGCAGCACTGCACAACTGAAATAAGGAAAGTTCCATCTAATAAGCAAATGTACCTGTGTTTCCTGAAATGATAACAGTGTGTCCTATGCAGTAATGATTTCTTA
Source organism: Acomys russatus (assembly GCF_903995435.1). Classification (NCBI taxonomy): domain Eukaryota; kingdom Metazoa; phylum Chordata; class Mammalia; order Rodentia; family Muridae; genus Acomys; species Acomys russatus. The sequence continues at coordinate 104,147,144 of NC_067137.1, read as the reverse complement.
TTTCCTGATCATGTGGCTTTATGTGTGGCATATCAAAATATGAAGCCTATGCCTGTTTATATATTATTAGTTCAGTGAAACAACATGATATAAAGACATGGTTAAAACAAATGCTAAAAGCTAATTTCAGATTGACTACAAATAATTAAAATCATATTTCCTGAGATCTGGCCCTCTGTTTGCACTTACTTTAGATAATATCTACTGTATCCCACGAAAAGAAAGTACATCTTTACTGAATCACAACTGAGAAAGCAAAGCTCACAGATATTAAGCAACACGCTCAAGGCCAATCAAATACTCAAGGGGTATGATCAAACCTAGGACACACTAATTCAAGGGGCCTTTTCCTTAAAGCATCATCTTGAACCAACTTGTGAAGATGGGGATAGAACTGTGGTAGAGAAGAAGAGGTCAAAGTTTGAGGATCAAAGGAATAGAATGAGTTGCCTCATTGTCTGAAAAAAGGAGGATTTTGCTTATATGTCAGTGTTGAGAAGGTGCTAGAGGCATTTAAGAAAAGTAATTGTGATCTTGTCACTGGAAGTAGGCTGAGAGATGGTGTGGTGCTACTTGAGTATTTTGGTACTAATTTATTTTTCTGAGATAGGCATTTTCTATGCAGCCCATCATGGCTTAACCTCACTTCTTCAGTCTTCCTGTTTCAGCCTGACCGATGAAAAGGGGATAAAAGGATAACTCCTCCTCCTTCTCTTCTTCCTCCTCTTGCCCTCCTCTTCCTCCTTTTCCCATCTTATTCCTCCTTTTGCTTCTCCCTCTCCTCCGCCATCTCCTTTTTTTTTTTTTTTTTTTTTTTTTTTGGTTTTTCGAGACAGGGTTTCTCTGTGTAGCCTTGGCCATCCTGGACTCACTTTGTAGAACAGGCTGGCCTCGAACTCACAACGATCCGCCTGCCTCTGCCTCCCAAATGCTGGGATTAAAGGCGTGCGCCACCACACCCGGCTCTCCTCCGCCATCTTCTTGAGAAGATATCCCCTGAGGAGCTTTCCTGCATACAGGCACTAAGAGGTCGTTTATAATTGGAGAAGGATCTATAACCAAAGGAGAATACGGGCTTGAAACATTCTAGATTTACAAACGTGTTCTGTTTGTAATAGCCATGTCTGATTCTTTTAATGTCTTGGCTTAGTATAATCTGTCCCCAATAAAGTATGTGATGCATTCGCTTCTTAGGTATTGCTTAATTTAATGATGAAAGCATATATCAAATATTTTGAAGTCAGTCATTTTAAAGTTTTTCTTTTTAAATATGTCACCAAAGATTAGTAGAAAATAATGCTAATGGTTCACATCCAAACTTTTATGTTTGCTTTGGTTTTCATTTTACTTATTTTTATGCTGTTCTACAAACTTCCATCTTAATTGTTCACTTGGAATGCGGAAGTGTGCTATTTAATATAAATGATCCCAGGAATGTTAGGTTTATCTGAACCATTTATCCCTTCCAGGTGCTCACATCATAAGAGAAAGAATATGTCAACTACTGACAAGGCAGCACAAGAAATCCTTTCTCATACTTTATATAATATTTTATGTAGAGCAGATATTAGCCAAATGAATGTAACAACATTTTGTTAAATGGTGTATATGGGTTTCTTCACCCCTTTGTGAATTCATTTTCCCAACTGACCTTACACTGTCCAGGTCACCTAGCACTACTATTGCCTTGGGATTTGTAAATTTCTTCTGGGTGATCAGACTGCTACACTAAAAGCCACTTCAGCAACCTGCTGGGTACTTGACTGCTTGTTGTAGACAGGGAGCTAAGATGTGACCCCCCCAACCCACCACACACACCCTGGAGTTCACATTTTAGCTATAGTGTCAAACGAATAAGAGAAAAACAAACCTTTAGTGAAAAATAGATGTGTTGGTAATTACTGTGAAAGATAATATTCAAGTTCTGTCTCTATTTTCAATGAACAAGACACATGAGATGCATTAAACAGTACATCACAGTATTTGTTTTGTTTTTGCCTTATGTTGTTATTGTTGTCTTTCGTGTCTTTCATTATTCTGATTTTCTATTTCTTTTTCTCACTCTGTGGCCTTGAATGTTGTCCTTGAACTCACAGAGATCTGCCTGCCTACATCTCTTGGGTGCTGGGATTAGAAGTGTGTGTCATCATGCCCTGCCTCTTTTTCCCCAATAGGAATTTCATGTCTCTTTGATCTCCATCTCTGGATCATCCACAAAACCCTATGTGGATGTATCTTTAGATGAATGCATTTTTATTTTTACCCATCATTTATTTGATTCACATCTTAGGATTTGTGACCAAAGACAGACTTGCAGCAAAGGAATAAATTCAGTTTCTTCATATGTGGCTCAGATGATAAAAGACGCTTCAGAAATGACTATCGAAAGAAACAAAGAAATCTTTGTCATTTTATATTTGGGTTTCAGGATAAAAGAACAGTCCCTTTGGGAAATACACTTAAAGAAATGAGGTCTGATATCATGACAGTACACTAAAGTGAATTGAAAGAGGTCATCTTGTCCTAAATCTTTGGGTCATAGTATCTTCAGATTCTTTGGATATGAAAACAGGTCCTTTCCCCCAAGACTCAGAAGAGGACTACAATAGTAGTGGTCATATTATTTCCTTCAAGAGAGAAGAATGAGGGTAAAATGAGAGAGACAGCTACAGATTAGATAGGGAATATTTCCTAAAAGGTTATGTGTTCAGTATTCAGTCTCTACTGTATGATGCAATCTGAGAGGCAGTGGACTATTTGGGAAGTAGGGCCCACCAGAGGATTTTAGGTCCATGAAGGTATGCCTGCATTGAAGAACACCAGGATTCATCTCTCTGGGGTTTTCATATACTATACCTTTGAGAGGATGCTTTAGCCTCTCTTTTTGCTTGCTCTGTTTTGCGCTACCTCTCCATCAGTTTTAAATCAACAGGACCAAGTGACCCTGATCTGAGCCCTCAAACTTAGTCCTTTTATTTTTTGAGGTATTTTCTTACAGTGGGAAAAAAAAAAAAAAAAAAAAAAGACCAGCACAGAGACCTTCCAGTGTCTGCAGTGTCTTCTCTTTTCTCCCCACCTCAGAATTTCCTTGCCAAATCCCTGAGTGTCAGGTATGTAACTATGTGTTGAGTGTTTTTATTTCTTTTTTGTTTCTGATCAACACTGGTCATTTCTACAAAGATCATAATTGAGCTCAAGCACAAGTCTGGCTTTAATTCATGGCGTCACTCTTCTTAGGCAGTATCTTGTACCATATTTTCACAAGCCCCATTTTATGATTCTGTAATTATATCGTTATAAACATTGAACATCCCCTTAATAATATCTTGGCAGTATTAATGAGACATGGCAGGATAATGTTTGATGAATACAGGCCAGGAATACACACACACACACACACACACACACACACACACACACACACATTCTCTCTCTCTCTCTCTCTCTCTCTCTCTCTCTCTCTCTCTCTCTCTCTCTCTCTCTCTCTCTCTCTCCGTGTGTGTGTGTGTGGTTGCGTGTGTGCGCGCGCGTGCTTGCGTGCAGAAATGGGGGATATGACTTGTTGGGAAAGAAGATGGGTTGATCAAAACCTATGAATGAGCCTTTGTTCAGTCTGAGATTTTGGACAGCTGTAAGGACCAATAAAATACTTGGTGACTGGCTTGAAGATTTGCAATGACCTGGGAAGCACAAATATTCTTTATTTATCAGATTTATCATTAACATATTCCCTTGGCTCATATTCACCAGAACAGAAAGATGAACCCAAGTCACTGATACATTTGATCAAATACTCTCACTTTTTGTATGAAAGATACCGCAAACCTACAACATTGATTGGACAATAGACATAATAAAGTACTGTTCTGCAGCACTGCCTTGGAGGGAATCAAAATGGCACAATGGAAGTGAAAGTTTTTTTCTCATTTTCATAAAGGAAAGCATTACTTGCTGTAGTATATATAAATGATATCCATGAAATGTTGTACATATTAGCATTCTCTGAATCTAAAATACTTTCTTCCTTAGATAGCCTTGTATATAGTGCTTTAGTAAGCCGTTGTTAGTTTAGTAAGTTGTTGTTATAAAACATGTTCATGTCTTGTGCCATTCTAGCCACTCAGAATGGTATAATACTGTGAAGCCCCATAACCATAATTTGTTTCTTTTGTGAGCTATGAGTTCTGCATAGGCTTGAAGAAATAACCAGAGTCTTCTCACAGTTGGATGATAAGGCCAGCACACACACTATATTCAAGAAAAATAAATAATAGGAGCTTCTCTACATGTGCCCTTTTTTTTTGAGGGAACCCCTCAAACATGGTTTTAATCTACACTTTACAAGGCTAAAATGTATCCTGCTCTCTTTCAACTTAATGCCCTGCTTTTTCACAAAAAGCATCCGACAATTTAACTTTCATCATGGTAAATGCAAGAGAGGTTAATTTTCAAATAACTAACACAATCACTGTTGAAGTAGGTATTGACCAACTAAACTCTATGTAAGGCTGGGTACTACGCACACTTGTAATTGTTGCTTAAAACCTACCATAGCCTCAGTAGGAATGTACTATAATGTCTCTGTAATAAATAAATGAATTTAGCTCAGAAAAGATAAGCAACAATTATGCAACAATTCAACACAAGCAATGTAGAAAATAGTAATTATTTTAATGGTGTCATTCCACAGAGCATTTTACACTGCAATGTCATTAAAAGTGGTAGTGAACATAATTTAACTTCGTTTTTGATGACTCAAGCCATAATTTCAAGGAGCAGTTATTAGGTTGTTTACAATACACTGATGCATGAAGAGGAAAAGGGGTGTGGATGCATAATTGTTCTTATCCACAATCACCAAGCTGATTTCATTTGGGACTATAACAGTTGATTTTTAATAGCTCTTTTCTTTGATTTCCTATCAGATCATTAGTTGTCATTTCGCTTTGAGCTCAGTACATTGGCCACCAGCAATAAAACTCTATCCTGCATAAAGTTCTACTTTCCATCTTTCTATAGTAGTAAACTACATAAGTAAATGCGGTCTCTTATAGATCTGAGCAAAGTGAAACAGATTCCAAGGGAAAGCAAGGGCCCAAATCCAATTTTTGTTACACACATCAAAGTTTTCTTTGCTTCCTAGATGTCCGTTTACTTCCTAGGTACACACTTTTGTCCAATGGTGACCACGATACAAAAGAAATTCCAGGTCAAGTGTTAATTTTTTCTTCTATTTGCACTTTGCCTCCCCCCCCCCCCCCGGGCAGGCTTCCCTAACTCCTCCCATCCCATTTGTATGTCGCTTTATGCCTTTCAGTAAATATCCCAGCCTGCTGTGTCCAAGAACCTCAATTTACTAAGCTTATTGTTTTGTTCATTTTTTGTTAAGCTGTGATATGAATTAAACTAAATGAGTCATGTTCTAGTAAGCATACAATGTATCATTCTGCATTAGTACCAAACATCTTCCCCACCAAAGAAGCTAATTGCATCTCCAACAAAATGACAATGGCTAGTGTCGGATGGAGCAGTACATATTTCTACATGGCATCTCATTTGATTCATGTAGTAGGACTGGCTATCCGGGTGAGACCTGATAGGCTGTGGTCATATGAGCGTGAATACATTTCGTGGCTAATTTCACTGTAAGTAAATCTCATGAAAGTTTTGGTTTTGATGTATTATGAAAATTACATCTACAGTGCATCACAGTTTATTGATGTACAGTGAAATAGTTCCTGAAATTTATGCCCATAACTTCATTCATATATTTTTTCTAAAGAACGTTCACGATCATTTGAGCATTTGGTGAGATACGAAGCATTAGCTTTGGTGTTGCTCAAGATCAGTGACCACTGACTGACCAAACTAGTGGGTGCTAGAACTGGGGACCATTACTGTGACATTTTAAAATATTGATGCAACTTTATAATCGAATGACTTTTACTATCATGAAATATTTCTGTGAACAATTCCATGCTTTTCGTAGCATTTTATCCAGAGTTAAAATTGAGCCAAAGGACCAGCTCATTCTCTGGGCTTGTGAGGAGAGTGGGAAGTGTCTCTGACATGAACTCTGGTTCCCCCAATTTGATCACTTCCCCTTGGTGGGGAGGCCAGATGGCATACAAAGGAAGGGGAGACAGGCTATCCCGATGAGGCCTGATAGGCTGTGCTCATACAGTGGGGGAAGAGGTCCCCTTCTGTCAGAGATCTAGGGGAGAGGAATATGGTGAAAGAGGGAGGGAGAGGGAATGGGAAGATACAAGTGGGGATAGTAATCAGGATGTAATCTGAATAAATTCTAATAAATTTAAAAATAAAATCCATCTGCTTTATAAAGCTAAAACAAATAAAAATAAAGTCTTCCAACATGGACTCAGCCCTCCCAAACACTGTTACTGCATAATCAATTAAGTTAGGACAATGTTTAACAATCTTTGCTGTCATTTCAACAATAGCCACAGCCTCTTACCAGGATGAAATACTTTATAAAGAAACCATTTTCCTTGCATATTAGTCAGATTTTTAAATTAAATATTTATGAAGAGATTAAAATAATTTACATGAATCTCTAGCACCTGTCACATTTGCCATTACTTCCTCCATTGAAATCCTTAGCTTCATAAGGTCATCAATGAGGGATCAAATACATGTCTTCCAAATTCCTGTATATGTGAAAAAATGGGCCCCTTTCTATGAATTATAAATTTTATAAATTTAAACTAAAATAGCCAACCTTTTCCAGAACGTTTCTCATTTATATTCTTAAGGCTATCAGAAAAATTGTATGTAGCAATTACAGCATCATAAATGTAGTTCTTAAATAAAATGACTTAAAGATATAGATTGCTATGATCCATGTGGGTGCAGAATGAATATTGTGTTTGCAGGCACGAAATCCAATTTATATACACCTGTGGAAGCATCTAAATAATTATATGCATTGCTAATGAACAGGAGTAGTTTGAAAGGAACTTTTAAATTACTTTGAGAAAGATGTCTCACTAGTCAACTTAAATATTTAGTAAATTGTAGTTATAATATCTACCTTATATTATTTTTCTTATAGATATTTACCTGTATCTTTATTTGCTTAATTTCAACTCTCTTTCTATTATGAAAAAATGCTTTAAAAATTAAGATTTATAGTGTATTTTATGCTTTGAGAAATTTATATATATATATATATATATAATATCTTTTGTTCAGATTTATTCCCACTCCTTACCTTTGAATTCCTCTCTGTTGTTGTGTAGGAATTTTCTCTATAATTGACACATACCATACTTAAGAAAAGCTCATTATGGCATGAACTAAACAACCCAAAATAGCATAAGGAAGTCCTTGAAACTGACCAGATTCATCAGGCTCCACCTTTTCCAGGAATATGTAAGTAGAAAAGATGACTGAGAATAATGCTTAGACAAAACCAATCACCTGGAAGAGGCAGATAAATGAAAATAGATGACATAATTGCAATCTGAACATTGAGGGTGAGGGTCAGTTATAAAAATAAATTAGCATCAGTTTGAAAAAGGACAAAAGTGAAGTATGGGGCAATCCTAAAATTGGAGGTCATACTTAAGACCAGTAAATGATGACTAAGCTGCCCATTGGCCGCATTTATGTAGAGTTTTCATGTGGGTCCTCTGGTAAAGAGGAGCTGGAGAAGGGGTGCTGTCTCTGACATGAACTCCATTGCCTTCTTTTCAATCACTCCCCTCTGCGGGGACTGCCGTGCCAGACCACAGGGGAAGAGGATGTGTTCAGTTCTTATGCAACTTGATGTGCCTATGTGGGTTGGTGGAGGGCCTCCCCTTTTCTGAAGAGTAGGGGAGGGGGACAGGAGGAAGAGAAAGGGAGGGTAGTACAGGGAGGGTGAGGAGGCCTAAATTTGGGATGTAAAGCAAATTAGCACAAAGAATAGGAAAAAAGAGACCAATAAATGACCAGAAGGTAAAGCAAACTTATTAACAAAAGATCCTCAGTAAAATGGACCCACCAAATGTGAGAAACATGGAAAAGTAAATCCAGAAAGAAGCTGGCCCTGCATCACACAGAGCATTGTAATCAGCAATAAGAGTTTTACATTTGGTACAGAGGATTATAGAAAGCCGATGGATGGTACTCTATAGCCTGAAAATGTGATCAGATTTGCTTTGTGTTCTCCTTCATTCCATCCTTTCTACCTCTAAATATGGGAGACAAGGATATTAAAAGTTAACAACACAACAAATACAATATAAGCAGAAAAGAAAGAAAGAAAAATATAATTTATGTATCATCCATTCTCAGAATATATCTATACCTTTATCTGTACTTTCTTAGTCAAATATCTGAATTTTAAGTGAATGTTATTTTTAAGTATGCATGATTACTATCTGATAGCCTCATAAATGACTGTCACCTGGCTCACCATTATACTCCCAGTGCCCAGGGCAATGTGCAACATTCTTGGAGTGACTGAGCACAACGGTTAAAAACAGCACACATTTGCTTCTAGCTCCCAGGGCATCATTATCTTACACTAGACTATGTCAACAATATGGCTTGTCTGTAAAACTTTAAATATATACAAAACATTTAGTTATAAAAAGAAAATCATATAATTAAGAAAGTCTCAAAATGTAATTATCTTTTTTTTTTTCTGAAAGTAGGAATCCCCCAATCTTGTCAGAAATTTGGCTCTTCTGAATTTTCTTCCACTGGGGCTGAAAGCTTAAGATTTTGTACATTTTTGTGAACATAATAACAATTAATGACGGCAATATTTTAAAAAGCCTATTCTCTTTTATTTCTTTTTTTCCATTAGGCTGTGCAATTTATGACCTAACTCTATTTTCAATTCTTTGAAATCACGCAGCATGTTATAATATTTTTCATGATTTTCATTAAAAACCAATCTCAAATGTGTCCTATGCGCAAAGATCTCAGAACACCTATGGTTTTGGTTATTAATACTCATGTGTGGAATGCATCCTTTCTCAGTAGTTGTTAGTATTGATATCATCGAATCAATCAGGAAGTGAAATACTGATGTTTTCTTTAAATGCAAGAAAAATAAGTACAATGATCTGAAGTGTGCCTCACTGGGGATATATCCAATGCTGCAAACTCCTTCATAGCAATTCATTTACTGCAGCAGTCTCATTTAAGGATACTAGAATGTGGATTTTAACATAGAATGTTTAAATAGCAGTTTAAAGGAATGTGGCTTATTGTAAAACGAATCAAAATTGTGCATCCGGTTTATTCCACATCAAATTGGCTTCCTTCTTCAACTCAATAACTGACATTATTATTTTTAAATGACATTCCTTTTCTTCATTGACTCTGGGTCTATAAGAAAGAATATGAGATTGCTAGCATAGTGTTTTTAATTATAACTTACAGCTTTCTTTGTTAACTTGATCAACAGAATCTTAGCCAAATAAAACACAAGGCGTTCATCCTTTCTAATAAAAAAGAAGGATCATTTGAAAGATCACAGTGAGACAGTTGTGAAGTGTTTTGTATCTTGATCTAAGAATCCTGAGGTGCGAGCATTGTGTTACCTGCCTTTGCACATCTGCAGGGTAGGTTTCCTATGTCCACTGTATAATTTGTAAGTAGTTTCATGACACACATCTCCATCTGGGTGATTGCCACCTTTCCTTTTTCTTTTTGAAAAAAATTTTAAAATTTATGTTACATATATGAGTGCTTTATCTCTATGCATACCTGCTTGCCAGAAGAGGGCATCAAATACCAGTATAGATGGTTGTGAGCCACCATGTGGTTGCTGGGAATTGAACTCAGAACCCCTGGAAGAACAGGCAGTGCTCTTGATCACTTTCACCTTTTTCTTTAGTCTCATATTTACATCTTTCATGCACCTTAACTTCTAAAATACCCAATAATACAAAATAACACATGAATATAAGTTTATATTTGAAGTGAGAAAATATTATGAGTTTAAAAGTTACACTGTAACAAATATTGATTTATAAAACCAAAACAAAATAAATTTTGACAAGCAACAAGATGAGTGAATTAAAGGGAAAAATTTCATGGCAAACTATATAGAGAAAAGATATTTAGATAGTATTCTATGCTGTTGTTTATCATATTTTTGTTTCAATTTGTCCTCAGTATAATAATGTTTTTAAAGTTAACATCTTTCAAATAAAATTCTTTTTATGTATTTTTCTTACAAAATGAGTAACTTGAAACTATTTAAAACTCTTTTTAAATATTGTCTTAATAGAAAAAAATATGTATTTCTAACTCAGTGATGCATAAACAGACATAGGGGAGGGGAATAGGGTGAAAGCAGGAGGGAGGGAGGAGCAGGAGGGTACAAGGGATAACAATTAAGAGGTAATGTAAATAAATTAACAAAAATAAGGAAAAAAAGTAATGTAATGATTTTAAAAGAAAAGCCCACAGAGGAATTAGAAGAACCAGTTTCTATAGCATATGGGGCCACACAAAAGAACTCTATCAGAAACTGGTACCAGTAGAGGCATCTCTGTTGTTTGAATCATATCTGCCATATATATATATTGTTTTGTTTTTGTTTTTGTTTTTTTGTTTTGAAAACTGACGTGGTCAATTCAGAATAGTGTGAATAAGGTCACTGCATTTAAGAAACATATTAAAATACTTGATTGTGTAGGTATGTCTTTCATTGTATATAGGTCTTATAATTCATAAACAAATACCCTGTGTCTCAAAATAAAAATATTTGTTATATATTTGAAGTTGTGCATGATAAGGATTGTGTTTGAACTATTATAAACAATACTATGTTAAAAAAGACCATGCTGACTATATATATTTAGTACTATGAATGGATTGTTTGGGATTTGGTGTTGTAGAGCTCACATGTTTACACTCAGAGGTTTTTCTTCACTGTGTCTTCTTTTATGTATTTGGAGATTTTTGTGATATGTAAAGGCTTTACCACATTGTTTACATTTATAGGGTTTTTCTCTAGTATGTGTTCTTTCATGATTTTTAAGATGACTGTGTTGGGCAAAGGCTTTACCACATTGCTTACATATATATGTGTGTGTGTGTGTGTGTGTGTGTGTGTGTGTGTGTGTGTGTGTTGTTCCTGTTTGTTGGTGTGACACATGTATGAGATGCCCATGGAGGAAAAGTATGTTCTGATCTCTGGAAATGAGAGTTATGGATGATTATGAGCCAACATATGGGTACTGGCTAATGTACCTATGTTCTCTGGAAGAGCAAGAAGTGCTCTTAACCACTGAGCCAATTTTTTTCTAGCCCTAGCTAGTGAATTCTTAAAGAATCCTCTAACAAACATATATCACTTAACTTTAATTCTCTAATATAAGACTGAGGTATTTTCACAGTTAAATTGGTATTTAAAATCTCTTTGGAACTTTTTTTTTTTTTTAAACCACATTTAATTTCCCAGTTCTCTCAGCTCTAGCAACTATCAGTTTGCTTCCTGTCAACGGAGGGGATTGCATTTGATTGGTTACACAGATAGGATTACACAATAGGTCATCTTTTGTTCCTGGCTTCTTTCACTAAGCCTGATGCTATCAAGGCTCATTCTTGTTGTAGTATGTGTTTATATTTTATTCCTTCTGGCTGCATAGTACTCTGTTGTATGGATGTACCACATTCTGTTGGTTCATATGGATAGACATTAAGATTACATCAACCAACATTTTGGCTGTTGTAAACAGCTGCTAAGAGTATCCATGTTTTTTTTGTTTTGTTTTGTTTTGTTTTTTTTATTAATTTATTCTTGTTACATCTCAATGTTTATCCCATCCCTTGTATCCTCCCATTCCTCCCCCCCCATTTTCCCATTATTCCCCTCCCCTATGACTGTTCCTGTGGGGGATTACATCCCCCTATATATTCTCATAGGGTATCAAGTCTCTTCTTGGCTACTTGCTGTCCTTCCTCTGACTTTTGTTATAGCTCGGTGATAGAGCACTTATCCAGCATGCCTAGCAACCAAAAAATAATAGTAAAATTAAACAAAATATATTTTTCTAATCACTACCTCCAATGTAACACTTTTATAAATCATAATGTGAATATCAGTTTCCCAAGATCAAGATAACTAACTAATGTTTTAAAACATTGAGCTACTGCTTAACACTTTATACTGTATTTTGAGTAATCTTTTATCCTTGTTGTCACCAAGAATGTGTCAAGCCTGGCTGTTTTTGTAGGCTCAGCATAGTTTGTGGTCTCACACCCTGTCTTGCTTTCCAACCTCTGCTCTTCTTTCTTATCTCTTATTGTCATCCCAGTGTCTGTGCCTGTAAAAGTCTTTAAAGCCTCTCTCTTGGTTAAACATCTGGTTCCAGAACATTACCTGGATATTTCATCAGCTACTGCAATGATAGGATGACAGACCTTTAAAATAAACATAGGTATCTCCAAGAGAGAACCTTTGATACCAGTGGGGAGAAACACACACACACACACACACACACACACACACACACACACACACACACACTCTGCATCTATTGTATATGAATATATTATGTCAGTATATATTATGTGCTCCCATCAAACACACTGACAGCAACCTTTGAGATAATCATAGTTGTTTTCAATGACTGTTTTCAGATGAAGGAACTGAAGTGCCAAACGATTAAATCAACAGTGTGCATTTTCTTGTGGCTGATGAGTAGCAGGGTTAGTCTTGCAGCTAATCATAGCTCTGTATGAGCTTCTTGCTCCAACTTAGACGTTGCCTTTTTTGCTTTGTCTGTATTAATGTTGATTATATCTAACTTGACATTTTATTGTCAAACAGTCTCCTTTTTCCTTTTTCCTTCTTAGTTTCTGAATCAAACCTCACACTTCATTTTCAACTTCTCATTAAAAGAAATTACATAATCCTTTAATGCAGAAACTGTGTAAGTATGAGTCTGACTAGTTAATTCACATAAAACTATTTTATCTAGTGGAAAAACTCTAAAAATACGTCATTACTGTCGTTAAAGCATGTCTTTAAATAATAATGCTCACATTTGAGTTATTTTGTTGTATGCAAAATTACAAATCATGATGGATGTCTCTACTGAAAACTTCCCTGTGCTGAAACATCAGTACTAGTTCTAATTTATCACAAATATTTAATACAAAGCACTAATTATTTAAAATAAAGAGATTATATGTATATGGACCTGGAAGAATTGTCAGAAGGAACAAACCTATGCTGTATGAAGTGACAAGCAGAGTTTATACAATGACCAGTTTTATTGTGCACAAGTGTTAGAAATTAGGAAAGTAGAGCCCCATAAACCTTGAGTTCCAAGCAATGTTCCAGATTTCAGGTATGTAGATCAGTGGTAGAGTGTACCCCTCACATTCAACAAGCCATGGGGTCAATCTCTGCCATTATCTGTATAGTTTCTAAAGCTAAATGATTACTGTGACTCTAGACATTAGCACATAAAAAAAACTTAACAACGATGTATAATTTAAATGAGTTTCATCTTTTAAAAGCCAGTGATCATTTATTAAATTGATATTGTTTTTATTAGTAATGGCTTAATATGCTTTACGAAGAAAGATGGTTTTACACTTATAGCATGCATCTCTTTCAATCTCTTATGGATGTCCTAGCACATACCTGTGCTGACATATTAGTAAATGCTAGATGTTATCTTGGTCAGTAAATAACATAATACTTGAGGCCTCCTTCCTTCTCCAGGGGTTGGTAAAGCATTTTCTAGCACCACGAACATTAGCTAGTAGAGATGCAGTTTCCTGATGAGTACCAGCTTGATCTCTCAATGTTCTGTAACTGACATACATAGTGTCTTCAGCAACAGAATCTTATCATCAAGTTCTGATGAGCAGCCAGAGTGTTAGTGGTAGCCTCTACCACTTTGAGACTTATGTGACCCCATTAGTCAGTAGTTAGAAACAAACAGTACTCCTCAATCTCATCCAGCTGTGAATACTGCAAGGTACATCAATAACTGATGTGAAGTAATGTGCCCACTGCTGCAAGAGTGACACAGATGGTTCTAACCAACCATTTTCTGATTAGCACTGAAGCCAAATGTTTAAGGAACCCATAACTAGTTTTGTTAAAGGGGCCAAGAATCTGTGCTTAGGGAGCACATAGGCACTCAGGGACAAGTCAGTATTGTTATTCTGCTAAATAAACATATTATGAAAATAATTCTTAATGGTATATAATTATATTCATAGATAACAGTATTTCTCAGTTCTTATCAGTGAAGTTTCTCCTTGCAGGAGCCAACACTAACACAGTGACCTCAAACTGGTCATGTGTAGAAGATAAATATGTGCTAAGCCCTAAATGGAACAGTCATATCACACCCATACCTCAAACTTACTATTTGAGTCATCTATCAAACTACTTCCAGATATGTGTTTTTGCAAATAATATCCAAACTATTAACCAAATGTCATAAATGTACTGGAGTGCTAAAGTGAAAAATGTAGTTAGGCTGATCTGAGAATAAGGAAGCTAACTCCCCACTGACACTAACAGGAATTCAGTGGGTTCTGTCACTAATAGATACAACTAAGAGCAAGAATGAAGAAGAGGCCATCACAGAGGGGCACACATGGGGTTATTCAGAGAAAGAATGGTAAGTGCTGTGTGGCTGAGAGCAGGGCTGAATGTGGTCCATGCTCAGTTAATGTATGGCCTTCTCAGTGGATATTATCATCTCATTCATGTCTTGCTTTCTGAAACCCTTCAGGCTGTTACCATGCATTATAATGTGATTTGTAGCTTATCAAGAAAATAAACTTGCTTATCACAGTTCTGCTATCTTAGCAGACCATGCCTCAGCTTCCATCATAACTTGTGTCTCTAGATTTCATTCCATAGTCAAATGGCCCTAGGTGGATCTATGTTGTGGAGTATATCATAGTAGAAGCACATGAGGGAGAAAAACCACTCACCCCATAACTAGGTACAAAAGATAGGAAGAAAGGGGTTGGGTTCCATCTATTTCAAGATCATATCAATGATCAGAGGACCTTCCAGTAAGCCCCACCTCTTAAAGATTCTTGAACTCCTCTGTAGGACTCATTGAAGGGCAAGTCTT
The DNA here is from genome assembly GCF_903995435.1 of Acomys russatus. Taxonomy (NCBI): domain Eukaryota; kingdom Metazoa; phylum Chordata; class Mammalia; order Rodentia; family Muridae; genus Acomys; species Acomys russatus. The sequence goes on along the minus strand of NC_067137.1, from coordinate 104,132,064 downwards.
TAGCACAGGGCTGAAGGGTATATTCTAGATACAAATTATTATGGTTTGCTTTCTTCTCATAGCAGTCTTATAGTATAGAAATCAGGAGAGTCATCTCTGGGGCCTCTGTTTACAAGGTTCTTAGTTCTGTTTATGAGAACTGTCCTTTCATTCCTTAGTCATCTCATTGAGTATTAAGATTTCAGCATGGGAATTCATAAAGGAAGACACCATATATTTCATTATGCTAAACGCAGACTCCTTGGGCCAAATTCATGTTCTTGTTACATGCAATCTACATTCATTCCATGCTAATTTCCTCAGTAGGCTTAAGTTGTTCCGGTGGAAACTCAACATTCTGAAGTTGAAGCATCTGGTTTAAGTGTTGACTAACTCGAAGGTTAAAGGGAGACTCTAGGTGAGTCTATCCTGAACTCAGTTCATCTCCAGTTTGAGATCCTATAAAACAAGACAGGTTGGGTGCTTCTAAAATGCAAAAGGTCTCCCACTCCAAGGCGAGAAGAGTTGAGAGGAAAATAGTGACAGACCCTGAACAATTCTAAGTGATACAGGATTCAGAATATATTCCCTTGGCTCTGTACTTGCCTCTCAGATCACACAGAAAGGAGTCATATTGAGCTCAAGTTCCACCTCCAAGATTTGCAAAGCACCCATGTCTCTTGTTGTGTGATCCACTGTTTCCTTCAATGGAGTCTCAAGAGGACCTGATTGCTCTTCAACTCACTACGTAGCTGAGGGTGACTTTGACCTTATGATGCTCCCAAGTTCTGGGCTTGAGGATTAGTGACATCGTGCTTGGTGTCTGTATGGTGCTAAGGACTAGATACTAATCTTTTTGAATGCTATCCAAGAACTGTACCAAGAGAGCTACATCTCCAGCCTGCTTTTTGAGTAGTATCTGGATATTGAATGCATAGCAAATTAATCATATTTTATTGGTGAGTACAATTCCCTGATATCTTTGTCTAGCAATCTACTCATGAAAAAAGTAAGACATTGTTTGACATTAGAGAGAATAGAGAACAAAAAACTTTGAAATTATCTCATATGACCCTAATCATAATACACCATCAGTCAAATGAGAACTGTCACCAAAAGATCTTTGAAGCAGCCCCATAACATGTTTGAAAATTTATAAGGAAAAACAGATCTTTATGTATTAAATAAATGCCTCTAAATTTACCTTTATATAATACTTGTGCAATTAATCAACAAGATTTACAAGTGCATTTAAAAAGGGTGTATTTTTGAAATGCTTGATTCTAATGCACCAATCTTTCATTAACCATACTACTGTGGTATGTGTGTGTGTGTGTGTGTGTGTGTGTGTGTGTGTGTGTTTATGCATGGGTGTATTGTATATGTGTGCATTTCCAAAAAACTATTCGAATATAGAATTTAAAATGTACTCACAGTTGGGACTCCAGGTCATTGTCTAATACAATATTAAATTCAATAAAATTTCAGAAATCAAATTTCTTGACAGAAGTCATTTTCTGCACCTCTACAGTATAGGCAGGTGTTCTTATTGCTCACTTCTTCTTGAGAAGTTGAAAACTGACAGCTGTGTGATTTTATTAAAGCATACTGGTTGGGTGGGAAGTAAGATGATCCAGAATTTCTTACATCAGGGCAGGATGCATATTTATCTACTTCTGTGATTTTCTACAGCATTTAACATATAATATCTTCTAAATACATAAACCGATCAATATTTGCTTTATTTTTAAGTAAAAACACAGCTAGAATAGTCCTTGAGTCTATAGATGTTTTAATGACTTCACCAGATTTCTTAAAAGAAAGAAAAATGCATTTAAAACAGCAACTCCAGTCACCTGTCTCACAAAGACCACTTTATACATAAAATTAAGGTTCTTCAGCATTTTGAAAAGTGCTAATTCTCTAACCTAAAAAGCACTCTCTGTATGTTAAACCTTGTTTTAGGGCATTGAAAGAGCATTAAACATCAATAACAGTGATATATCCAAATGGATATGTTATATACAGAGGCCATTAAACTGTGGAGCAATGAAATAACCTCACGATACCCAACCCAAATTGTGATAAAGTATGCAGTATTTGAACACTGTATAATTATCAATGAACTGCTGTGCATCTTAAAGTTGCCCATGAATATGGAGGATTAAATTTAAAATGACCTCTAGCTTAAAAACTCAAAAGGACATTTATGCAAGATTTGGCATGAACTCAGAATGGAATTACATTGTTAGACATGAGTGCGTAGACAAAGATTATTCAATCTAAACACAAAATTCCTAATTTATTTTCCATTCAATGTGAGAGAAGCAATGACTAGTGAAAGATTATAACAAGTTCCCTGGTCTCTCCCCGCTCCCCCAACCCCCCCCTTTTTTTTTAAATCAGCAAGAGAATATTTTTTCTTTAAGCAAAATTGAATGACAGAATTCTTTACATGGTAAAATGTTCTGTGACTAAAGCTAAGTCACTGAAAACTGCCGTCCGCAGAGCTTGGACATTGGAGGAAACTGTGAACAGAACTGTGTCTCTCACAGTAGGGCTTAAGCAAAATAGAAGCACCTTATTGGCAGCATGTCTTCAAAATGAGGACTTTAAAAACATTTCATTGCAACTGGAACTCTGCGTTTACACTCGCCTCCTGTACTTCAGACTTCTCTCCATCTCAGCTTGTAAAATATGGCAACAGGATTTGGAAGAATTCTTTCCCTTCCTTCTGGATTTTCTTGCGAAGATTTTCAGACATATTTAAGCCAAAATAACTATTTTTAATATCAATCCTCTCTTTCTAAAATTATCTTCCAAAGATTTTTAGGTCTAAATGAATCTCATGAGTTCACATCAGCATATAGATTTCCCTGCAAAATAAATAACACAGATAAGATTAAGGGATAACAACGTTCTGCTTATATTTACCTGCATCAGATCTGATCTGCAGTGCTTAAAAGAAATTTTAGCCACCAGCCATCTGACACACTCTCCCACGTTCCTCTCTGCTATTTCAAAATGTCCCCTGATTGGAGCGAATCTTTGAATTAACTGCTGGGAAGGAATTTCTCTGAATGGTTTGCAAGGATTTCAAATAGTGTCCCTTGAAAGAAAGCTATGTGAGTATTAAGAGCCGAACCTGGGATGCACTTGCTTTAAAACTCACCCCTTACTGAGTAGGAATGAGGGCTCATACGTGGTTCTATTTGAAGTCAAGAAAGCCCAGCGTAAACAGGTGGTAAAGCACTATGGGGAACTGATTCAGAAGCCTTCAGCAGCATATTAGCTGGGAGTGTATAATTTCAAACTAAAGGAGCTACAAACCATTGGATTTAAAGGCTTATTTTCCTGTGTTATTCTGAAAAGCTGTGCTGGAAACATACATATACAGATATGTGAGAAATTGTTTTTTTTTGTTTTTGTTTTTTTTTGTTTTTGTTTTTGTTTTTCTGCCATGGATGGTGGTGTGATAAGCTATAGGGTGTGACCGTGCTATCATGACTTGATCTCAGAACTATGCCACACAAGGTGTCCTTTAGGGTGTCCTAAATTAAAACGATGATGAAGATATTTTTTTTAGAGATGTAAACCCTTTTATAGGAAAGCATTTGTCACTTACAAATTTGGAAGGACAGAGATGAAGAGGGAAGAAAGACTTACAGATGGTCCCCTTGCCCTGGTGTTTCCTATTTTCTGAATCATCTGCTGCTCTTCGTTTTCTTTATTTATTTTTGTGTCCTTAGTTAAAGCTTCAACATTTTCAAATTAAGTAACCACTGTGGCTTTGTGACTGCCAAAGCATTTGTTTTAATATCAACTCCTGTTTTCCCTTCAGCTTCATCATTTAATCGTTCCTTAATATATAGAAGTTAATATCTCAAGTTTTTATTCTTTGATTTTGAACCATCCCTCTTGGATACAGTATTAATACCCTCCATAAATTTCTGCACTTGAAATCTGCAGGATGTGTTGAATCTTCAGCACAAATATATCGTGTCAAAGAGAGTTAACTTCTGATGTCATTAAGTCAGTAATCTTGCAATGGGCCAGGCATGGTGGCTGTGGGCAGTAATCACCACAACTGAGAGGCTGAGGAGGATGGCTTGGGCTTGAAGAATATTGTGGGCTATTTAGTAAGTGTGAAGACATTGCTACAAATAAAAATAATCTAGAGGTTAGAACATTATTCCAAAGTATGCTTTGTAATTGAGGGGATTGTTAGACAAAAGTGAGATTGGAAGGAGAAAGAAATGGCCATACTGTTCACAGTTGAAGTGATGCACCTTGAAATTGATGGCACAGACAAAAAACTTGGCAATGGAGACTACTTTTCGAAGGTGGAAAAGACAAAGGAGTGGATGGCTTCCTGAATCCCCCAGAGTCTTGTAGCTTTGTCTAGACCTTGATTTTAGGCTTTTGACCTCTAGAATTGCAGGGGAAGGAATTTCATGGTTCAAAGCCATTAATTTTTCAACAGCATCAAGAGGAAATGAAGACACTGTTTAGAAGCTGGCAAAAGGAAAGCAAGTGTGCAATAAATATTTGATATGTGAATTAATATTAAAGCGAAGGAAGCACAGTCATATCCATGAAACTGGTTTCCTTCTCTTTCCCAGCACCCATGGGTGTATTTGAAAACAGCCTCTGAGTTAAGAATGGTATTGCAATTATATACATGCCTATTCTCCACTTTAAGTATCGATGTATCCTTATTTACTTATTAAGAGATGAAATACAGTCAAACACATACCCTCTGTCAGCTGGCTTGGATTCAAGTCTTGACTATGTCACATGTTTAATCAACCTGAGTCAGTTGTCTCAATAACTAGTTCTTTTTTTTTTTTCTTATAAAAAATAATTTCTTAGAGATTAAAAAAAATTAAGGTAAAAAACATTAGGGATATTCCCTTAGTGTTTTTCATGTGCCAATAAGTTTATCTTCTACAATAACTGTTCTTATTATATTTTAGGCTCTTTTCTGCATGGTTATATCACAGTAACAAATATGCCAAAAACATAGATAATCAAACATTATCAGCAATTTAAACATATTTAGCAAATGTTTGTACTGGAGGGGGCTTAATTTGGCACGTGATTTCTATGTGTACATACTCTGAAGCAAAAACTCTCAATGATAAAAATTTTATTATTTGGGTGTTTATAATTTATCAGTTGCACAAAATAAAACAGAAATATTTTCCCAGTAATTTACTTGTGGTTTTTGTGGTTTTAGTCATTCAAAGAAAAAATGCTGACTGCCTGAATAATGCTGGCATTTATACCTGGTATTGATAACAATTTTTGGTCTGAACCAAATATCTGACTTTGAACAAGGTTATTAGGTGAAGGATTGAGATTTAAAAGCAAAATAGAGCCTTGGATAGACACAGAGATTTTAGGCAAGAGATTTCTATGGGCAGATTTATCTTTTATGCATACCACAAGGCATTTTTTAAATTAGTATTTTTGACCCAGTGTTTGTGAATTTTGGCTTGGCCATCACCATATGCATGACTGCTGCTCTGTCTGTGACTGAAAACTTAGAAGTGATCCACTTTCCATGAAGGGTAGTTTCCAGATAGAAAGGTCTCTGTAATCCTGAATTTCCAGGCTTACATCATTCACACTGGGGCTGCTGGTCCTGTAGATGCTGACATAAAATGAACACACAGTTAAATTTTACTAAGTTAAAGACATCCACAGGAAAATGAAGAGAACTCACATTGCGTGCTTCTGAGGTTAACTAATTTTAAGAGGAACCCACTGAAACCTCTTCAGGGTGTACCTTCTGATTTTTTTTTTCTTTTTGCCTTTTCTGTCATGAGAAAATGATACTTTCAATAACTATGTCATGAAACCCCAGATATCTCTACATAAACTTATGTCTATGTGTTTTTCTTCTGGTAAGTAAGTACTATGCTCTTGAACTAACTGTTACAATATGTTCTAACATTTGTAGATACTTAATAAAATAATTTTGTGAGCACCAGGTATGGAAACTTGTTCTTTGCTCCTTTGTTCAGTCCATTACTCTTTGGTGACCTAAAAGAACATACTTTTTTCATTTCCTACTACATCTTGTTTGTGTTCATAGTGGAGAACAAGGATCAAGTCAGGAGACTCATACCAGGAAGAGTACCATTTCTGTGATGGTAAGTCACTGCAGAAACACACTTGCTGTTTCCAGGTAAGTCTGCCTTTTCATAGCATGCACATTTTGTGGTTTGAGGATTGCCCATTTACGAATGTGAATTGCACTCACATTTGCTGTTCTATCTGACGGGTACAAAAGCAAGGAAGATGACAAACTCCTGCTGTTATGTACCACATGGCTTCACACAAGAGGAAAAGAAACCAACACTACTTCATTTACAGTAAACATTTGAAAGATATTTTGCACATTTCCTTAGTATGAAAATATTCATTTTTCTCTTCTGTCCCACAAGATAAATTCAACTGAACTTGGTGAACACTTATCATCTTAAACTGTAGTAAAGACCATGTCCTGAGTGTTGGCTTCTACAGCTATTGTGCCTCAGCAGAACTTGTAGTATAGATGAAAGGCAGAGTCAGAACAAGAAAAAATGTGAGAAACAATGATATACATCTGGTAAAGACTTTGTGTTTTGAAAGCTGCTTTGTCTGGAAAACCAGAAAAACACCTAAGATACACCACATTTCCTGAGTCATTGGCACTTTTAATAGAGACAGAAAGGTATAGGAGATGGTATTAGAGTAAAAATGTCCACTAATTTTCCTAGCTGGGTCAGCGAAATTATATTTCCTACAGTAACTATATCAGCTTTCCTCAAATGACTGGATTTGGTTAATAAAATGTTCTCCATTTCCAAGAAAAAGCTTTCAAAGCCATCACTTCGCCCCACTGTTCTCTCTTCCTTTTGCCTGTAGAATGCTGTGTTCTCAAAAGCTGTTCCATTATCTGGTTTGGAAAATGAGAAGGACAAAGCAAAGCTACATAATGAAGAAAATGTTAGGAGGAAAAAAACACCTCTGTTTGGGAGTTTTTGTTTCTGGAGCTAAATGTAGTTAACTTACTTTATAAAAGAAACAGAGAGAACAGTATTGAAGACTGTACTTGTGTCCTTTTCTGCTCATTCTCCTTCTTTCCTTCCTCCTTTCTATCCTTCTTTCCTTTCTCTCTCTCTCTTTCTTTCTCTCTCTGTCACACACACACACACACACACACACACACACACACAGAGAGAGAGAGAGAGAGAGAGAGAGAGAGAGAAAAGAGAGAGAACATAAATATATGGTAAATACAATTAAGTATCCATTACATCTATTATACAAGGTTACAAAGTAGTGAAAGTAGCTTGATTCACTTTAGGACAAACAACAAGGGAAGATACACATGGAAATATAATCGCTGTCTTAGTTGTCCAGAAGTTTATGAACATGGATGCTTAAAGTAATAGTCTTCAATGGTCAGCTTAATAAGCAACATGTAAATGCTATATAAGCATAACCTATTAGAAATACATCTAAAGAAACACTAATTCCAAGAGATAAAAGCTAAAGCTGATATCAACATGAATATATTTAGGTTCTAAATTGTTTGAGAATATGTTAGACTCATTAGCTGAACTAACTAAATGATGAAAGAATTGCTAAGAATACAATTGATTATTTTATAAATATGCAAATCCAATATATAACCATGAAATATCTGAATATGTCCATTAGACAAATGATGTTTAGAACAGGAAAGAGACCCTATGAGTAGAAATCCTGCATGCTAGCCCAAGGGGCATGTCCTATGAAAGTCTTCACTTACCAGGAAACTGGGACAGAGGGGAGGACATCCTATTGTGATTCTAGATGAGGGAAGCATGGGAGAATGGCAAAGCAGAAGGATCCAGAGGGTCCTAGAAACCTACAAGAAGAACATTATGATAGGCAGATTTGGGCCCAGGGTCCCTCTCAAACTATGGCACCAGCCAAGGACAATACAGGCAGTGAACTTCAAACCCCTACCCAGATCTAGCCAATGAGTGGAGAGTGAGGTCTGACTTTCACATGAACTCTGGTGCCTCATATTTGACCAAGTCCCCTGGATGGGGAGACTTGGTGGCACTCAGAGGAAGGATAGCAGGCTACCAAGAAGAGACTTGACATCCTATGAGCATATAAAGGCAGAGGCAGTCCCCGTCAGTCACAGTCATAGGGGAGGGGAGTAAGGGGAAAATGGGAAGGAGGGAGGAATGGGAGGATACAAAGGATGGAATAGCCATTGAGATGTAATATGAATAAATTAATAAAATAAAATAAAATAAAAAGAAATCCTGATGTGGAAATTTGAACTCTAGGGAAGCATATGACTTATGAGGAAAACCAGGGATTTAGAATTATAAATTTGATGGCATTGGATGAGGAAGAAGTCCATTTGAGAAGCTTTTAAATAGGCAAGAGGATAAAACTCATTTTGACTAGTCTGTTGTTTGGAATGCTAGGGGGTGCAATGTAACTATTCACTTGTTCCACCTTGTTGGTTCTGTGGTTTTTTTATTGTTGTTGTTTTTTTTTTGTTTGTTTGTTTTTTGTTTTTTTATTTTATTTCATTTATTTATTTTTAAGTATTTTTTTTATTAATTTATTCTTGTTACATCTCAATGTTGTTTTTTGTTTTTGTGATTCAGAGATCTTTGGTTCTTGTTTTATTTTGGTCATTTTTAAAATAGGGCCAGAAGTTTCACCTTGACTGTTGGATCACTTGAACGTTTGTGTTTCCATAAACTTCATGTTTAAATAATTTCTCTCTCGGTTGACAATATTAGGAAATAGAGCCTTTTGAGAAATGTGGATGTATTAATTTACCCACTATATGGCATTTCATTAGATCAGCATGATGGATTAAGGCAGTTGGAAATTTAAGGGAATATTGAATTATAATTTTGGCTAAAATATTTGTCACTGATTGGTCCAAAGTAGGGATCAGTATTCTTTCCCCTATTTTCAATATGCTTTCATCACACCAACACTAATTTAGTGACTTTGCAAACCTCTTACGAGAACCCATCTCCTGTTGCTCACTTTCTATCTTATTTTCATTGCTTCGAGCTATTTCCTGCTCAGTGTTCAAAGGTCTGCTATGGTAATTATCTAACAAAACTGCAAGTCTGAGTTAGTGAAGTGTTTGAACAACAATTCTCTTCTCCAATTCAAGAAGGATCTACAGAGAATTTATAAACCTAATGGACAAAAGTTAATAAAATGCAAAATGTGTGCTTTAGAAAGGTTTTGTCCAGTTTAAACAACAAAGACAAAGTGCACCAGGAATAAAGCACTCAGAGTAACAAATCCTAGTATGGACAATTTCTCTATTTAGGCAGAAGAAAAAATGCATAAATATCTCATGTCACCCAGCTCAGTCCTTCAGGTAGATTTCTGACTATGCACTATTATTGTTTTGTCCCTTTCCACATTAAACATTGTACATCGTTTTATTTCACGTCAGCATCTATGTGTCTTTATACATACACTTTAAGCACCTAACTCAGAGAGCTTACCTTTGCCAAGCGAGCAGCTCTTGCTCCCCATGTCTGCCTTCCTTAATGCATTCTCTACAATGGGGCTTTTCAGATTTGAAGTATTAGAGTAAATACAACTTCCTGGCTTTTACTATTCTCTTTGCTTTTGGGAAAGACCCTGACATATTGATGTGACTGTGCTATATCTTTGGATTTCAGGTCAGGGATAGATTCCTGATTGAAACTTGAGACTATAATGTAATCTTTACTGGGTCCTTAACACTGAGTAATGACAGGTCATTTTTGAAACTCTAGTGGCTGTCTGTTCATTGCTATCTTCTAGATAAAAAGATGAGCTAGTTTTTGCCCTTTCCCAGGCTTAATTGTCAATTATTCATTTTTCTTTGTACAAATCAGATGTGTTATCTATCTAAATTCCCAAAGAATGTTAATGATTTGTCATACTGCATATATCCGTGTGTGTGTATATATATATATATATATATATATATATATATATATATATATATATATATATGTTCCCATTAAAGATATCAAGTTAACCTACAGTTATCTGTTTTTTGTTTTGTTTTGTTTTGTTTTGTTTTGTTTTTTAATTTCGAAATGTTAGGTCTACAATTGAGATGATCTGTTTTCTTTAAGGCTGCAGTTTTGGCATTATTCCCTTCTTTCTTTTTCATACATTTCTTTAATCATTGCCATTCATGGTTTAAAGATGACACTAGGAGGAAATGTTAACAATATGAGCCTTGGAATCACAGTTCATAAATCTAGTTCTTGTTTCCAGCATATTAGATAACTGGTCTTGGTAATCCACTTAAATACTTTGTATATCCCATTGTTAATCTCTAAAATAGAGAGAGATAACTTTTGCTCATAGTCACCTTAAGGGTGTCAAATATCATTCATAAAGTAGTTAGATGATCTTAGGCTAATGTTCCAGGGCTTGTTATTATGATTATTGTTTGCATTTCTCAGTTATATTTTGTATCTTGTAGCATTTGAATGTCTTCTTCTTGTTCTATGACTAAATTTTGCTAAAGATCAGATTGAATGAAGCTTTTCCTGTCAGTCTCCCAGAATTGCCCCTCAGACTTGGACTTTTATCACTGTGTATGTTTGTGTCATTGTCTATCAACAGACACCATCAGTTCTCTTGGCAAAACAGCTCTCTCTCTCGTCACTATTTGTATCGTTGTGCAAAAGCATTCCTTTTGTTGTTGTTGTTAATAGTTTCTAAAAACCAATGAGGACTCTGGCTGTGCACCATCTGTCATAATTCCTTTGCATTTGTCAGAATGTTTCAAACTTCACAAGATCCAAAGGTGTTTATTGAAAAATATCTGCAAAGAAACATTTACCATTTCACCCTCATTGTTTTCTGAATGAAAAAATAACTATACATAGCCTGTTTTAGTAAAAGGAAGGAGACGGGAAACACTTCAAATGATTTATATGCTTGTCAGGGACCGTTGATCTGATATACCTTGGGCCTTAGGACACTTAAGAACACATCTAGACATGTTGACAAGTGAAGAAACAAGAGTTACTAGAATTTGTTTTTACCCCAAGCACAAATTTACAGTTTGAATCATATATAGGAATGCAATCTGTACAAGTCAGTCGTAAAGACTGATGTAAGGAGGGGTTATTGGCAGGTGATGGTACCTGAGGGAAGGAGAATCAGTCTGTGCTGAGGGTATCACCACAGGTTTCTCATGCTACAGCAGACAGCTCCACACCCATGCAGTTATAGGCAACATTCATTGAGCTTAACAGTTTACCAAAAGCAAAAAGGAAAATAAAAGAATGAATGAATGAGTGAATGAATGAATGAATGAAAAGTATGGGGGCCAGTTTCTGGCAACATCATGCCTGTTAAAGTAACAATTCGTGTGAGACAAGAAGGAAGTCTGGGTTGCCAGGACTCAGTAGCTGGTATGGTTTCAAACTTCTAGAGTCTGACACTGGTTAGTTTATTTTAGATATATTTAAATACAGTAAAATTGGAGAAATTTTTTCCGGGTGTAATACATGTGCACAACGAAGCACAATTACACTGAGTTCTTCTCAAAGGACATGCCACTTCTTCCATGATGATGCATTTTACGTGTAGGCTACATGGGTTATCTTAAGGGCTTAGGGGGGAGCTGGTGTGTTCTCAGTCAGAAAGAGAGAACAGAGGTCATTTGGCCTATAACCACTTCTGCTCTTCCTGTGGGAACCTGTAGGAACTTCTGGCCATAGAGATAACATGGAGATCACCTAAGTTATTATCCACTGCCATTCTCAGCCTTCTGGCTGGAAAACAGTTTCTTTTGAAAAGACAACCCTGGTGATTAACATTCCTGGTTTCCTTAGTGTATACCTTTTAGCACAGGGACCTTTATGCTTCTGGAAGGAAAGGAGAGAAAAGAAGGAAGGAAGGAAGGAAGGAAGGAGAAACAGAAGCAATAGCAGAAGAAGCAGCAGCAGAGGCAGCACCAGCTCCTGCAGAAAAGAAGGAAGAGGAGTGGTGAGATAAGGAGGAACAGGAGAAAAAGGAGGAAGACGAGGAGAAGAATGAGGAAATTTAGGGATTGTTAGAGATAGATGAGGTGATAAAAACTTGCTTCCTGTCATGGAAATGGTTCTTCTATCTATTTGTCTCTTCTTTCAAATCATTGTGACTCCATGTGGAGAAATAATGAAAAACACTGTCAAATCCAGGAGAAACCACAAAGACCTGTGTCTGTTAGGATCCATGAACACAGCTATTTTGTCATTTGTATAAAAAATATACAGTGCAAGACTGACACCCCAAAACAGAATAATCAGAAATAGAGTCTGGGAGTTGAAAAAATTGCTCAGCAGTTAAGAACAATTGTTGTCACTATTGCAATGGAAATATACTTGGTTACAGACTCCAAAGACCCCACATGGTAGTCTACAACTACCCAGGACTCCAGCTCTAGAGATTTCCATACCTTTTTTCAATTTCCATAAGCACAAGGAAAGTGCATGGTCTAACTACATACATGCAAACACTTATAGACATATAAATATAAATAAATAAACATTTTCAAATGTATAGGCTTCACAACTATAAATCAAAATCAGTAAAAACATTATTTTAATGATACTGAAATCAATTCATATTGTAATGAATTTCTATTTGTGAAACATCTGTTCAGCTAACTTTCTAAAATATTTTATCGATCGTCTTATCTCACATATTTATTACTTGAAAACCTTGTACATGCATTTGTATTTGCATCATTTCTTCCTCTCTATCCTTTCTACAACTTCTATTGTGCCCCCTTCTCAAATTAATGCTCTTTTATTATTTAGTTTTTGTTATTATTGTTTTACACAAACACACACACACACATACACAGACACACACACACACGAATACAACCTAATGCATTCATTTACTGTTGCTTGGGTGTGCATGTGTTGTTTAAGGCTGACAGATTGGGATTTTATTGCCTATCAGTCATTTATTATTCATGGAACTTTTGAGCAAAATAAAAAGGATGGACACCTCACTCTTTTTCTTTGTATTGCTTTTAAATATTATGAAGGACTTATCTTAAAACAAGAGAAAATAAGATACACACACACACACACACACACAATCACTGCTTCCAAAATAAAAACATGTAAAAGTAATGAAATTAAAACCTATAAGAAGGATAGTTTGATTAAAATGTATAGTGCCAGTAAGTATACATAAGTTGCAATTAATTTTATTGTCATTGTGAACAAATGCCTGCTACAACCAAATAAAGAATGTTTATTTTGCCCATGAAGTTGTTCCCTTTATTCTGTTCCTCCTGGCCCATCATATCTTAAAATCATCTATATTTTATCTTACATTGAGATGGGTAAATTTTTATTTCCTCTTCCTTTCTTTTCCAGTGGTTAGTGGAAATACTCACATGTACAGGTACTTCATGCTCAGTAAACAGCTTTGTGTTTATAACTTTAATTTGAACATTCACGTGTAGACACAATATACACACTTGGAAACAAAGCACACAGCAAAAGTAACCAAATGAATAAATAAAACAACATATAAAGTCACCAAGAGAAGATAAGCAGTAAAGCAAAAGCAATGATTTTCTTGTTTCTCTTAAAAGCAGATCAATAACTTAAATAAAAAAGAAACCATATATAAGTGATGCCAAAGAGACTGCAAGGTGAGAGAAAATCTGGTAAACTTTACTTGAGTGGGTATTTAATACATTAGAGACCACCAAAAGGATAAATATGACACATCAGGGCCACGTTTATTTCCAATTTTCTTGGGAAATAATTTGGTGCCTAATGACATTCACAGATTTATTTGTATGTGGTTTATGGCAACATAAAGGGATTGAGTGACATAGGTAAATATGGACCGAGCAAAGCTCATTTCTCAGGCCAGATGAAATGTGCATCAGCCAAATGAGCTTGTAAAACTATTTCAAGACCATGTCTAGAAAGCTTCAAATTTCTCTTTGAGCAGAAAGATTATTCCAGAAGACTTTCTAAAACCAGTAGTGTTCTTTTCTTTCTTTTCTTTCCTTGAAAATGGACTTCTGTGTCTTTACTTCTCAGAAACAACAACCCACACACTCAACATATTGTCTTGGATTTATTCTTTTAATATTGACAGAAGGATGGTATTGCACAAATAAACCAAAACAGTGTGATCTCAGTCTGACCTAGTCACTGGTGCTGCCAATCCAACATATAAATAAATAAAGCCAACAGAATGAGAAGCTTATGTTCTGTGATATTTAACAAAACCTTGAAATTAAGGCTTTAATTTTTTCTAAGTGCATTGCCCTCAGGCAAATTTATAAGAAACCATTTCCTTCAGCTAAATTTATAAACTGAGGGAAAGAAAAATTCTTCATTTCAGACTTTCTATCTAACAAATCATCTGAGTATGTTACTTTCATCTTCGGCTTTCTAACCACACATACAGATGACCACTTCTCCCATCTCCACCGCTCTCACCTTCATCAAAGCTGACATTTTCCCTTTCTCCCCAGAGTGAGCTTCTCTACTTCCTCAACCCATTGCACTTCATGCAAACCAACTTGCTTATCCTTTTCATCCTATTTTTTACTGATTCCCCCTCACCCTTTGACATATGTGAACAGAACCACCTGGCTCAGCCATACCCCAGCCTAGGAAAGCTCAACCCAATCTCCCCACTTTCTGGAACATTTCTTCATGGAGCTCATAAAGCTTGATTTTCATTTCCTTCACCCCTGTGGTCAGGCCTTGCCTAAAGCTGACTTTTTATCCTATGGAGATGGCTCAGTGTGAAAGAGCATTCACTATATAAACATAAGGACCTGAGTTTGGGTTGCCTGTACTCATGTAAATAGTTGGGCATAGTCACCTGAGTCTGAAATTCCCTATCTGAGCGGGTGGGCAGAGGGAGGACAGACAGAGACTCTGCCTCAAGCAAATAAGGGCGAGAGTGAAAGCAACAGAGGGAGGCATCCAGCAACCACTCAGAGTTTCTGTGTGGGAGCACATAGGCTTATACACATTTGCATAAGTGCTCACATACCCTGCACATACCGAACAGCAAGAATAAACGTCTTTAGTCATGTCTGAGCAAGCATTTCTTACCATTATCTACTTTATGCTCATTTTTTCTCCTTGAAATCATTTCATATTTCCTCTTTTTTGTTCCTTCATTAGACTTTATACTCCATGAAGTCTGAGAGCTTATCTTGTTTATATTTACACACACAGAACCTGGGATAATGTTTCACCTCCATAGTACTTTTTATCATTTTATAAAAAAAAAAAAAAAAACCCTCAAGTGTTCTTTCTTTTCAATAAGAGTTCTAAAGCACTGACATCAAAAGTATGTTACTATTTTGTATAAAGAGTTTAAACCAAACATTGCTAAAACAGGTCTAAGAAGGATTTGTAGGGTGTTTATTACCATCCAAGAATAACAACTTATACATAATTTAAGAATTTTATTTTCTATGCTATTGACACATTAATGGGAGATAAGCAGAAACACAGCCACGGCAGGAAGGATAGCCATGGCAATTTGGACACATTTGCTCCATTGCTTCACAAATATACAGAGTCATTGACTGCAGACCACGCACACAGTGTTTAAACCACGGCCCTTCCTTTGGTTATTCAAAGTAGGATTGGTTTGTCTGATTCTCAATTCATTCATCCATCCTTAAAACTGAGTGGCAAGTTCAATTTGAAGATTTTTTTGAAAATATCGCAACATGCACTTCTTTGGTATAAATGAAGATACAAATACCTCTGCTCGTCTGTCTTGTGCACACTAACATTTGGAAACATGCCTCTTCCTCCTCTTCCTCCTCTGACTCCTATAAACCACAACCACTACTTTTACTACATATATCTCTTCCAAAAGACATTGTTTTGAAAGTAATTTAACATTGGTAAAAGAAAGAAAAGAGGCAAAGGGAACTCTGTTGCTCCCTCTGGTTTCCTCTTTTTACCTTTTACTGTACAACTCTGTGCTTTTCCAGGGAGATCTGTGTCCTTGGTTAATAGAGTACTTCTTATTTTTAAGAAGTAGGAATATTCAGATATAAAGTTAACTCGAAGAGACACATTATAGATTTCTTGGCAAGGCAGGTCTATAATACAACATTTCTTTGGGACACATTATTGGCTTTTTTCTTCAGATTTTTCTTGGTACCAATTTCTAAAGTAAAACCTCTGATGGGCAGTTCAGAAGCAAATTGAGATCTGGCATTACTGCCTTTCACAGGCCACTGGTGCCCAGTGCTTCCCTCTGGATGCTGAGTGCAGGATAGAGTGTCACGGATGTCACCTTTGGAGTGAAGAATGGCAGCAGATTTTGTTGTTAACAGGAGTCCTATTATAATAACTTCATACCTCAGTTGGAGCAGTGAGACCAGGCACAATTATGGAATATTTTAGCTAAGCAGATGTGCCTCAATTCTTTGTAGAGATTACTCGATTCTTTCAAAGCTCAAGAGCAGAAATGACTTTCTCATAATGTTAGACTTGGGAAATCAAGGCAGTACATCAGCACTTTTTTTTTTTTGCCCTGAAAACTTTACGCCAGCCTGTTATTCTGCATGGGGAGAAATATGCAGGACTTATGACAGTGCTATTGCTCACAAAGAAGACAATGATCTGGAAAGTGGGCAGAGATGACTGAGGAATATTCTGTCTGGAATATTCATCCAGGCCAATGGCAGGTAAAAGTTTTACTTGTGGGGTAACAGCATGGGATTTGGGGAGAAAACTGACATTTCTACAAACAGTGCAAATATGAAAAGTGCTCTTCCTGAACAAGATACAGCAGAGCTGATTTCAGGGTCTGGAAGGAACTTTGAGCTGGATTTTGATAACCAACTTTGCTAAGATAGGTTAGAGATGGCCAGAACACACACCATTCTTTTGTGATGGCAATAGAACCGGTTATGGCATCAAACAGTCAGTGCTTTCTGCCATTTCCTCTGGCTAATAGATTTCTCTCTTAAATCTGGTACCCTCCAGACCAGCAGGCCTTGTTTGGTAAAATGTTTCTCTTTTTCTTGGAATAAGAGAACCAAGTTTCTAATTTAATTTGTGCTGAGACTCAGTGATCTTCCACACACTTAGCTTTGGGCATTTAAGCATCCCTGAAATAATGATTGTGGACCTGCAGTTCTCTGCTGAGAAATAAATCATTTTCTAATGAAGAGTGAACATTTCCAAGGTAATTTCATTTCTTCATTTTCAATTTTTAGTGGAAAAGTTGGTGTGTGTGTGTGTGTGTGTGTGTGTGTGTGTGTGTGAGAGAGAGAGAGAGAGAGAGAGAGAGAGAGAGAGAGAGAGAGAGAGAGAGAGAGAGAGAGATGGGCATCTGAGCTCCTAACTCATAATAAATTAAGTGTAAGCTTACTTAAATACGTGGCAAAGAGGCAGAATATGTGTAAGTATTTATAAGAGAATAAAGTACCCAAATTCTGAGCTTGAAGCTGGGGATAGGACAAGGTCAGTTACAAGCCTGCTGCAAAAGCAGGAGAACCTCAGTTTGGATCCCCAGGGTTCATATAAAAATGCCAGATGTGTTGTGCACATCTGTAACCTCGATGTATTGGACACAGAGGTTGAGACAGGTAGGAGTTGCTGACCAGCCAGTCTGGCCAGCTGGAGAGCATTTGCTTCATGTGCACTCAAAGACACCAGCATGTGGGTGCAGAAACACACACACACACACACACACACACACACACACACACACACACACACATACACACACACACACACACACAGCGTAATTATTTATTTGAGGCCTAGTCTAATGAAGTCCAAATTGGCTTCAAAGTCACCAGGTATCCAAGGAAGAACTTGACTCCTGTGCCTCCTGCTATGCTGTGAGTGCTGGTGTTCCAGATGAGCACTCGCCCCTCCATTGCTTGCTTTGTGTGGTGCTGTGCCTCAAACCCAGGGCTGCCTGCATTTCAGCCAAGCAGTTTGTCAACTGAGCAATATTCACAGTGGTCTTTACCTTTACTAAAATGTCTTTTTATCCTGATGCCAAGGAACTTTCTCAACTGCTGTGACAGATCTGGGAAAGAGTTGCTGATTCAATAGTCACTACAAAGAGCCATTTTAGTAATTCATTGGTGCATTAATTCACTCAAAAATAAATAAATGATCCAGATGCCAGGGAACCAATAAATAAAACAAAATAATTTCCTTCCTTGATAGGCTTTATAGACAAATAGTTTTGTTTAAGAAGTTTGCATCTACATGTAAGTATAGTGCCCTGATGCCAGTTTTGGGTCCCAACAAAAAAGATAGAGGTTACATTTAAGGCATCATTGTCTTTGAGTTAAAAATGTAGCTGTGGAGTCAAAGACTGCAAGCAATGGCAATATTATTCTTGCTAAACACTTGGTTACTGTACAAGTGAACTGAATTGTAGTAGGAGCAAGACCTACCTTGAGCAGGAACAAGGCCTGCTTGGCAACACGCATGTGCAGAAGGGGGCCTTCATATAGAGACTTACCTGGACATGCCAGGTCATGCCCAGAGACTTATTGCCTGGAGTCTGGTGACTTCAGGATGGTAACCAAGGAGGAGGAGTCACAGCATCAGCTCACAGTTTGGGAGCCAATGGAACACTGGGAGAGGGTTATAAAGGCATGCCCTATTTCAGCAATAAAGGAGTCAGCTTCTGTCTCTTGCATGACTCCAGAGTCTGGGTTGTTGACTCCATACCAGCTCACACCTGCCTCAAGGGTCCTGGGCATGGGTACCAGCAATACTAAATGAGGTTCTGGATGGTGAAAGGTTTACCCCAAATCCCAAGGCTATTCAATAATAACTATACCATCAGTAAATGGATCTACAATTCTTAGAGTTAGTTCCCCAGGCAGCCATTAAAACACAATGAATTATAATATTGGTATTAATTTATTTTCTCGTAATTGCAGAGAATAGTAGTCCATAATTAATCAGCAGACTTGTCTGCTTCTTGGGACTTTTGGGGAGATTTGACTAAGTGCATCTCTTCTAGCTTTAGGTGTGAGTGGCTGCTTTAGTTTTCCTTGACTTGTGGAATCTGACCAATGTCTACCTCTTCTATTGCGTGATATATGCTATGTAAACTTCTATGTCCATATTTTCACATAATTTCTTGGAAAAAACAAAAATAAAAACAACTATGCACTGGATTTTGACTATGCCCTCATCTTGCCTGGCCTTGTCTTAACTTGATTCTATTTATAATTAATACTCTTTCTAGTTTGAATCCGTTTACCAGTACAAGGACTAGAATTCTAAAATGCCCCTTTAAAACACAATTAAATGTGAACCACATGCACCAATTTGTCATTTTCATGTAACACTGGGTAGGCTGTTTCTGCTCTGAAAGGAAGTGTTTTGTCTTACTGAGAATGTTTTGTTGTCCAAGTTAGAAAGTGTAGAAAAACATGGACTGTGAAAACCACCTATCTTACCTTTTAAAGTATAAAGCTGATTATGGTTCTGTGAAACTTGTATCTAATGTTTGGAAAGTAGACAAGTAAAATAATAGCAGTAACCATTGCTGGGCCTTTCCTTTAATTACATACCCTTGATTCTGCTTACTTTCTTAAACAAATAACACATGCAAAGAAAAGGAAAAGAAAAATCCATAATTCTAATTAAGATTAGTGGCATTCATGTGGAGAACCCCATGGGAAATTGATCTGGGTTGCTGCTCCTCTGGGCTTCCTCACCTCTATAAATTCCAGGTAGGCTTACTTCCTGCCCTGGAAGCAAGAGCCACTCCTGAGAACGTAACTCATTTGTAAGGTATTTCCAGAACAGAGGAAAAGTTGTGCCAAATGTTGCAAATCATATATGATCTCTGCCATGAGACCCTCAAATGATTTCATTTACAAGCACATAAAGCTAACTGTAATGTGAGCTGCAGTTCTTCAAGGAGAAGTGCTGTGTATGCTTTGCTTTCCTGTGCTGCTCAGGCTCAGCCTTCACAGGGTGGGTGCTAGTTATAGTCGCTGAGACTTCCTCACACCTCTTACTTCAAAAAGGAATGTACAATGTTTAATCAGGAAAACACAACAGGCTACAATTTCATCTTCCAATGGTCATGAAAATTAAGTTGAAATATTTCTATGGAAATCTGATTTATTATAAATTAGGTGATAATATTAAAAAGTTCCTGTCAGTTGATGAAAGACTTGTAAAAGTTGTTAATTTACCAAGAATTAAGAACCAGACTTTACTAGATGGAGGAAAGAGAGAGTTTAGTAAATAAAAACATATGTGATAAAATAACATTGCATTGAAAATAGCTGGATCAGATTTGGGAGAAAATTAAGATAGCAATGTTAGCTATGACTTATGTATTATTGTAGATCTTTGGAATCATTCATTTTTGTTTTCACTGAGGAAAGGACCAAAGGCTAACTTCTAACCAACTTTCTGAAACTGCAGTCTTGATTCAAACATTATTTACCTCTCACCTGGGTATCCCTGTGTGGTGGTGATCAGATATTCTTCGTGTTTAGTATAAATATCTCAACTCAGAAATCCATCAGTTCCAGGCACACTGAAGCAATTCATCTCATGATGTAGACCCCTGAGATGTGAGCCACATGGAATCCAGTGCAGAGTTCACCCATATATTGTATGCATTGAGTGATGAAAAAGGACAGGGACATGAAAGATTATGGGGTAAATTTGACCTAATATAACCTTTGAGGTGATTAGTACATTATATCTTCTTTAATTCCCAGGATTCTTTGTCTTGATATGATATGTGCCGTTTTCATGAAGATAGTACCTGTGGGATTAAGCAGTCACCCTCATTCCTAGAAAGATACCCGGAAACGAATTTGACTCTTCTTTACTTTTATGGACAGATGTGCCCACTACCAGTGCTCTTGCCCTTAGGTGATGATGTTAAGGTGGAAATATTTTTGAAGTAACTAAATCTCAATCCTAAGAATGAATACTTTATGGATAAGTATTCCATTCCACTGAATGGAACCACAGAGTGCACAGTCATGCTTTCTACCATGTGAGTACCCAGTGGCAGAACAAACAGTGCAAATCAAAATGGTAACCCTCACAGAACACTGAAACCTGTTGGCTTTATAGTAATGACTTTGTAACTTCCAGAATTGTATATGTGGAACACTGTTTGTGTTATAGACACCAAGTTTGAGATATTTCTATAGTAGCTTGAGTAGACTAATGCCGTGATTTTTATAACCTTTTTATGCTGCAATTTAGTAAGAGGGCAGCATCCTTCTACTACAGCCTTCTCTTTTTGTGAATTCAAGTTACAAAAGTGAATCTACGGAACAAGCCATCATAGTCAGGTTTTGGAATGTTTATTAACAATAATCTTACTCTTAGTAAGATATAGGAAAGTGGGCAGACTGAAGACATATAACATTAAGGTAAGTCATAGAATATCAATGGGAAAATCTATAGATGGTTTCTCCCATGTGTGAAATGTAACCAATAATATACACACACACACACACACACATATATACATATATATGTGAACAAATGTACATGTGGGTATAGTATAATATGTAGCATGTAATATAAAAATGCTAGGTTAAATATCAGGTATGAGGGAGCACTGGATGAATGTAATATTACAAATGAAGATATAAATTGAGTTATTTTTAGTTCTCATCTTGTCATGCTTTTTTGGTTTGATGAAGGATATGTGCATATATATATATATACATATATATATATATATATATGTATATATATATATATGGTAATAAAAATAAAAAATCTGGTTCTAATTATATAGACGTTGATGTGGCTAATTTTTATGCTTGGTAATTTTTTCCAAGCCTTTAAATAATAGATTTAATTTAAAAACTAAAACATGAAAAAGTGATATACAGAATACCTGCCCTTCACAGATATCATTGGCTAAACTCACAAATTATATAAAAAAGTTGATTCTCTGAAGTCTGAAACAGTAGCCCTCTATTCTTGGAAATTAGAAATTTGAATCCCAAATTTCTCCAAAATATTCTAGGCTGGTGTAATCATCCCCTTCTTCTTATCAGCACTGAGTGGCCACTCCTTGTTAAGATACATCATTTCAAGTAAATCACTTGACTTTCTATATTGAGATTGTCCCATAAAATTATGCCTTTACTTTGGTTATCTGCTGGCCAGTATTGAATCTTAATGCATCACTGCTAAGGATTGCATTTCTTGTTTGAGGAGGAATGTGTTATATGTCTGGAGTGACATCTAATATATGCCACCTACTATGAGTTAAAGTTCAAGAATAGCTCATGAAGGCTCTGTGGTATAGAATCCCCCCAAAAAGAAGCTGGACAAAGGAGATCATGTTTTCATGGAGAAACCTTAACCATAACTAGAGCTTCAATATTATAGGAAAACATTTGACCATCTATTACTCAAGGCCTGGACTTGGTGATGGTCACCCTACATAAATGAGGGGAACAAGTTTCTTGATGCAAATTTTAAAACTTAAAATCAGAAGTCAGAATGGAGATGTTACCTGAAACTTGAGGTGTATCCACCAAGCCACACAGAAAATTACAGAAGATATTCCTCCCTCTAAGGCAGACAGTAGTGCATTAGCTAAACACATTTTGAGAAACTAATTAACACGTTTAAAGAAAAATAAGAAGTTCAGCAATGACATCAGATGTGTCGCTATCCATGGGAATGATGGGTTTTCTGAAGGGCAGTGACCAGGTGGTCACTCCATTTATAATATCAAAAGGAGGATGGACTAAACTACTGCAATGAGAAACAGGTCCCTGTGACAGAAGGGTGGCCCTTGGAGATCCGTACTAATATTTAACAAGTCACAATCCTGAACTAGAGTTTTATTACCATTGTGTAACAGAAGAAGTCAAGAGTTTCCAAGTAGACTCACACAGCTGGCTGGATAAAATTTGCCATTTCTCACTCAATTTATAATCCAATTCTGTTCTCTGATTCATAGCCCGTGCAACAAAGGGCAAATGTCCTCATTTTGTGGAAGATTTCTACAGTAATTCTACAAATATTCAGTGACCTGTCCTTTGTTCCCACCCCAAAGAGTGGGAAAACAAACACTAGAATGATGTCTGGAAAAGTAAAAATTCATGAGTAGATTCAAGGATATGTTGACCTTGCATCTCACTTGTTAGAGTAGTTTGAACTCCTAGTTTTATGAAAAGCAAAGCTATGTATTCTTACAAGAAGGACAGATTAGTATTGTGAAAGACACAATTGTCTAGGATGGGTTTGGGGGCATTTCTTTCTAAACATCTTGAGTGGTAGTTCAGAATACCTCATATTTCTTGGTCTAGCAGTTATCACAGCAGCCTGATCAGCTCCTACTATTCACTTTCATCTCTAGGTGCAATTTGATGATGGCACCTTTCATGTTCACACAGGCCCTTATCATCACCCTCTGGGACTGTGTTCCTGTTCATGCTAGTGTGGACGCTGGAGCCAATTGCCAAGTTAGACATTAAGCACAGAAGGGCCAGTGATTGACATAGCAATCAAATAGGAACCTCTGATCATTTGGATATAGAAACCTGGAATTTTTCTATTTTCTGAATTGTCACTGCTTCTCAAGTAGATAATCTCATTGGCAGAGAATATGGAGAAGTTAGAGTTAGTTATAAGGAACATTGGTGTAAAATAGTGAGAGCTGGTCCACTGAAGAAGGTTAGCAAAAGGCTTGTGGTTGTGTATGAGATAACCAAGCTGACCAGATAAGAGGAAGGACAGAGCTTTAAGCAAGTAAAGCTAGGCTTAGCAGGATCTAGGCGGCTTCTTAGAAATATCTGCTGAAGGACACATAAAAGATACGGTTTCTTATTCACATATTAAGTAATAATGGCTTCTAAACAAGTCTCTACCTCTTCTAGAAGCTAGAGCACTTCAGACTGACCCATACATAAGGAGTTAATTGTGGAGTTACTAAGAAACACTACAACTACATCTTGTCAACTACAATAAGGGTTAGCTCCACAGACAAAGATCCATGGTGAAATACAAGCTGCCCTTGTGAGAATAAGAACAAAGGCAATATGGTTTAATTGATGGATAGCAGACCCATTCAAGGTCACAGACCGGTAATACATGCAAGCTTTGTGACTGGCAGTGCGAAACACGGCTAGCAACAGCCAACGGAATAAGTCAATATCAGCAGCTAACAAGCAAGATGGAAACAGGATGGAGATTCAGCATATGATGCGCCAGCTCCATATTATTAGGAGAGTAGCATGTGTATAGCAAAGAGTAGATCATCTCTTTGATTTGGGGTCAAGGAGATATGTATAGAACTTTTGGATACCATTGGCTCAGCCTACAATGAACCAATCTTAGTATCAATTACTCCAGTCTTTCTCCAGCTTTTGCTGTAAGTACTATAAAAAGCCTTTCAACAAAACAGTTCAATGGTAACTCCTTTCTTGAGTCCTCCTATTTATTACATGTAGGGTTTCTAATCTTCCCCATGACCCTCCAACTATGTAGGAGTTCTCTTTTCTTTATATCTTTAATAAATCCTCTTTTTAAACTTTCTGTATGTAATAAACTTCTTCTTAAATATACCCTTCATTGACTATAAAGGTCATTTCCAATTTTATGAGGCAAATGACCCAGATCTACTGACTCACTGGAGGAATTGTTCATTGTGAATTTCCACTAACCTAGGCATGGAGCTAGAACATTTTGAGATAAGAAAGTTTCCGTTGTTCTCAAAGATCTCCAGCTTATGGTTTCATCATGGCATAGTGAAATGTGTCTGATTCAGTCATTAGCAGCTTGGGCATTCATTTGTATATTTGCTTTCCCTACATTGTTCACTCATGGAAGCTAGAATTTATTTAAATTGCTTGCCTTAATTTCTGTCTTGAGCAAACTAAGTACTACAAGATAAAACATTTGCACCTTGGGATAAATTGAAATATTTAAGCAAACAAATTATATTCACTTTGTGGGGGTGAGGTATGGTGAAATCAAAGAAGAAAGCTCAAAAATTAAATTCAGAATGAAAAACACTGGACAAATTAAAATAAAAAAGAAAATTCAGTTTGCATAGTTTATGTGCATGCTATTTCACCCATAGTGAAAAAGGACATGACTTAAAGGTCCCCATTTATATCTTGATTTCAACACTCACCTAAATAGGAAGCAATGGATGGCATATGCTTTCATTCATTCCATCATTAACACACATACTCTTTCTTCTTTTCAGTTACTTGATTACTAATTAATGCCTTTCTTTTCTGAGGTCAGGAAGAAGAAGCTACAAAGTATTAGCTTATAGGTTACTTTCCTCTCAAAAATATCCATCTATAAGAGTAGAAAAAGATACATCATATAAGGATTGCCATTCTTAAATATATAGAAAGCAGAGGGATAAACATAGCATGTAAGACATTCGAAGACAGTGTTGTGCCTCTAGAACCAGGTCAGGGAGAGGATAATGTTTTTGTAAGTATAAGAACATGCTACAGATGTTGGTGTTCTAGGCTCACATCTTGTCGGCACATGTGAGCTCACAGGCTTCTATGAATAGTTCAACAGCTTCCCGAGGCTGACCACTTTCTTCTCCATTGACATATTTCCTCTAAGAGCACACCAGTTGTTTCCAGATGAAAACTAAACAAGAATGGCAGTTCTTACCTAAATAGGAATGATACTATTGGCTCTTGAAAGATAAACTTCCATTATGAGAATTGAACCACAAAAGACTGAAACCACGGCATGATCTACGTGGTTTGTTAGGGCATCTGTAGGTGAACTGAGGCATGGGAGTTCTCAGAAGCAACTCAGCTATAAATGCATCATTTCCTCACATTTACTACCTCTACCCATACCACTCCCCCATTAGTTAGTGTATGTTATAGAGAAAAGCAAACTAAAACACTCAGCAAAGTAGAAAACTTACAGTCTCTCTTTTGGTGTCCTGCAAACTGTTTTATAGAAAGGGTTGGGAGCTAGTTTCCTTGATCTGATTTGGAACAGCAACAAAGCAGAGGAATAGCTATTAGAAGAGTCATGAGACATGTGTTGTTAACACTTGATGAGGCAGAGAAGAAAAAGAAAATCTATTATGTACAACCTTACAACTACCAGTGAGGAGTGGCAGCAGTACTGGTCTGGAGCCATCCCCATGGATGTGTGTTGTTCAGTGACTGATTTGTAAGAGTATGCCTCCTATCTTTGACAATGATAATCATCACTGTCTGTTTGAGAGTTTGACTTGGGATAGAAACTGTGATGTGAATTGTATTATTACACAAAATCCTTCTAACAATAGTAACAAATGGCCTCTATTGAACTCCAGGTTTCAGAAAGAAGAAACTTAGGCAATTAAGTCTTTATAGCTATACTAGGAAAAGAGACTAGAATAAATAAGCCTTTTTCTTCATCCACAGCATTCATAAGAAATGGGGTTTCTGTGTCGTGGGCACATCACAGGCAAGGAAACAGAAGTTTAGAGGCTAAATTGCCCCAAACTGCACCAGAGACTGTTGAGTCCAAAACAAAACCTTATGATTCTTCGTCCCTACTGCCTCTCACTACCCACCTCTGAGAGTCACAGGACAGTTCTTTTTTTTTTTTTTTAATTTATTCTTGTTACATCTCAATGGTTATGCCATCCCTTGTATCCTCCCATTCTTCCCTCCCTCCCATTTTCCCCTTATTCCCCTCCCCTATGACTGTTCCTGAGGGTGGGTGATGACTTTCTCACATACTCTGGTACCTCACAAGACAGTTCTTATGGGGATAATTCAATAGTTTTCTGATTTCTGACATGTGTGCCTAACCAAAACATGATAGAAGTCCAAAAAAGTTCTAAATTTTAAGTTGTCACTCCAATCTTTTCAGAAGGCCAAAGTTTAGTTTGTGTTGGGTCCTTTCAGTGATTTTCCATATATATGCACACATGTATACACATGTATATTATTCATGTAAAATATTTTCACGATTATTTTGTTTCAGTGTGGTATTTTCACATATGTAGTACATACATCAATAGCTTCACTGCCTCGTTCCATTTCATATTCAAGCATAAACATTAATGTATATATGTGAATATATACATATACCACATGTATGTACATTTAGCATCCATATTTTTATGCACGTTTTTACACTGGTAGTCCTGGAGATCATTCCTCTGTAAGCTGCTGCAGTGCTCTTGTCCGCCTATTTTAATGGCTTTGTTACCACCGCAAAGGTTCCATGATTAGCCAGTATTTTCTTGTGGTCGTTTGTACATTTCATCCTTCTGCTGTGACAGACAATGATGCAAAAAGCATGTGTGATGTAAGCATTTTCAGTAGAATAATTTCTTGGCAGAACATATTGGAAGATCAAAAGGTATTTCTATCTTGTTTTCTGTTAATTTCCAGTTGACATATTAAACATACTAAATCCCAGAGGATGTTTTTGTGACTGATGGGTTGTGACAACAGCTCTTTCTTCAAAGAGGACAGAAGGCATTTTAGGTGGGAACTGTCTTTGTAGTGTTTTTGACAAGCACTGCTGCTGGGGTCACCCCTGGTCTCCATCAGGTTCTTTGTGTTCCTTAGTCATTGTTTCAATGTAGGCTACCCCTGTGGTGTCCCAGGTGCAGGACAACACCATGTAAACAGACATTCCAGAAAGCAGACCATCTCCATGGGGTGCAGAAGACTGCTGCCAATCCCCAGATTAATTCTGGAACAGGACACATTCTTCATAGAGAAACACATGACCTTTAGGTCCATGACTTAGTATGTGGTTAAAAACAAAACATCTGATTTGTCTTGACTGTGGCTTGAATAATCCAGACATCATGTAATTAAAAAAGAAGAGAAGGAAAAACATTTTAGCCACCCTCAATTAATTTTATGATTTCTTGCGATATTCAAAATGGAAAGTTAAAAACTAATAAATACATTCAAAGAGTTATGGCATTTAGAATACACAGACACATACACCCTGGCTCTTGTGTGCTCACAAGGCAGGAATTCATGCACTTGGCACACTCAGTTCACTCTCTCTGTGTCTCTATGTGATGTGCCAAACATCCAGATTCCTTCCTCAGCTTGTCTCTTTTCTTTCTGACCTTCTGACACCATCGATAGGTGAAGCTGGTTCCAGGAATGTGTCATTTCTTTCCTCTCCTAGTGCTACCCTTTTAAGCTCTCCAAATATGAAAAGTAAATACTTAGTTCCAGAATGCTTAAAATCTCCTGTGAGCTTTTCCTCCAAGCACTGGCTATGGATATTTCAGGCTTCTTTCACAACTATCCAGAGTGTGCCAGAAATGCAGTCTACTTCCATGTCCAGTAGTTAGTTATCCATTAGTGTGTTTAATTATTTTCTTAGAGTTTTATTTCTCCTTATTGGGTTTGAGTGTTGTTTGATGATGTTGCTACTGTTTCCTCTTCTTTAAGTTCAGGCGTACTTGATTTTTGAGCACATGTCCACAAAAACTGCATGTTTGCTGGGTGACAGGACAGGTATGGTGTAACTTTCTCTCACACTGCAACATCAGGAAAATTCAACATTTCCATTCCTCAGTTACCTTCACAATTCTGTCAAAGTGTCTTTAGACTGATATACATCCATGGGCAGGCACTGCCAGATCTGAAGCAGATGAGGAATTCAGAGATAGGTCTGTGACACAGACAAAGCTGTTTTCCTTTTGGAGACATGGGTGATTTGAAGCTGACAGAAACATCTGCAGGCTTACATGTCTCTATTAGGATCCCAACCCTCCAAAGTTGGGTAATTACAAAGGATTGCCTTAAATTGGTTATTAGAGATGAGTGGGTAATTTATGATATGAAAACATGACCTTGTGAAGTTTTCCCATTACACGTCCATTTATCAATGAGCTTGGTTCTCAGTCACCTTGTTTTGCAAGGTATATATGAGACATTCCAGCCCCCTCCCCCAAAAAACCCTTACACTTTTATGTCTTAGTGAATCTAACACAAAATGGAAGCATCAGTCAGCTGGTGAGAGGTCATGGGCAGGAAGTTTGTTTATAAACGTTGTAGGAAGAGTGACCATGACAAGGGCGATTATAAGTAATAAATTATACTTGTCTTACTCCAACGTAATTTCAATGGAGATGTGAAGACTTGTAAGTGAAGAGCCGGGAGTCATGTAATCTTTAATGGGCATGGCATGTCTCACTTGATTCCAGCTCAACAGTAAAGAGGTCGCCATCAATCTCCACAATTACTATAACTGATCAATTTGTAAAGAAGCAAAGTGAAATAACACAGTGTTGCTGTGAGGACTCTACTTATACGCCACTTCTCCTGCTTGTGATTAGGCAGCCTGCCAAGTTCATGAGGACCTAGTTGATGGGACAAATCCAGTAGCAGTCTCGAATGATTGCTCACTCCTCTGTTATAATAGCTAAGTTCAGAAATGCTATGTTCTCCAGTTGACTTGTGACTCTTTGTAGTTTTTCATAAGTATGGCTGATATACTTCCAAAATAACATGGAGACACAAAGTGACAGTAGAAACAAAACTAAAATGACGTTTCCTTGTCTGTATCTTCAGAGAAACAAAAGAAGAGTCTAAGGAAGATGCTTTGCAATAGCAGTACTGTCTTAAAGATTTTTTCTCCCCTTATCATCACCTATCAATATCACTTAACAGTCCATGACACCTTTGACATGATGTTAAAGACAGACTGGGTGTGGCTTCTAAAAGTAAGTTATCAACAGTAATGGAGGAGATATATGAAACATGAATCAACATAAAGGCTCAAAACCTGGGCAGCCTCCCTGTTATGCCAGGCTGAATTTTTACAGTCTTTTATGTGATCTTTCAGTAGTTTGAGACCTGTTGTTTATTTTGCTAGAATGGAGCAGACATTTGCCACGGAAGGCTCCCAGTTAGCCAATGATGATGCAGAATCCAGTTTGCTTTGATGTAACATAAGTTGGAGAGTAGCAGGTGGCCTTGCCTGCTGTTTATAGTGGAGCCGGGGGAGTTCTGTCAGATGTAGCAGCTCCTCTTTATCTGCATGGAATTTGTGTAAATCAGAAAAGAACAGATGGAGAAATAGTTACAGACCCCTGCTCACCTCTTAGAAGCACAAACACCCTACACTACTGGCTCTTCTGCAGAACCCCCCGCCCAGGGGTGGGTCACCCAACAACTATAACATAATCACTGTGCTTACAAAATAGCTAAATACATGAATTAGACAAAGCACAAAATGACTTAAATGACCACAGCTGTCTAATACATGTATTTTACCATAAAATGCTACATTTAGTATTCAACAGGGTAACCACAGAAGTGCTATTCTTCCTACCTCTTTACATGTCTTGTAGATTATTTTGGTGATAGCTCTTGAGGCTGATGGCTCACCTGGCATGTTCCTTTTGGTTTTGTGTTGGAAATGCAAGCATAAAAATATCTGTCAGAATTCTCTCACTAAAATGCCAAATACTTTTCTAAGGCCTGACACATGTTGATCTATATTGGAAATTATAAAAGAACTCATCCCAATCAAATAAAAAAAATCTTAGTTTTCATGTATTTTGGATTGAGTCATGTGCAATTGAAGCAAATATTTTCAAAGCACATGATTGTTTAAATTGTGTTTAGGATTTTGTAAACTTTTTTTTATTAATTTATTCAGATCACAACTCAATTGTTATCCCATCATTTGTATCCTCCCATTCCTCCCTCCCTCTAACCCCCACCCTATTCCCCTCCCCTAGGTCCATGACAAAGGGGATATCCTCCCTCACTTTATGGTCACAGGCTATCAAGTCTCATCTTGTTAACCTGCCCAGTCTTTCTTTGAGTGCCACCAGGGCTCTTCACCAAGGGGAGATCGTCAAATATGGGGCATCAGAGTTCATGTCAGAGTTAGTCCCGGCACTTATACAGCAGTATATGCAGAATGTTTAAGATTTTTTTTTACTTGGACCAGACTACATGCACTGTGTATGTGTGATTATATACAAATAATGTTTACCAACCAAGACTTATGATACTTATGTGTGAAACAATGTATTTAATCAATTTGGGAGAAATGAATTGATTAACTAAGTTAGATTTATTTAATTAGGAGTTATTTAAGAATCTAAGCTATAAAATCAAGAGAATAAAGCATTCACTCCTAAAAAGAGAGGCTGGATGAGAAATAGAGTTAGAGTGTGGCTTACAAACAAAACAAAACAAACAAACAAACATGTTGAAAGACCAAACAGTGGGTTGAGGAGGTCTTGACACAAAGGATTTTGAGGTCTCATGAGGATAACAAGTTTTGAACTGGATGTCATCAAAGTTGGCTATTTACTGTTGACTTCAGTCTATTTATAATTTTAAATATGTACAAATTACACACATTAAAACATATAAACTTGCTCTCATATATAGAGGACACAGGATTGCTCTTTAAAGAGACATTATTATTATTATTATTATTATTTTTTAATATATTTATTTATTATTATGCATACAGTGCTGAAAAGGGCATCAGATCACATTATAGATGGTTGTGAGCCACCATGTGGTTGCTGGGAATTGAACTCATAACCTCTGGAAGAGCAGTCAGTGCTCTTAACCACTGAGCCATCTCTCCAGCCCCTTAAAGAGACATTATTATTCAAAAATGAACCATTTAAAAGGAATCTTTACTGTGTGAAGCAATTTTTGTCATAAAGAATGATTACTGTGTATAATGAACTTATAAATCAAAACAAAGACATACAGACCACAGCACAATGCTCCAGTTTAATAACTATCTCTCAAGTATTTGGCCTATTCTCTCAAGGATATTGAAAGTTTCCTATTTCTAAATTTTAAGAGAGAAAGAAACGATCAAGTGTGATTTTGAAATGTTAATAGTTGATTCTCCATATATTCATGTCTGAGGAAAATAACTTTTTAGACCAAGATTGCCAGGAAAGAGTACTTTTTTATCTACAGATGACAATTGGCAATTTATGAAAATCCATATTTTATTATTTTTGTTTAATATTTTGATATATATTTATTTAGTATTTCTTTACTTATTTAATTTTGTGTGTCACTCTGTGGTGCCGAGGTCAGAGAACAGCTTAGTGAAGTTGTTTACACTTTCCACCCTTTGGTGGATTACAAGGATTAAACTCACATGACATGGCTTACAAGACTGATGTCTTTAGACACTGACTCATCTCAATGACTTCAGAGATATTTACATTACCATGCTGACAAGAAGTTAAGGGTTAACAGGTAGTGAGTAGATGTAAAGGATGCTGATGAACAAAACAGCCCCTTATAACTCTTATCCAGGTGTGATTTCAATACGAAAGTGTTTGAAAACTCCATGTGAAACATGTAAAACAGGTTATTATTCATTCCATTTTTAAGTAAATGAGACTCCAAAGTTTTATCTTGTCAGAGTCGGTATATGCGAAGGACACATGAAGGAAAAATGGCTTAAGACAATTCTTCGGAGATCAAGTTCATGTCATATTCATGTAAAGAAGTTTTCTCATTTGAAAAGTGATATTAAGGTGCATGCATTATTTTTCTTTTTCCTTTTTATTAGTAATTAATTTATTTATTCACTTTACATCCAATCTTAGCCCTGCTCCTCTCTTCCCAGTCCCACCCTTTTCTTTCCTCCTTCCCCTATTCCTCAGAAAATGGGGGGCCCCCTCCTATCTATCCATACCGGCTTATTAAGTAGCATCTGAACTAACTATGTCCTCTTCCTTTGTGGCCTGGCAAAGCAGTTGCCTTAGCGAGAAGCTTTGGAAGAGCAGGCAACGGAGTCCATTTCAGAGACAGCCCCTGCTCCCCTTCCTAGGAGACCCACATGAAGCCTGAGTTGCCCATTGCCTATTCTTGTCCCTGCTTGATCCTTTATTGGTGCTCCAGACTATACAAGGCCCTCTGGACCCTGGTTAGTTGGCTCCGTTGGTTTCCTTGTGGAGCTCTTCTCATTTCTAGGTCCTTTCCTCCTTTGCTCCACTTTTCCAGTAGACTCCCTGTGCTTCATCCAATGATAGGTTGGCTGTGAGTTTCAGCATATGTTTGGATTAGCTGTTCTATGGAGGCTCTTAGAGGACAACTCTGGTAGGCTCCTGACTGCAGTCATTTCAGAGTATCATTAATAGTGTCAGGGGTTAGCTTTCTCCTATGGGCTGGGTCTTGGGTTGGGCCAGGCATTGATTGGACATTCCCTCAGTCTCTGCTGTAACTGCTCTATCTTTATCCCTGTACTTCTTGTTAAGCAGGGTAAGTTTTGAATCAGAGATTTTGTGCGTGGTTTGATGTTCTCCTCCCTCCACTAGGAGTCTTTTCTAGTTAGAGAGTTTCTTACTCAGTCTCTATGGCCCCTGCTACTAAGAGTTTCCCTCATGTCCTCCAAGAGGCCTTCTGCTTGTCAGAGAGCTGTTATCACTACAGTTTCTCTTTTTACCGCAGGCCTTCTGTCCTCCCATGCCTGTTCTCCCCAGATCTGATCTGCACCCTTATTTTTGTCTGAGCTTCCTCTCCTTCCTTGTTACCTCTCTTAGCACCTACTTCTTTCTATTCTATTACCCATTCTGAGTGAGATTTAGGCTTCCTCACTTGGGTCCTTCTAATTACTTATCTTCTTTGAGTCTGTGTGTTGTACTATGCTTACTCTGTACTAAAATATGCTTACAAGGGAATAAATGCCATATATGTCTTTCTGGGTCTGAGTTACCTCATTCAGGATGATATTTTCTAGATCCATTCATTTGCCTGATAATTTCACCAATTTCTCCCTTTTAATAGCTGAGTACTATTCCATTGTGTAAACGTACCAAAATTTCTTTATCCATTATTCAGTTGGCAGACATATAGGTTATTTCCAGTTTCTGGCTATTACAAATAAAGCTGCTATCATATTTATTTTGTTCAGAATGTCTCAAGTAAAAATGCAATTTCTTTATTAAACTAAATGATGCTTGAAATACAATTTTTCTTAGCATGCCTCCATAATAAAGCTTTCCACTTTTAAAACTTTAACCTTAAAAAAGAAGCCAAGTAGATTTATTAGAGCTAATCTGAATCATCTTAATACATTTCTAGGTATTTATATTAAAACATTTTATATCAAAATAGGACTGAAGATAGGGTCAGATTTTCATCATGTGAAATTAAGGACTTCTAAAGCATGTTTTCAGGTATAGAGACAGGTTAGGCTTTTGTACTTTAGGCCATTAGGAATACTTTCTTTGTCACTTTCATATGACGCAAAGATAAAAGGAAAATTGCGTAGTGAATTATACCCTTTAGGTCCTTATTTACTTTTGGTTGTCTTTATTGATTGAAGCTGTCTTTTGTCACAAGAAATAATGCAGCAAGGAAATCTTGTCAGTTTATATTAGAAAGCACTCCTTATGCTTGTTTTCATTATTTGCACATCATGTTATGAAGTTAAAAAACGAAGGCACTGTCTTCCTGAGGTTGTAGAGAGTAATTATAATACTATCAAGGTCCAATATCAACTATAAAAACTGACTAAAAGGAGAATTTGGACTACAACAACCTAAATTTGTCATGTAGGATTATTTAGTTTATTTGATTTTTTATAAATGGGGTAGGAGGATTTGTGACATATATTCTTACTTTTGTTAGAAAATAAGAAATAATTGTACATCCCTAAAATAATCCTGAAGTGTGGTTTTATGTTAAGGTTTATCAAAACAATTTATATATCTTATGAGCTAAGAGAATTACAAATGCCTGTTTGCTAAATATTTACAAAACATCTATCATATATACACATGTGATATATTGTATAAAATATGATAACAGTCTTCAATAATTCATACTTGATTATTCTTTTAATCCTTAAGTTCATATATTTACTCCATGCAAAGAAATTCCTGTGACAAGATCTCTGCAGAAACAATATTTGGAAAAGCATTTTGTTGCATAGTGCCAACATGCATTTTTCATATGAGGAAACTGAGAGACACATGTCTGAGTTTACTTTCAACAAATCTTCTAGGTTATGTAAAATTTCAAGGAGCAGTATTTAAGAAACATCATTTAAGAATGTCTGTTATTCTATTTTTGTTTGCTCTTGTCTTAAATCTTGTTCGCCAACCATAGCTACTTACTTTGTTTCTTTTTAACCTTACTATTCAAGATGAAACAGGAGATGGTTTTAAGCTTAGATTCCTTTTTTACTGATTTTTAAAAAAGTATTCAGTGAGAGTAAGTCACTAAAGAGTTTTTCATTCTTTCTGCAACCCTGTTTCCTGAGTCAAAATAGTAAGCAATATTCATGTGATGGCTTGAAAATAAAAAAAAAAACACACACACACAGATTCAACAGGTATTTGAATGCTAAGGGAGTGGCACGCTATTTGCAAGGATTAGGATATCTGGACTTGTTGGAGTAAATGTAACCTTGGTGAGGGAAGTGTGCCACTGTGGCTGGGCTTTGAACTGTCAAGGACTCAAGCCAGGCTCACTAGCTCTCTCTCTTCCTGCTACCTACTAATTAGGATGTAGAACTCTCTCAGCTTCTCCAACATCCTGTAGACCTGCCTTTTGTCTTGTTTTCCACCATGCTGATAATAGACTAAACCTCTGAAACTGTAAGCAAGCCCTAGATAAATAGTTTCCTGTTTAGGAGTTGCCATCATCTTTTTTTCTTTTTTAAAATATTTTATTAATTTATTCATATTACATCTCAATTGTTAACCCATCCCTTGTATCCTCCCATTCCTCCCTCCCTCCTGCCTTCCCCCTACTCCCCTCCCTTATGTCTGTGACTGTGGGGGGCCTCCTCCCCCTTTATGTGCTCATTGGGTCTTCATCGCCATAAAACGTTGACTAAAACAATCCCCAAACAAATGAAAACAATAGCATCCAACAAAAGTTCAAATTGTTTTTTATAAAAATGATGCATCATAGTATATTTCTAGACTGAAATTCTCTCTTGACATTTCAGAGTTAATTATTATATATGCAGGTAGCATCTTTGGTGCACAGTTGCAATTGAATTTATATACTTACCCACAGTCACTTTATTGTTGTTATAAGTGCTGAGAAAAGTACTTCTTCCTATGGTCCATAGTTGATTGCCAAATATAATACATTGTCTATTACTGCAAATGCAAGTTTGTGATAAGAATGGAGTCCTATGGGGTACATTGGTCTTATTTCCTGCTATCGAGGTATGCTCTGTTAGATATGGATTATGTGTCCGGAGCAGAGTAAAAATTGGCAAGGACCTTTTTCTAATATTCAATGAAGTTTGAGAAGACTGAATGATTTTTTTAAAAATGTATAATTATTCGTATCCAAGGCTTCCTCTGCACTTCTGTGCACCATCTGGTCCTGATGGTCGAAGTGCCAAAATACCATAAGGAAAGTTGTTTTTGTGGTATTTCCAGTCCAACCAGAATCAGAAAGTACCAGAAATCTCTTGAGAAAAGCTGTTGTCACAGGACACCAAACCTAGTTTGTCAGATCAAGAAGTTTAAGAAAAGTAGCTAAAAATCACACTGTGTTCCAAATTTAAATCCTGAACAAAGAAAGGCTATTCTTGTTTTAAGGTTTCCCAGATGCCACATGTACAGAACCCATCCTGTTACTTCATACACATATTCTATTATTGATAAAGCTAAACTTCTTTGTAGTCTTTGGATTTGTTTATTCCTATTGTGTTTGTGCATTCATTTTTTTTGAGAATGTTTTTATATAAATAAAGGAACAACACTCCCAATGAGAAATGGCTGCCATAAAGAAGCATCTATCGAATTGCTTATATCCAGCATACAAATTTCTGTAGATTACATATAAAATATAACAAAATCCCCTATATCTTTCTATTTATGAGGCTTCTGATGGATACAGAATTCTTCTACACATCTTTTTTACTTCTGTACAGGGTATCACAGCTTGTCAAGGAAAATTTAAATCTTCAGAGACTGAATCTGTATTGTAAACATATTGCTCAGAAGGTTTAGAGTGGGTTGTTCAATTTGGCAGAATTTTCTTTCATTCAGTCCCCAAACCATCTCTGATTTATTTGACACTGACTTCCATTCAGTGTAATTGGGTTCAATGAAAAAAACAAAAAAACAAAAAACAAAAAACCTCAGCACAGGTAAAGAAGTTAAATGATGTATGATTGTACAGCAATTATTAAATTAAACAAAGAAATGTACCATGCATGTATTCTCCAAAAGCAAATGTCTTACAGGGCAAATTCTAAGCTTTTGTGTCTGACAGATTCGAATCTTGGCTCTACACCTGCCATTTGTGTGACCTAGGACTATTTACTGGCTTCTCTGATCTTCAGAGTTTTCATCTAAAAATGTAAAAACCAATTATTTTTCTGAGACG
Source organism: Acomys russatus (assembly GCF_903995435.1). NCBI lineage: Eukaryota > Metazoa > Chordata > Mammalia > Rodentia > Muridae > Acomys > Acomys russatus. Next base: position 104,094,725 of record NC_067137.1, on the reverse strand, counting down.
ACAAGATCAATGAGCTCTAGAATAATAAAGTCTAGGAGTGTAGCAGGTGCTCTGTCACCTCATCAATGCTAGTTTTATCTGAGGATTATGAAACAATAAACAGCTGCAGGACAGATGCTTAGGGGATTGGCTAACACAAGAGTGCAGAGTAACTTGTGGTTACGTTCTATTTTATCCTTTGGAAGAAAAAGGTGTCACTGTGAGCCTGCCACTCACAGAAGCTATAGAGGCCATAATACTATACAGCACTATGAATTACTGCCCATTCTGTTCCTGTGGGCTATGTTTTAAAATGTTTCATTGTATGAAAATGTAATGGCTTCAGAAGGGTATGATCTGAGTAGAGATGTTTCTGAATCAATATAAAATACATTTTTTTATTTTTTATCCAGACATTACGATATTATTTGTTATACCTGTGGCCAAGTCCCAAAGGGAAACTACTCCCAAATATAGCTGTGAAGTAACTCAAGTCTTCATATTTGGTGTGCGTGTGTGTGTGTGTGTGTGTGTGTGTGCACGCGCGCGTGCACGGCACGCAAGCGCAAGCGTGCATGTGTATGCATGTTTGAATGTTTGAAGGCCAGAAGTTGATGTCAAGTGTTTTCCTTAATAGTTCTCCAACTTCATTTTTAGACAAAAATCTCTCAATGAACCAGAAGCTCAAGGATCTAAACTCAGATTCTTATCTTTGCTCGATGTTTAATCTATTTCCCAGCACCACAAACAAATTTTAATTGAAAATAAATTTCTTGTCTTTGAATTTTCAGACTGTACTGTGTCTTCTATATGTATGTCAGTGTGTCAGTGCAGTGGCCTGAAATAAATCTGTTTTTGTTTTTATTTTTTTATTTTTATTTTTTGTTTGTTGTTGTTGGTTTTTTGTTTGTTTGTTTGTTTGTTTTTTAGACAAATGGTCCTCCTCATTGTTTTCTGTGGAACATTTATTTTCTTTTCTGGCTCAAAGCCTGACAAAAACCTCATAAAGACACACTCTACAAAAATTGTAAGAGAAGCATAGCACTGATGTATCAGAGTCTAGACATTTAATCCAAATTCTTGGATCCCAAAGTAACAGCATTTAACTTAGTTGCATCCTGTCCGAATTCTTTAGTATATAAATCTCACTATTCTGCTTTTGTACTCTCTTGAATCACTGAGTTGAGCTGATTCACTCTAATTCATGCTCCTAGAAGCCATCTTCTCCTTCTACAATTTTCACAAAACCTACGTAAGAAAGCAATTAGGGTGTCACCTTTTGTGGTTTTATGAAGCACCTAAGGAGTTCAAAACCGGCCTTTATGAGAACTCTGCCTGAACCCTCCTCCTTCAACTCTGAGCAGACTGAGTTGGATGTACAGCAGCTGGCAATTGCTGTCTTAACTCCTGTCACCCAGTACTGGGGTTCATTGCCCAAGCAAAGCTAACATAAGCATTTTTTTTCCTTGAATGATAAAGCATACATACTTTCTGTTTGAGCTTTGAGACATTGTCTTATTAGGAATGCAATCTGTCAAGAAAAGCAAAGAATGTCAGAAAAAAACCTCCATTGTCTCTGTGTTATATTACAATACTTTTATTAGAAGGTGGCATTCCCAAGGCTGCACCTGCCACTTGGCTTTGGGCGCTGGCCAGAAATGAAAGGAAACAGCAGTGTGCAGTTAAAATCTGAATTGCACAACAGTGCATGGCTGTAACAAATACCAGGGGTTGAACAGTTGCTTAGATGGAAGCTCTCTCTCTCTCTCTCCCTTCCTCCCTCCCTCCATTTTTTCTCTCTCCCTCTTTCTCCTCCCCTCACCTACCCCTCTCCCTTGTTGTCTGCCTGTCTGTCTGTCTGTCCATGTCATACTGCACGGATACAGTGATATAGTGACAGTGACAGGCTGTAATTGTTTATTGGCTCTTCTCCATTCTTTTAGTCTTATGGGAAGATTTTGGAACCTTGGCATCTTGTGTTTTTAAGTATTAACCTTAATTAATGAAAATTGAAAATTTAGTAATAAATATCAGTATTAATGAAACACAATCTTGGTTAAAAGCAGTTAAAAGAGGAAAACAATACATGTGTGCTTGCTTAGCTGTTTATTTGGTGACTATTTTTTTACATCGATACATTCATACATACATACATACATACATATAGTTTTTATGAATGTGCTACATAGATTTTTTTACTCTAAAGAAAGATTGTTTTCTTCAATTATCACTTGAATTTCCGGTCCTAAATTATGTAGGACATATAGAAGCTATGCTTGTTGACTTTACAGCTGTCTTTAAGGTAATCGGTTGGCTAAATTCAGTGCGCTTCTTTTGCTCTCCCATTTGTTTCTTTGTAGCTACAGGGCTGGGGGCATGGAAGAGATGAGGTAGAAAACCAAGCTGAGGGTAGTGGAAAGTTATTATTTCTCTATTTCCAGCTATTTTTGGATACTTAATTAAGCCACAGAAACAGTACCTTCTTAAGGGAATCTATAGCATCTCTTAAAAAACAAACTACAAATCAAGGTAGACAGTTTCTTTTCATTAATTATAGTGGGGTTTAATTCCTGGGAACTTTGATTGAGAAATGAGACAGTAAACCAAATTGTCTTTCTAACACAATTAATGGTTGGTTAGTTGCGGCTGACTTCCTTGTTGAAGACTTCAGTAAGAACTCTTCTTGGCCTTTGCTCCATATATCTAATGACCTTGGAAAGTGATGACTTTATAGCATGTGACCATGTGGCTTTCACCACTGTGAGGTAAGTGCAGAGCTCCCAGCGGTCTCAGTGGGGAAGCAGAAACAGTGATTAACTTGGTCCCTTTGAACAGGATGCCAAGACATTCTTCCTCAGAATCAAATGAAACTTCATCCTAGTTTAGACAAGTTATTGAATATATTCTAGCACACACACACATTTTATGTGAGGATTTATGGAGGAACCGAGACTTGGTGTAAATTGAACATGCGAAATGCACTATATTCTGTTTTGTATACCTTACTTATCTTCGTAGTTCAGGGTCAAGGTTAAAGTAAGGTAAAGTTTCAAGTCATTCAGAAGTTTTAGTATGGTACGTTTTGCCTTTCTGTTTCTTGTGGGAATTTTAGTCTAACTGATGTGTTTGTTTATGGTGATAAATCAGACTTAAGAGCCATGATATGTTTTACAGAAATGTGAAGAGCTTCTGAACTTTAAAATCAATTGCATCAATTCGGTTGGAGAACATATGGGAAGACTAATGGTTTTTATGTTCATTACCTTCTAATTTACATAAGACAGAAGATGTTAATATACTCCAGAGTCTTTGTGGAAAACCATTTTAGATGACTGAAGGAAAATAGGATGTCTGCTTTCATTTGTAATGCATTGATATTCCAAACATCAAAACATACACTCTTACCTTAAATCCCACAATTCTCCCACCTTCTCTGTTATGAAAGATTTGTTAACCATATAGGTTGAGTCAGGGCAGCCTTTGTCAGCTCCTCAGTTGCTGTTATAAGTAACACAGGTTTTCGAAAATGTTTTACAAATAGTTAAAAAAATATCATCACTTTGGAAAATATTAAATTGTAGAAATATTCACCAGTAATATATAAGACTTACAAATTTGGAAACACTTCCCACCAAAACGCCAAGTAACTTCTTCTGAGTATTTTTATTGTCTCCTATCCCCCACCCCATGAATTGAGTTTTGAATATCTGAATTTTAATCTTTTGTTTTTTAAATCACTGACATTAAGGTGTTAATGAAATTACAAAAAGATTATGGAAGTGCATATGTCATGTTGTTTGATCAAGGGGATGCCATTTGTTTATGGAGGATTTATAGACTTCATTGAAATTATTTCTTGCCAATATAGATTTAAAATAAAACTTTCTTACTGTTGTGCTGAATTTTTCCTCTTGGCACATTCTGAGACTCAATTTCCATACCTACCAAAAAGGTACAGTCTATCCACCTCTTTTTTCAGAATTGCATCACATATTAGTCAGATCCTTCCATGACTCACATTAGCAAGTGCTCAATAACAATACCTTATTTCTTAGTCTTCCTTTGCCTACAATATCCTGACCTATATTTATCCTGGCATGTGTACTCACAGGGGAAGACAAGTGGGTTCTTCTTGGTCATTGTTTAGGATGTGATTTTGCTGTAGAAATAAATACATGTACTAAGGGATAAATTAGAGAGTTTTGATTGTGGATATACATGAAGTGAAGTATAAATTATGAAGGTACAAATGACACCTATTTGATAACAAGATTGGCTGTCTATCCAATCAAATAAGATGTGGCCATTTTGATTTATGGAACAGGATGCTGGGCAGTAGACACATGGACCGTAGGGAAAAATATAACTGTATATTCATGTCTCTAGTTTTTATAAATATGCCTAATTTAAAAGATAAATACTTCATATGAAAAATATGAGTGAAATATAATATTGCTTATAATAAGCTATATAAAACATATAGATGAGGAAAGTTGACATAAATACTGGTTAATATTTTCATTGAAAGAAAAGAGAACTTAGAAGATGCCTGCTGGTACTTACTTCATGGGTCAGTATGAGTGATTTGTTTATTTTACTGCAAAATTACTTATATTCAGGTAACACATATCCTCAATTCTTTTGCTGGTCATCATATAATGGCTTTGGACACAATATAGTGTTTCACTTTAAAACTGACCTTAGTTTTATTGAGCACTTTCTTTAACTTACATACTCAATATAAACACAAATAAAACTGATTTTTAGGACCTAACAACTCCAGTGGTGTAAATTCCTTTACTCTCTTCTGTTCATCTATACTTGCAAAATGAGGTAATTGCATGTGTAGTTTTATAGAAACATCTTTACATAGCTGTTCAGGTATGGAAATATAACAGGTACAAGTATCAGTCAGATGCTAAACTCTTCAATCAAGGAGATTATTAGGAAGTGCAATGGCTAAGGAAAACACACTTCTGTCTTTGATGTAATTTATGTAATTATAAATATATACATATATTTTATTAAAGAGTGGATGTGGTGACTGTCTCATTCAATACCTAAGATATTATAATTCATTCCTTATGAGCGTAGAAGAGTTAACACAAACATATAACTGACTAAATGATGAAATAGTGTCACTTTGGACAGAAGGTAAAAATCATTATTTAAATTTAGTCTTCTCTCATATAGTGCATCCCAATTTCAGTTTCCCCTCCCTCTTTTCCCAAGCACCTCCTTCACATGCCCTCTCTCAGAGATCCCCTTCTCCTTCTTTCTCTTCAGAAAAGGCCAGGCCTCCTCATGAATATCAACCACACATAGCATGTCAAGTTTCAATAAGATTAGGCACATCTCCTCAAATTAAAGCTGGAAAGGCAACTCAGTAGGATGAAAGGAGTTCCACAAACAACCTCACATTACAGAATCATACTATATATGGAGAGGTCCTAAGTCAGACTCACACCAGCCCTTTGATTGTCAGTTAAGTGTCTATGAGACTCTGTGAGCCTTGGTGACCCCTCTGGCTCTTCAGTCATTCCTCTGCCTCTTCCACAGGATTCCCCAAGTTCAGCCTCTGGTTTGGCTATGGGCCTCTTCTTCAGTTCCCGCAATTTGCTGGATGAAGCCTCTCTAGTGATGATTATTCTAGACTTTGGTATAGTCGAGTATCATTGTTTTTTTGTTTGTTTGTTTGTTTTTGGGGATGGCCATGTTTGGTTCTATTCTATGTCTCTGAGCTGTCCAGCCAGAGTCTGTAATTGATAGACCTCCAGGAAGTGTCAGACATGGGTTCCCTCTCTTGGCATAGGTCTCAAGCTGGACCAGTTATTAGCTGACCCCTCCCATAAGCTCTGTGCCACACATTTTAGAGGCAGGACAAATTGAGAAATTAGAGGTTTTTTGGATAGGTTGGTGTCCTGATCTGTCTACTGGAAACCTTGCCTGCTTACACAAGATGCTGGGTCAGGCTCTGTATTCTCTATTAGAAGGAGTCTTAGCTAGGGTCACCTTTGTAGATTCCTTGGAATTTCCATCGCACTACATTTCTACCTTGCCCTCAAAATGCCACCAATTCCACTTGCCTCTACCATAGCTCACTCGTTCCTTCCCTCATCTGACGTGCCCCTGCCCGCGGGAAAAATCGAATCAGGGTTCACCTGAAAGAGGGAGTGGAGATTGAAAGTAGGGTACAGGGACGCAAGAAATAATGATTCAAAAGTAAGACTTTATATAGCAAGGTCAGTAGGATCTATTCTGATCCCTCTCTCCCTAGCTCCCAAGGCAAGAAGAACACAATAGCCTGAATAGCTCCCTGTAAGAACTTCCTATTTTTGAGTAGCTCGCTGAAAGGATTTCCTTAACCATCTAGGTGTTTCCCTTCATCTTTCAAAGGTAAATAGTCCAAGGAGGGCCTGGAACACAAAGACCTCCTCTGGCAAAGCTCAGCAATTGGAAGCTCACAGCATGCAGCCTAAGCATGGAATTTCTGACATGGCAGAATTTAGCATGGCTTCCCACACTTGTCTGGCTTATCTGGTTCCTCCCATTCTCATCCCCACCCGGGTCCAGTCCACCCATGAAATCTATTTTTTTTTTAAATATATTTTATTATTTATTCATATTACATCTCAATTGTTATTCCATCCCTTGTATCCTCCCATTCCTCCCTCCCTCCCATTTTCCCCTTACTCCCCTCCCCTATGACTGTGAATGAGGGGGACCTCCTCCCCCTGTATATGCTCATAGGGTATCAAGTCTCTTCTTGGTAGCCAGCTATCCTTCCTCTGAGAGCCACCAGGCCTCCCCATCCCGAGGACATGGTCAAGTATGGGGCACCAGAGTTTGTGTGAAAGTCAGACCCCACTCTCCAATGGAAAATGTCCTGTCCATTGGCTATTCTTTTTCCTTTCTTCAAGAAGATTCATTTGCCACCAAATACCCCCACCCCACCTCGTCCTCATTGTATTTTGATCTCTCTTTGTTACTTAACTTCTCTGAGTCTGTAGATTGCAGCATGGCTTTACTTTACAGCTAATATCTACTTATAACTGAGTCTATAATATGTTCATGTTTCTTGATCTGGGTTACCTCTGGGTGATTTTTTTCTAGTTCCATCTATTTAATTGCAAATTTCATGATGTTATTTTATTAACAGCTGAGTAATACTCCATTGTGAAAATATAACACATCTTCTTTATTTATTCCTTGGTTTAGGGACATCTAGGGTGTTAGTAGTTTCTGGATATTATGAATAAAACTGCTATGAACATAGTTGAGCAAGGCCATGCAGTCTCAGGGAGCTTCCTTTGGGTATATGCTCAGGAGTGCTATAGCTGGGTTTGAGGAAAGTTGATCCTCAATTTTCAGAGAAACTGCCATACTGATTTTCAAAGTGGTTATAAAGGTTGTTCTCTTACGCGCAATGAAACAATGTTCCCCTTTTTCTATACCCTCGCCAGCATGAACTGTCACTTGTGCTTCTGATTTTACCCATTCTGACAGGTGTAAGATGAAATCTCAGACTCATTTTGGTTTGTATTTTCTTGACAGCTAAGGTCTTGAATATTATTTCTTTGTCTTTCTTTCTTTTCTTTCTTTCTTTCTTTTGTTCTTTCTTTAGTTATTTCTTAATCTCTTCTTCTTCATAATTATTATTTGTATTACATCTTGATTGAATTCCTCTCAATCTTCTTTTCCTGTTCCCACCTTCCCACCCTTTTCTGCCTTACTCCTCTGCCCTAGACCTCTGCCCAGCCATGTTCTTCTCCCTCACCTCTGACCACAGCCTATCAGGTTTCATCTGGACAGCCTGAATCCCATTGTTCTGTGTTCCTACAGGGCTTCTCTGCCAAGAGGCAGTGATCAAATCACAGGCACCAGAGTTCCTATCAGAGGAAGTTCTCCATTCTGCCCTCCCCTTCTCCATGTGGAGAATGAAATGTCCATTAGCTATATCTGAAGAGGGGGGTCTAGGTTCTCTGTTTACAATGTCCTTGGTTGGTGAATCTGTTTGTGCAGGATCCCTTGGGTCCAGACTCTACAGTCTTGATAGTCTCCTTGTGGAGCTTCTGAAGACCCCCTAACCTCTCCCGCCTCCCCTATCTTTCCATCCCCCATCTCTTCCATACAACTCACAGCTCTTAACCAAGAGTCTGACTTTAAGTCTCAGTATCTGTCTCGATCCCCCACTGGATGGAGTCTCTTAGAAGGCACCTATGTTGGGCTAATATCCACGCATGTATTTCTCTGCCTGGGTTACCTCACTATGGACGATGGTCTCTAGTTCCATCCATTTATCTGCAAATTTCAAAATTTCCTTTTTTTTGATAGCTGAATAGTATCCCATTGTGTAAATGGACTATAGTTTCTTTATCCATTCTTTGGTTGAGGGACATCTAGGTTGTTTGCAGATTCTGGCTATTATGAATAAGGTTGCTATGAATATAGTTGAGCACATATTCTTGTTGTATGGTGGAGCATCTTTTGGCTATATGCTCAGGAGTGGTATAGCTGGATCTTTAGGTTGCCCCAGTCCCAATTTTCAAAGAAAGCACCACATAGATTTCCAAAACATTTGTTCACATTTGCATTCTCACGAGGAATGGAGGAGTGTTCCCCTTTCTCTACATTCTTGCCAGCCTGTACTGTCACTTGAAGTTTTGCTCTTAGTCATTCTGATAGATGTAAGATGGAATCTCAGAGCAGTTTTGATTTGCATTTCCCTCATTACTAAGGATATTGAGCATTTCTTTAAGTGTTTTCAACCATTCGATATTCCTCTGTTGAGAATTTTCTGCATAGCTCTGAACACCATTTCTTAACTGGGTTATTAGGTTTGGTTGTGTTTAATTTCTTGAGTTCTTTATATATTTTGAATATTAGCCTTTTGTCGGGTATAGGGTTGGTGAAGATCTTTTCCCAGTCTGTAGGATGTAATTTTGTTCTGTTGACAGTGCCCTTTGCCTTACAGAAGCTTTTCAGTTTCATGAGGTCCCATTTATTAATTGTTGATCTTAGAGCCTGAGGTGCTGTTGTTCTTTGTAGGAAGTTGTTTCCTGTGCCAATGAGTTCAAGGCTCTTCCCCAATTTTTCTCCTAAAAGATTTAATGTGTTTGTTTTTATTTTGAGGTATTTAATGCACTTGGACTTTAGTTTTGTGCAAGGTTATAGATATGGATCTATTTGCATTTTTCTACATGTAGGCATCCAGTTAGACAAGAATCATCTGTTGAAGATGCTACCTTTTTTCCACTGTATGATTTTGGCTTCTTTGTCAAAAAATCAAGTGTCCTTAGGTGTGTGAGTTTATTTTTGGGCCTTTGATTCAATTCTATTGACCAACCAGCCTATTTCTATGCCGGAACTATGCTGGTTTTATTACTGTTGTCCTATAGTACAGATTGAAATCCAGGATGGAGATTTCTCTGGAAGATCTTTCATTGTACAGGATTCTTTTATCCATTCTGGGTTATTTGTTTTTTCCATATGAAATTGAGAATTGATCTTTCAAGGTCTGTAAAGAATCATGTAGGAATTTTGATAGATTTTGCATTGAATCTGTAGATTGCTTTTGGTAAGATGAACATTTTTACTATGTTGATTCTCCAGATCCATGAGCATGGGAGATTTTTTCCATCCTCTTATGGGTTCTTCAATTTCTTTCTTCAGAAACTTGAAGGTTTTTTTCATACAAGTCTTTCACTAACTTAGTTAGAGTTAAACCAAGGTACTTTATTTTATTTGTGGATATTGTGAAGGGCGTAGCTTCCCCAATTTCTTTCTCAGTCAATTTTCATTAGTATACAGGAGGGCCACTGATTTTTTTGAGTTGATTTTGTATTCAGACACATTGCTGAAGGTATTTAACTTTACCCAATCAAAGGAAATAAACAACCCCACATATGCAAAAGCAAAAGAAAGGAAGCATATACACAGCCTCTACCACCACTAACATCAAAATAACAGGAGCTAACAACCACTGGTCATTAGTATCTCTCATCATCAATGGCCTCAACTCCCAAAAAAAGACACAGGTGCTCACAGAATGAATGTAAAAACAGGACCCATAATTCTGCTGCATTCAAGAAACACACTTCAGTAAAAAAGACAGACATTCTTTTAGAGTAAAGCGCTGGAAAAATTATTCCAAGTAAATGGGCCCAAAAAATAATCTGGAGTAGCCATTCTAGTACCTTATAAAATAGATTTTTCAACCTAAACTAATCAAAAGAGAAATGGAAGGACACTTCATACTCATTAAAGGAAAAATATGCTGAGATGATGTTTCAATTCTGAACATCTATGCGCCAAATTCAGGAGCACCCACATTTGTAAAAGAAACATTACCAAAGCTTAAATCACACATCCAATCCCACACATAAATATTGGGAGACCTCAACACCCCTCTCCTCCAATAGACAGATAATCAAGACAGAAACTAAATGGAGAAATAATGAAACTAATAGATATCATCTGTCAAATGGACCTAACTGATATCTACAGAACTTTTCATCCAAACAGAAAGGAATACTCATTCTTCTCAGCACCTCACAGAACCTTCTCCAAAACTGATCATATACTTGATCACAAAACAAAGCTCAAGAGCTACAAAAAGATTGAAATAATACCTTGCATCTTATCAGACCACTATGGATTAAAGCTGGAACTGACAGCAACAGAAACAACAGAAAGCCTACAAACTCATGGAAACTGAACAATTCCCTACACAATGACCTCTGGGTAAGGTATAAAATAAAAAAAAAATAAATAATTTCTTAGAATTCAATTAAAATGAAGGCACATCATATCCAAACTTATGGGATACAATGAAAACAGTGCTAAGAGGAAAGTGCCTTTATAAAGAAATGGGAGAGATCCCATACTAGCAACTTAACAACACACCTGAAGTCTCTAGAACAAAAAGAAGCAGACTCACTAAAGAAGAGCAGATGGCTGGAAATTATCAAACTTGTGCCTGAAATCAGTAAATTAGAAATGAAGGAAATAATTCAAAAGAATCAATGAAACCAAGAGCTCCTTCTTTGAGAAAATCAACCAGATAGACAAACCCTTAGCCAAACTAACTAAAAGGCAGAAGGAAAGTATTCAAATCAACAAAATCAGAGATGAAAATGGAGATATAATGACAGCCTCTGAGGAAATCCAAAGAATCATTAGGTCCTCCTTCAAAAGTCTTTCTGACATAAAGTTTGAAAACCTAAATAAAATGGATACTTTTCTTAATAGCTACTAATAACCAAAATTGAATCAAGATCAGGTAAAAAAACCAAAAAACTAAATAGTCCTACATTTCCTAAGAAAATAGAGGTAGTCATCAAAAATCTCCCCACCAAAAAAATCCCAGGGTCAGATAGATTCAGTACAGAATTCTATCAGACCTTCAATGTAGTGTTAATATCAATTATCTTCAAACTATTCTACAAAATAGAAACAGAAGGAATATTACCACACTCATTCTATGAGGCCACAGTCACCTTGATACTTAGACCACAGAAAGACTCAACAAAGAAAGAGAATTTCAGACCAATTTCTCTAAAGAACATTGATGTGAAAATATTAAATTAAATGCTTGCAAACTGAATGCAAGAACACATCAAAAATATTAGACACCATGACCAAGTAGGCTTCATCCCAGGTATGCAGAGGTGGTCCAATATACAGAAATCTACCAATGTAGTCCATCATATAAGCAAACTGAATAAAAAAACCACATGATCATCTCCTTAGATGCAAAAAAAGCATTTGGCAACATCCAACACCCATTCATGTTTAAAGTATTGGAGAGTTCAGGGATACAAGGCACACACCTAAACATAACAAAGGCAATGTACAGTAAGCCTATAGCCAACATCAAAGTAAATGGAGAGAAGCTTAAATCAATTCCACTGAAGTCAGGGACAAGACAAGGCTGTCCATTTTCTCTGTATCTCTTCAATATAGTATTTGAAGTCCTGGCTGGTGCAATAAGACAACTAAAGGTGTTGAATATTTTTTAATTGTTTCTCAATTATTTGAGATTCCTCTGTTGAGAATTCTCAGTTTAGATCTGTACCCAATTTCTGAATTGGATTATGTGGCTTGTTGATGGCTGGTTTCTTGAGTTCCCTATATACTTTGTGTATTAGCCCTTTGTTGGGTTTCGAGTTGGTGAAACTCTTTTCCCATTCTGAAGGCTGCTATCCTTTGACTTATAGAGGCATTCTATTCAGGAAACTGTCTCATTGTTCAAGGCTATTTCCCACTTTCTTTTCTATCAAGCTCAGTGTATCTGATTTTATGTTGAGGTATTTGATACACTTTGACCTGAGTTTTGTGCTGGGCAACGTGCTTGGTGATAGATTCGGATATATTTTCAATTGATAAGGTAAAATCGTAATGGTTCACATAAGTAAGTAAAAATCAACTCTGAAATGGACTTATAATTGAAATAAAAATTAAGCATAATGAGTCAAAATTGCCAGATAATGGAGAGAGGGATATATGTAGCTGGAAATACATTATTTTCTTCATTTTGGTATGAAAATAGCCTCAACAATGTGAAACAGTAAGTAATATAGATAAGACTGAAAGAACTGGAAGACACATCCACACAGGAAGGGTCAGAATAGGTGCAAGGAGCAATTCCAGCAACAGAAGAATGGAGGAAAACCCAGAACATGCAGACGAAGAAGAAAATCCACTAAAAACACCAACAAAACAAAATTTAAAAAGTAGTAATGTATATGATTGAGATCATGCCATTTTATATTTTTATTCCATTAAAATTAAAACATAATATATTCTCACATTATAACAGCATTATAAACATCTTGTTTAATATTTTTACATTTGAAAAGCTTCAGTGCACAGGAATAAGGAATTTGTAGTACTGATAAAACATACATAAACAGGAGAAACAAAGCATTTTCCATCCCACTTTCTAGAGTTAATATATATGACTCCAGTGCTTTCATATGTGTTTTGATTTACATGAATAAATAAATCAATGCATCAGTTTTCAATCCTTAGAAACTACACTATAGTACTCATGAAACATTTTAATTACAATTTGTGAGTTTTAGTGCCTATACTAGGCTTCTGATAATAAATATACAGTTTTGACATTTTTATCTTAAATATAGAAGTACTTTGAGGTTTAGTGTATTAAATGAAGATTTTTTTTCCTAAAGAGAAATACATAATTAACTGAGTTTAGAGTAAATAAGTCTTAGACTCTTGGCAGATTTTACAACATGCTTTTCTGAAATATGGATTTTATTAAAATTTCATCAATCCATAAAACTTCCCATTTCCCTGGGTCCTCATCACTGTGGAGTGCTTCCATTTTATCTACACTTTAAAGTAGTCTCCACAGATGTTTCACTTATAATGGAAAAGCAGCTTTTGATGCCAACTATTTCTAGTTTCTATTATAAACAAGATATCAGACCAGAATGAACGAATAGACTCAAGCTCAACCTGATCTCAGCGGATTCGATTCTCTCAGCATCCAGCATGCAGCCTCTGTCCCTGAGTTGTTTCTCAGATCTGCTCCCTTCTTCTGTGATCCTATTCAGATTCCTGCATCTAGTGTGTATATGTACAGCCTTTGGGCCATCTTTTCTTGTCCAGGTTGCCAACTGTTTCAACACAGCTTTGAAAAGCCCACTTCTGAGTGTTCATAGAAATAAATACTGGACAATAGAATGCTGAGTTACATATTTTCTTGATAGTGTACACATTAATTTTCTTATTGGTGATGGAAGGTCCTGAGAAACAAGAGTGTCATTTAGCCCCTGTCAGTGTGTCATCTGTGAAAACATCCTTGTATGACATTAGATAGCCACTTGGGGACTACAGTAAAGAATATCACAATATCACAAGGCACCAAAGGCTCTCTATGATGAATTGTTTATTCAAAAATACTTATGTGGGAAAAAAATCACAGATGATTTTATTTTAATTGATTTTTATTTCTGTTCGTGTATATTCATTGCACAGAATGGTGGCTCTCCTAGAGACAACTTTATTCAAACTGAACATTTTCTTAATGATTTTGTGAACAAATAGTTGTGATCTATTATATGCTGTGAAATTGTGTATACAGTCTTGGGTATGAACCTGAATAAAGTCTTGGGTATGAGAGAAAGAGATTTGTACCATTTTTTTTTTTTTTATAAGTGATTCTTTATACCTTTCTCCAATGCAATTGGGGAGAATGAGGCAGGAGAAAATTTTCTGCCCTCATGCAAGGAAGAGTAAGTCAATGTTCACTAGAGCCCTAAGGCTATGGGGATGCAGGTCCATAGTCACTTTTTTCCTGGCATTGATCTCCCTTCTCCTTTCATTTATATATATATGATAAACATCACTTGTTCTCTCACAAGTCTGTTTCCCATCCCACATTTGGGATCAAAACAAAGCAAAACAAAACATGTTTACATTCACTATACTTCCCCACCACCATCTTACCCCAGCACACTAAGTTGCATCAGTGCTGAAGCTCCTCCCTGTCCACTGAGGCCAGGTATAGTAGCCCAGTTAGGGCAAAGTGATGGAAATCTGACAACGGATCCATGTCATAGACAGCACCAGCTCAACTTACTAGCCCATGGGGGCTTACAGAGATGGAAGCACCAGCCAAAGAGCATGTATAGACTGAACCTCGGCCCCCTATGCATATGTAACTGATGGGTAGTTTGATATTCATGTGGGCCCCCTAGCTGAGGAGTTAGTGGCATTTGGTAGCTTCTGGGAAAGAGGCAGCTTTCTTTAATAATTTGACACCTAGTAGGCTGAGGACACTCATACTCCAAAGTAGGCCACACTCTCCAAGAGCAGCTGGGAAATAAATACAAACTGGATTTGATAGGAAGGAAGGATGCAAGAAAGAAGAAGGATGCCTCTGTTCCAGCAGAGGCAGTGAAGCTCTGATAAGCAAGCGCTCCCAGCTAAATATGCACAATATGTTGCCTTTTAGTATCTTTGAGAGTTCTTTGGGAAGACAAGTACTCTGTAGGCAATTTCAGTTTTATCACTCATATTGAGGTTTCTAATTCCTGGCCAGATTTTAGAATAAGGAAATTTCTTTTCCCATTTCCTCTCAATTATCTTCTGCAAAACAGGAAGCAGTCTTTTTTATTTATTTATTTTATTTTATTTTATTTTATTATTATTATTATTATTATTTTTTTTTTTTTTTTTTTTTTTTGGTTTTTCGAGACAGGGTTTCTCTGTGTAGCCTTGACCATCCTGGACTCACTTTGTAGACCAGGCTGGCCTCGAACTCACAGCGATCCGCCTGCCTCTGCCTCCCGGGTGCTGGGATTAAAGGCGTGCGCCACCACGCCCGGCTCCAGGAAGCAGTCTTAAGCAGTGGGTGGCCTTCCCAGCCTTCCATCTTTCTCTTCTTTCTATCACGCCTTAGCAACTCTCGAAACAGTATGCTGTATTTGTTATAGTTCTCTCCAGACCATTTCTTTTGGCCGATACAATCATATTTATCGAAAGTGTTAAGAAGTAAATCACCCCTAACTTTTCCAAGCAGCTCAGTGTCGGTTTGCACGTCTGTGTGTACGGCGTGTCTACGTAGTTTTGTGTTTGTGCTTACAAACTCTTACATATCAGGTTACACAATTATTTAAGGATTTTACTGTTAATAGTGACAGACAAAGTTGTTTTTCAGTAATTAATAGGAATTTTTAAGCGTTCAAATGCTTAACCAGTTAAACGGCTATGGAGTTTGTTTGTCTAACCGTATTGGCACGTGGACCCCACAGGAGTGGCAGCACTGGTGTATGGCTGCTCCCGTATTTCTGGAGCTCTTTCCATGTTTCCACAGTCAGAAGGAGATGCGCACATGCCTGTGGGTATCCTGGCACTAATTAATGAAATCTGCTCAGTTAAGTCAAGTCCGGACAGTGAGGGATTTCAGGCTGACCTCCAGCCTCAACTCTGTCAGCAGAGAAAACAGTTCCCACCTCCTCTTCCTGCTCGCTTGGCCACAATTTCCGTGATGAAGGAGCCCTTGTAATGGGAAGCACTCCTGTTTCAAGCTGGGCTCTGGTATTTTTCTTTATTTCCCTGGGATGTAATTATCCTATGATAAGCACCTTTGTGTCTAATAACTTAATTAGGTAATCACATCTCTGTTATGAGTGCTGTTTTCTGCAATGGAAATGTGTAATACATAGTAAATCATCAAAGTTCCTCTAGGCTGGCCAGTGACTCGAAGCACTCAGTCTGGGAGCTGAATGCCCACCTTCCTCAGCACGTTGTTTTATCTTTTCAGGAGCTAGGCTGGGATGAAAAATACTTCTTTATACTAAACAGGTGGAGAAGCCTAAAATGAAGTTCCGTGGGCCCTGCCGTTGTTACCTGCCCTCCATGCACGCACGCAGAGTTTACACAGAAAAAAAAAAAAAAAAATGCTGCTCTTCCTGAAAATATGCCCATTAGAGGGACAGCAGCACCAGCTGCCCAACAGCTAAGGATTCATTTTTATCAGTTGATTTTTTTCTTTGCTGCATTTATGTATGTTTTGGGTGCGTTTAGCAGGTTAAAAAAATTAGCAGATGACATTTTTGGAACTGTAACATTTCTGTTTCAAAGTCATGTTCAGAAGCGCCTACTAAAGTGGAAATGACTAAAGATATTATTTTGCTAAAGAGAGTGAACCAGTGTGGAGCGGCTTTCTTTACAAGTAATACCTGACTTGTAGTTTGAAAAAAAAAGAAAAAATGAACCCATTTATCGTCCTGATGTCTCCCTCAATTGGTTTAGGTAGGCAGTGTGTTGGTGTGAACTTTGACCAATGATGTTTTGAAAATATTCACTCTGTCAAAGTATGTTAGCTCAGCCAGCAAGATTAAGAAAAAAAAAAAAAAAAATGAGGCCCAGTTGAAAATATAACACGAAAAGAAACTCAAACTCTTCTCTTTTCATAGCTCTCTGATCACACTATCTTATAGTAAATGATAGGCTACTTTCCACTAATTATATAAGTACATACTATAAGATATTAGTGCCTAATTATCATTAGTGCATAATATTAATTAGGACAATTATATTTTAATTTATCCTGCAAAATGGCTTGTGTTTTCTTCATTAGTTTTCATTCTCCTAAAAGCCTTTGGGAGACAGTGCAATACTTCATTGGGTAAAGACAATGGATTCAAAGAATGCCAACCTGAGTTTAATTCCCAGGACTCAACAGGAGAAGGAGAAAACTGATTCCAGCAAGCTGTATCAATAACACACAAACACTAAGTGATTATGAAGTCTTAATGCCCTCATCTAATTTTCATATTATAAAGGATTCTAATAACATAAAGAATTACCTGTACTGTTCTTCATTTAAGAAATTGTTTTGATTCATTCATACAAGTAATTACTTTTTTGCTTTTGTTAACAGACTTTTTATAAAGTCTCTATATCATTTCTCTTGCTGGATACTCTGTTTTATATAGTTAATTGTTGCTTCAAGTTGTTTTGTATAAAAATTCTAATTACCATTTTATACACAGGATTCTCACCTTAAGGTTAGGCTTCACATGCTATAAATTTTTATTTTTAATGTGAAAAAGACACAACAGAAAGAAAGTTAATAGAAGAAGGGTTTTCTGTTGCTGCTGCTGCTGCTGCTGCTGCTGCTGCTGCTGCTGCTGTTGTTGTTGTTGTTTTGGATTGTAATTTAAGTAATGAGCTCCATCAGGTAGGGAGAGCATGGTGGTCTGAGTCACATTGTATGTGCAGTCAGGAAGCAGAGAATGCACTGGAAATAGGGCTGAGTTATGAAACTTTAAGTCTCATCCCCAGTGACTCTACTTCCTGTCAAGCATCCTATAAAGGCTCACAAGTGTCGGGGACCAATTGCAGAACATTTCATGTTCAAATAACCACAGATAACCAGTGATCACTGAATGTTTTGATACTTGTCTCTTTCAGGCACCAAATTTTACAAACAAAATAAATTCTTTCAGCTGTTCAAGTAAATACAACCAACCCATTTCACAATGAAGATTTGTAATACGGTTTGTGTCTTGTGTGGCTTGTAGGAGTCTATTACTTGACACAAATGAAATGCAGCCAAGCATGCTTCTCAGAAAGACTGACACATACACAAACTCAAGAAGGTGCAGAAATGTCCTGAATTCACTATAACACACAGAAAGGTGGTCAATATAGACACAGGGACTTATGGCTTTGAATGCAGGGATCATGTAAGCTTTTGGAAGCTCAACTGAATCAACAATATAGTGATCTCTTACAGCTTATGATGACACATTCTTAAGCACTCTAATAAAAATTTCCAAGTTAGTTTTATATTAAGTTGGGTTGTTTTAAAGATGATTTCTGAAGTGGATGACAAGTTCATTAGTTTGGGTTTCTTAATGGTTCTTGCACTTGGGAGACTTACCTAGAAAACTTGTAAATTTTAGGCACTGCCAGATTTCAAAAACTATAGTTCAGGGATCTCCCAAGATGATAAATGTTATAAAGAATATATCACTTAGGGACTTTAAAAGATGCCAAGTACTGTCTTTTGACTAAGTTGAACTTTTCAGAAAGCTTGGAATAGGTCTTTAACAGAAAATGACTAACAGTGATTCTCCAAAGAGGAATGTTATAACAATGGAAGCAAAGAGGGGAAAGAAGACCCTCAATAAAGAACTCAGGAGAGGAAATTGGTTTTTCCTCATGTAGAAACATAGCATCCACCTTCAACCCCAGTGAGTAATAAGTGTACTCCACTCTGAAAAAAACAAGGAGGACATATACACTTCATGATAATCCCGTTCCCATCAACTGAGGGGAAACAGAAAAGCACCTTCTTCTGTTTGTGGTAATCTAGAAAAACTGCCAGAGATCTGGAGGTTAGAAAGTCCATCATCTCTCCTAGAGTAGGTTCGGTGTGTGGGGAATACTCAACCTCTGGCCCCAGTGTGCATCCACCAGAGGAGAGCAACACTGCTATCACAGCAGAGAAGGAAAGGGGGAAATGAACACTATTGCACTTGTTTCAACCTCTATTTTAAGATCAGTAATCCTATTCAGAAGTGTTGTGCTCTCCTGAATCCTACATTTCCTAAAAGATACCACCTTTTTATATTATCACATCGGCAAGTAAGTTTTAACATGAATCTGGGGGACACATTCACACTGTAGCACCCTCTTCATACATAAATATGTATAAGTTAAAACAGGAAAAGCTCAAGAAAGATTTCTAATAATGCCAGATTTCATCAGGATTTTGGATTGGAATAGGCAACAGAAGCACAACCTCTTTCTATGGTTCACTGCTTTGCCTGCTCCCAGAGAGGGAACTTGGTAGGCCATCCAAGACCCAGGAAGAGCATTAACTTAACAGCCCAGCCTGGCTTCAGGGTGATATTCTTCAGGTTGCCTAGGAGAATACGTTTTCCTGATTTCTGAATGCTGGCTATGTAATATTTATGGGTAATTTTGAAAAAGAAAATAGCCTGATAATGAGACTATTTCTCAGATGTTTTAGGTGCTAGCTAGTAGATCAACACAAAGTTCTAAAAAGGAGGCTTTCTGAATTTAAATGAATTGAGAAAATGCTGAAATACAAGCAGAAATTTTATTCCGTACAGACCAGGCATCAAGTAACATAATAAGACACACATAAGAATAGAGTTCTTTTGGGTGGGGAGTATTTTGTTTAAGCAGGGGAATTTTGAGGAATAGCAGGTGCTAGTAGGATGGCAGGACGTAGTGACCTGCCCCTCTGCCATGAAGCAGGTTGTAAGCACCTGTTCTGTATTTTTGTGCCATCAAATATAGATCAAAGCATCCTGTGCTTTAAGTGAGAAACACTGTCCCCCTAAATGAAGGGAATGGAATTTCTAGTTGATTATCTGATGAAGGAACTAAAGGACTTTAATTTCCTAAATTTGATGGAATGTTTTTTCCTGTTAAATATTACAGAATAAAAATGGGAAATTCTTTGCCTAGCTTAAACAGTAACAAGCAGCAACACCAAGAGAAAAACAAATCACCCCTCCCAAAATTCTGGAATTGTCTCTTCCTTACAGAGTGAAGAAAGGAATGATCATATCATTAAGAAAGGGAGAATGTCAAGAAACTTCAAGTACCCACCCAGCCCACGGAGTCTCTTGTTTATTCCCAGACCAGGTAATTTCCTAAATTTACCTGTCCTAGTTTTTTCCCTAGATTTCTATAACCTTCCTCTCTTCATCAAATTTTAAATAAAAAATACTTTGAACTATTCGTGGTCCTGCAGTTTTTTGTAATGTGTAATAGTTACATTAAATAAATCTGTTGCTTTTCTATTGCTAATTTCTCCATCATCCATCCTTACTTCTAGCATGTCAACTAAAGTAACAAATGTATATAATGTACATATTATTTCACTGTGGACTTAAGATACTAACAAATACTTATACATTTATGCAGCATAAAATTTCATAATAAATTATTTCAATTAAAGCAACTGAAATTCACAAATCTTACACAAATGCATGTAGCTGTTAATTGTTAAGCATGTATTGGATGGTGATTTTCACCTGGTGATCTGTTGGAAGCATGTCTTTGAAAGACAGAGTGGAAGCTCAAAAAATAATTCATAATGTTTTCCTTTTAAATAGATGGCCTTGTGATGTGATACAGAATAATATATGACCATGTTGACTTTTGCTAAGAACAGATATCTGGACATATCCAACTCCTTCATCCTTAGCCCCAAGTCAGTTACTGGAAACAGAAAGGAAGGATGGCACAATGAGGGAGGTCTGTTGCAAGAATGGAGAAAGTTTTAAAAGACAAGTGAAAGTTCAGAATGCCTACGTCAACTCCAGTCTTTATTCTTATCATCTGGAAAGCAAATGGCTTAGGTGTTATGGCAAAGACTTTGCTGGAAAGCAGAATCATTTAGATATTAATAATCTAATTGTCCCAATGGACAATTAGTGTTGTTCGTGTTATATTTATGTTGTGTCTGCTATAAGCAAATCCCACTAGGAAATTCTCCTTTATGCCTAACTTGTATCCTGTCAGACCACTTGTTCTCTAATGGACGCCGATATCCATGATTTCTGTCCTCTGTAGAGATTAAAAACAGCTGGCTGCAATTTGCTGCGCAAAGATGTTAAAAGAACCTTCTAAATAATTGGAGACCACTGTTAATTTGTCCCTCGGATGTCTCATTCTCATGCTAAATCATCTCTGTTCTTTAACCTTTCTCATTACGCTTGTCCTTTAATCTGTAAACCATCCTTTGGGCTCTATGGGGGTGCTTGCATTTCATGCGATATGAGGCATATGCAAGTCTCAGAGTTATTTCTGCATAGGCTCTATACATGCTTAAGCCCTCAGTAAAGCCAAGACAGTAAAGCAGACTCCTTTCAGAACTATCCTAGGAAAAAGTATACATAGTCTGAAAAAAAGAAACCGTCAGAGTGGCTCTATTAAGGTGAGATGTCAGAATCACTCATTTTGAGATTGTCAATCTATGAAAGATAATTAAGTCTAGAAAGCCAACTTTGAAAGATAACCTTATAATGTCCTAATAGTAGCAACATTACAGTTATGAAATAGCAACAAAAATAATTGCATGCTTTGAGTCACCTCAACATGAGGAACTCTTGTAAAGGGTCGCAGAAGTAGGAACATCGAGATTCACTGCCTTATATATAGAGAGATCAGACAATAATATGTGGTAGTTGCTCAGCATGCAGGAGCACAGCACCAAGACTGAATGTGGTTGCCAAGTGAGCTTACCAACCACAACCACAAGTCCAAACTAGATAAGAAAGACTGAGCACTAACATGATTTTAGAATTAGAAAGGCACATTCTATAAGAATCTCTCTCTCTCTCTCTCTCTCTCTCTCTCTCTCTCTCTCTCTCTCTCTCTGTGTGTGTGTGTGTGTGTGTGTGTGTGTGTAAGTATGCCTGTGCACAGAAATGTGCACTCCTGAGGTCAGCTTCTGGTGCTATTCCGTTCACTTACAACCTACATACCTACATACTTGGCTTTTTCACATGCGTGAAAAAGGGCTGACCTCAGGATTCCATGCTCACATGGCAAGCAGTTTACCAACTAAGTAATCTCCTCAACCATATTACTCCATTTTCTTTATCAAGTCTTTAGGGTTTAATATATACCCCACACATACATTCATCAACTCCATGAGTTTAACAAGTGTGTAGTGGATAGGGTATAAAAGTATAATTGTAATTGTCCATCTTGTTTAAAAGCTGGTTTGGCCATGGGTCCTAGAGAAGAACTTACCACTGCTACTTTAGTAAATGAACTTAATATCCACATGTTTCTGTGGTCTTATCTTTAAGTTCACAGGTAAGTATAGCTCCTCACCTCTAATCAAAGCAACTAATAATGTCTGTAGGCATTATCAATGTACAGTGTCAAAATTATCAAAGATTTAATAAAAATCTTTAAACTTAAGCATAACCACTGACAAGCGTTGTTAAAAAACAATTATGCCCTCTTAAAAGCATGTAATTGGAAGGCTTTAGGCTAGGATGATGCTCATATCTTGGCATTCTAAGTAAGTAGTCATAACTACTAATTAAGCATAATTTAGTTTTAATCAATCATAAAATGCCACCTAACCTTGAGGTACTTTTCACAAGATCTTATCCAAATTTATTTGGCAAATGCCTGGTTGTGTGTAATTTTTATTCATTGGTTTTTGTTCTCAGCCCTACAAAACTAACTGTAAATACATGGAGAAGCCTTGACAGACACCTTCTGCTTCTGTGCTGCCTAATATGTGGATGGCTCTTTACTCAGATAAACAAACTCAGTTGAAGTTCATCCAATTATGTCATTTCCCTTCTGGACCACCCTCCCACAGATTAAGCCCCATTCCCTCATCTTAGAAGAGCAGTTATATATATATTTTGAACATAACAGAAATAAAATAAATTAGTAAGCATTATTTAAAACTCTAGAACTTTTCATTTATAATGCATATCAATAGATTTATTCTACTATACTATTGAAAAGTCTTATACCTTGAAATCTACACACATATGGTATTAGATTGCTAAAAACAATAAACAATAAGTGTGTATATTATGTATACATATACACTTCTTAAAATTTTTCCTGCAACATAATAATTTATAACTTAAAATATCTTTTACATTATTTCTTCTAAATATAAATATACTCTTATAAAGATTCACAAAGCTGGATAAAAGTAAGATGAAAGAATGAGCATTATGAAGGAAAAAGTGACATCTGAGTTCGCATAGTTCAAATAAAACGTGCATTTTTCTAACACTTTCATTTTTCTACCATTGTTTTGTATTTAGTATTGTGTATTTGTGTCTGTGCTTTGGTCATTATTTCCTGTGGCTGAAGGTGCTTGTGAGTTGCCTAACATGGGTGCCTGGAAATGAGCTCTGAACCTCTGGAAGATAACCTGGAAAGCTAAATACTAAGCTCTCTGCAGCCCTTACCATTTTCTATAAACAAAAATGTTATGAAAAGTTACTTAACTCCAGTTTTTATCTTTATAGTAACATTTTGACAATGAAATTATATAGTGTTTAAACATCATTTAATAACTTTAAAGATGACTAATCAACTGTTTAAGCACAGTTTTTCAGGATGAATTATCATTTTTAGATAAATTATTCTTTTCAACAATACTCATAAGTGTCAATTAAAGTAGCCTGATTTTAGAATAAGCAAACTATGAGTGGTGCAAATGAAGATGTGGAATTTGAGAATCAAGGGATAAAACAGGAATCGAAGTACATAGTGTGATAATAAACAGCAGAGTTTGAAACTAGAAAGGTCAGTTAGGTGACCAGAAACAAAAGCATTGGCTTAATTCCACCTTGTCTAAATTTTCTGAAAAATAAATAATAACAAGTATCCTAGTGATTTATGAATTTTAAATAATCTAGGATAAGCATTCTTTGTACGAAAGAATAGAAGTCAGAATGAAGCCTATTTCTTACCAAAGCCAGGAAAAGTAGCATTGTGGCTGTCAGGACAAAGTTTCCTCTTTTCTTTTGAATGACAGAATCAGATATCAACATTGTCATATAAGCAGTTTGGTCTGGGATTAATTCTCTGGCCAAAATGAACAGACACAAAAGACTTTTCAGAAAAGCTGTGCTATGCTGCTCTCCCTGTGGTGCTGGTCTTTAAAACAAACAAACCAACCAAAAGAAGCAGGAAGAGTTCTCAAGCAGATGAAACATAAATCAATGAAACCTACAATTACTCCTTTTAGAAAGGAAATGACAGACTATTCAGTAATATCTGTCCATTCTGCAGCTTATATTTTCCTTAGGCCACAGTTGTTTAGTGGGTATTCTCTTGCTCAAAAGCAATCAATTTAGAGATCTCAATGAACATTGTTTAATATAATAGGAAAGACATTCGGCTCAGTGTTCCATTCACTCCTGTAAATTATGAATTTAGCAATTGATGCATGAGAACTTATTGAGCATCTGATCATCCCAGGATCAAAATGCAAATTTAGAGCACAGATGAAATAGTGTAATTAATAAACTATATATAAACAAAGAGTAACTTAGCATCTCCACACTCTTCTATTCTCCACCCAAACCTAATCTTTCATAGAATATGCCTTGCCAAGAAAGATCCTAGTTACTATTTTGTGTTGTTTTCTTTTGTCTTCTCTTTTATTGAAAACAGATTTTTTTTTCGCACATAATACATCCTGGTTACAGTTTCCCCTCTTCTTACTTTTCCAAGTTCCTTCCTACCTCCTTCTTATCTGAATTCCCCTTTTCTCTCTCCTACCAGGCTTCTAGTGGATAATAATAAAATAAATAAAAAAAAACTAACTCATTGGAATTGAGCTCAAACAAACAAATGGAAAGGAGCACAAGAGAAGGCACAAGAAACAGACGCAAGTACAAAGACCCACTCATTACTATCCTCATGAATCTCATAAAAGCACTAAACAGGAAATATAATATGTACAAAGGAGAAAAATATATGCATGTAAAATAAAATGAAAATGAAAAAATGATTACAAAATAGAAAAAGAAAATAGAAAAGAAAAGCCCTTCCTCCTTCATATGACTTTGTGAGACAAGGAAACTCTAAAGATGCCACTGATAGTGTTTTTCATTGGTCATTTATTGCAGGGTGTGGGGCCTATCTTGACAGGTAGTAGGTTTCCCCAGAGATGCTCTGTTGGAGGAAACTGAGTTTTCATTTGGAAGTTGTTATCAATTAGTTATTGCTTCTAGGTAAAGGATGGATTCATGTGTCTGCTTCTCCTTTCATCTCTAGGGCCTCATCTGGTACAGACCCATGTAGGCCAGTTGCTTGCATGCTGCCTCAGTCCCTGTAGGTCCATACACATGGTGATCCTGCTGATATGGAGGGTCTTGTTTTCTTGATATTCTCCAATCCATATAGCTTTTATACTCATTTTGCCTCCTCTTCAGCAGGATTCCCCGGTGTTTAACAGGAGGGATTTAATGGATATGTGCTTAGAGCTGATTGTTCCCAGTTATCTCATTTTCTTCATAATGTCTGGATGTGGGTCTCTGTGTGGGAAGGAGTAAGCTTTGTCACAGGTGGGAACAGTCTTGGCGGGCTTTACCCTTGGGGCACCCCATGAATACCTTGTGACAGACTGAGTGGAGCCGTCCTGGGTCTGGAATTCAGGAAACAGACCTGGGAACCCCACCTGGACTATTGTCTTTCTAATGGACCCTCACCGGGAGAAGGAGCTGGTCCTTCCCACGTGACTGAGGGAGTTGGGGAAGAGAAAAAAACAAAGTCGGCTGCAGAGAGATCATGCGGGGGCAGCAGACAAGCTGGATCAGCACGCACGCCAGAGAGACACCTAAGGATCCGTCCAGTGGAACGGCTACCGGAAGGTTCACTCTTTTGTCCCTTTAACCTTTTTCCTTCTTGTATAAGCTAGTTGGGTTGCATAATAAAGTTTAATTGCTAAGAAACAGAGTCAACATCTCTGTATTTGTTCCTGTGGTGGTTTGAATAGGTATGGCTCCTATTGACTCCTGTGTTTGAAGGCTTGCCCCACGGGGAATGGAGCTAATAGGAGGTGTGCCCTTGTTGGAGGAAGTGTATTAATGTGGGCATGGGCTTTGAGGACTCCTCTTCTCAAGCTCAGCCCAGTGTAGAGGACTATTTCCTCCTTGCTGCCTGAAGATCAAGATGTAGGACTCTCAGCTCCTTCTGAAGCCCCATATCTGCCTGCACGCTGACAAGCTGCCTGTCATGATGATTATGGACGAAATTTCTGAAACTGTAAACCAACCCCAATTATAAGATTTTTCTTTATAGGAGTTGCCTTGGTCATGTTGTCTCTTAACATCAATAAACCACGAAACAACACAGATGCTGTAGGAGGAAGCATCTCTTATAATGGCAAGTGAGACTGGTCTGTGACGGCTATGGTCTAGCAGAAGGATGTTAGGAGTGACTTTATTGATAATTTTTTTTAGACCAGTAGGATTGGTTTTTACCAAAGTTCCCTGGACTAATTATTCTTATGTTCTTGGTCACCCAGGCAGTATCAGGTATGGATTTGGTCTCATAGAGCTGGCCTTCAGATATTGGTTAGTTAGTTCCACAGATATTTTGCCACATTACACTAGCATCTCTTAGAAGCAGAAAAGCATTGTAGATGAAAGCGTTGATGTTTACCTCTCTGCTTTGGTAGCAATGCAGAGTACCTTCAGTACAAGAGATGACAGAATGTAGGGATGAAGGCTCTAGATAAACACTGGCCCAAATCCTCCATGTTCTATGACATGTGTAGGTCTTATCTTCAGCAATTGGGCCTTGCTGTCAGTTTGTGGAGAGACGCTATAGTTGTGGCTCTATGCACCCCCACCGTTAGTTGGCAGTTTCATTTAATTTGCCTTAATTAAATGCTTTATATTATAAGAATATTCACTTGGTTGTGGTGTCTCTTCACATCAATAAACCTCTAATTAAGGCAGAAGTTGTACCAGGAGTGGGGTAATGCTACTATAGGCCAGACTGCGTTTTTGTTTGGGGGAATGTAGACTTTAGAACTTTGGGTGAGAAACCCACTCGAATGTTTAAAGTGGAATATAATTGGCCATAATAGTAAGAACATAAAAGACAGTGGGGCTGAGAGCTATTTGAAATTTAGTGGTCTGGGTCAAGAGGCTTCAGAGGAGAAGAATATTATTAGTATGTTGCCTAGAGAGTGTTCTTGTGAATGTTTTGGTGAAGAACATGGCCGCTTTCTGCCCTTGTCCAAAAAAAATCCACTTTTGGCTAAAGTTAAGGATTATGGATTAAATAATGTAGCAGAGGCTATTTCAAAACAACCTAGCATTGGCTATGATGGATGAATATTAGTGTCTAGACTTATGTAGATCTGTCATGAAAAGGGGCAAGATAAGCAAGAAAAAACATAAACCATTCAATTGGAGGGGAAAAGGAACACCAGGAAGTGTAAACAGATTAAAGAAAAATGGGTTGCTAAATAGAATAAAGGGAGGGGTGGACTCAGAGCAGCACCCTGCCCAGATAATCATTCAATTTGCAAAAAAGGAATTTAAAAAACGAAAAAGAATCAAATAAATGCTTAGGCTTGGGGTGGCGGCACACATCATTAAGCCTAGAATTCAGAATCAGAGTCTGGCAGATCTCTAGATGCAAGAACAGCCTGATCTACAGAGTGAGTTCCAGGAAAATTAAGGTCTGGTAGTGAAGGAAACCATCAAAACCAGAAAACTAGAAGAGAGGTACTGGAATGAGGGGACCAAGTTCTAGCCAGAGAAAGCAGCAGAACTTGGCAGCTTTGACCATGTGGTTTTGGCTTTATAGTCAAGGATAGAAAAAAGGACTTATGAAATTTCCATTTGACCATGTAAAGCTGCTAAGGCCTGAAATTGGTCAAAGGTGTCTCTGAATGGAGGCCTAGAGAGGCCATTTTGCGGCAGAATTAAGATTAATATAACAGCTTATATTCAGTTATGAGATAGAGAAAAGACTAGCTATATGGTCGAGATATTTGTAAAAATAAAATAAAATAAAATAAATTGTGATAAGGATGCTGCAATATTGTTCTCCAGAATTAATGAGTTCTGATGGGAATGAGGATGGGGAAAAAGTCAGTTTTCATTGGGAGGCTGACCATGCTCCAGTGAATATATGGGCACATGGGCAACACAAACTTAAAAACATTGGAATTGTCCTTCCTCCTCCTCCTCCTCCTCCTATTCCTCCGCTTTCTTTTTCTTCCCTCTCCTTTTTTTTGTGGAGGGTCTCTTTTCTCTTTGGGGAGCAGACCTGTGAGGACTGAAAAGCAAGAGTGGTTGAGATTCATGATGTGAAATTACCAAATAATCAATAAAATATTATTTACATAAAAATTGAAGCAACAGAGGGAGAAATGAAGATTTGCTTCCCTGGACAGAGTCTCATTATTCCCTTTTTAAAAATTTTAAGTATTTAAACTTTGCAATTGTTGTTTTTGTGTATGTGTATATGTTTGTGTATACACACATAAAGTAGACGTTTGTTCCATTTTCTTTTAGAAATGCATATCTATACACACAAAATGTTAAATAAATAATTCTATAATCAGAGAATGACTGCTATGACTGATACAGATTTAAAGAAAATGTCAAATTATCTCATTTGCTGGTATGACCTAATAATTTAACAAAGAAATCTATTTTCAATTACCAAAATTCATAATTCCAATAAAATGTGACACAAGCTTTGGCTTTGTTAGATTTGCCCAACCTTTGAAATTTTAGACATATTTTTCTCTACAAAATCCATGTTTGAGAACTTCCCAATCAAGCTTTAACAAAAAGAAAAATAACAAAAATAATTATAATATTTTAATTCAGCTTCAATTTTATGTTCTGCTTTATTCTTAGCTCTCCTGGAGCATATTTGATGGGTTGTGGTTGAGACATACGTAATAGACACTTTGTTCCATATTATAAGCCTAGAGCTATCTTTAAGTAATGCTATTCACTACCTATGAACTTTAAAGTACAATGTTTAAATGCAAATTCCCCTACCCCTAGACCATGATTGGATTACATTGTGTACGACAACTCAGGTCTTCCTATTTTATAAATTTCTAAAAATTATTTGATATTATAATGTATTTAGACCATTTCCCCTACCTCTTCCCTCTTTCCAAAATCACCCATATCCCCTTTACATTAGTTGTTGTTAAATGAATGTATGTATATACATAACTTTTGATGAATATATAAACAAAACCTTCTCTATCTCTATAATGTTACTTGTATGCATGTTTTCACTGCTGCCTACTTGGTATTGGTTAACTAATTAGGATACTCTTCCCAGGAGAAGATTGTTTCTCTTGCTCTAAGTGTTCCTAGGCGGCCTACTGTTCTTGGTGCAGGGTTGAGGTATCCTTGGCATTATGCTGTCAAAGTTAATATGTCTATTGTTGTCCTTGTTCAGATTATTTTAGTCACTTTGTGGATAGAGCTTCCAATATTCTTAGGAGACACCTTCTCACAGGAAACTCCCCGAGACAGAGGACTTTCTTGTTTTAAAATCCACAATACTGTCCATTAGTTCTGTTCCTCTTGAAAAACCTGAACTCATATTACTATTGCTTTATTTTATCTCAAAGAGAAAAAAATCTGTGATTAAGTACATTCACTGTATATCCAAAGTTATCTAAACTCAAACTCATATCCTACCTGAATCAACTAAAATATTGGGTGGCTAGAGCGTATTAATAACCTTTCTATACTTCAGCTATTTTTCATGCAAATGTAGATTAAACGCGTACAGTTCTTATTGGTATTTTATTTAAACACATAGTAGTAGGGCTAAATATGCATGAAAAAATGTTTCAGGGTACTAGTTTATAATAGAGATAATTAAATAAATGAGATTAAGAGGAAATGAATGATAATGAAATAACAATAACTATATCAATTAATGGATAGTTTTAAAAATCAATTCTGAGTATAGGCTCCATACAGTGTACAAAAAAGCTAAGTGTTGTGCCTTCATTTCTTACAAATATAAATAGCTTTACCATGCAGTAAACAGGCAGAGGCTGAGAAGGCCAAATTCAGATATGCTTCCCTGATCAGTGGACTCATAACAGTTTACAGGAGGAGAGAAAATATAAGCTGTTTGCTAATTCAATTGTGAGAAAGGGATATTTTTACATTCTTTCATGAAAGGATGAGCTATTACTTGCTTCTTCACAGTATCAGCTATGTTTTATAGAGGAGATCTTACACTTGGGCTGTCAAAAGGCCACTAAACTATGGAGCTGACTTCTGCATGTACTCTTGAGTATACTCTGGAGGATTTTCCTGTAAAAGAATTTGAAGAGTTTGCTATTTAAGGAATATATATCTGTATGGGTTATAGATTAGGAATTCATGAATTGTTTCTTCAAAACCTTCATGTGCTGTATGTAGTTTTGCTTCTTAGCTGTTGGGGTCATGTTAGAGGTTGTGGAAATTTCAGAGCTGAGCCTTAACTAAAGGCTCATTGGGGATTTGTCTGTAGTGAACATTCACCGCTGAGCCATTCCTCTCCTCTCCTCTCCTCTCCTCTCCTCTCCCTCCTCTCCTCTCTTCTGCTCTCCTCTCCTCTCTTTTGCTCTTCTCTCCTCTCTTTTGCTCTCCTCTCCTCTTCTGTCCTCTCTTTTCTTCTCTCTCTCTCTCTCTCTCTCTCTCTCTCTCTCTCTCTCTCCGCTTCCTGTTTCCACAAAATCTTTTGCAACCATCATGCTCTGCCCAAACATATGTGATTACACAGCCTTGGACTGAACTCTGAATCTTTGAGCCAAAGTAAACCTGTCCGTGTTTGTAATCCTTGTTCTCTTAGTGATTTCCATCATAGCAATGGAATAGTAACACAGGGTGTGTCTGTTTCCACTATTTTCACAATTATACAACAAAGGCATTGTCTTAATAAGCAGTAAGTATCTCAGCATATTGATGGCAGCAAAATAATTCATAATTATAAGTTATTTTATATGAAGAATATTAATATTGATAGTAATAGTTTCCCAAGTTTCATGTATTAGGTGATGGTGGTGAGATTCCCTTCCCAGATATTTTACTTCCCTTGTAATTTGAAAATAACCTTATTAATTCTATCTTTAGGTATTAATATTAGTAGATACAAGGCTAATGTTTGTGCTAAAGTGTTGTGGTTTTCAACAACAATTTAATGATGAATCTGATGATAGCGACAGAGAATATAGCTGGAGAATCATGATGAGATGTCTATAGCCATTTTTAGTTATTATCATGGGCAACTGCACTGCCCTAGCCATTCTCACTCACTCATCAATCCTTATTTTCCTTAACTGAATGCCTGGAGGCCTATTGTAGTCATTATGCTTGTGAATGTGCTTTAGTATCATCATAAAAATATGTCAAGAAGAATCATAGCTATAGATAACTTTGAGATTACATGTATACTTCTGGGGTTTGTAATTTATTTGAATTGTTTACATCAAGCCAACATTGTTCTTTAGATCATGCATGTTTCAGCTAGCTTGATTCTATATCCCAAACTGTTGGTTCCTTCTTCACTGTGAAGCAGACAGCTCTGACCTGAACAACATCCCGCTGGTGTTCAATACTCTGAGCTCACTACTTTGGTCCTTTCGCTGCTGGCATCTTTTTTTTTAATTTTTAAAAATTTTTATTTAATTAATTCATTCAGATTACATCTCAGTTGTTATCCCATCCCTTGTATCCTCCCATTCCTCCCTCCCTTCTGCTTTCTCTCTATCCCCTGTCCTACGTCTATGACCAAGGCAGACACTCTTCCCGACTAAATGGTCATAGGCTCTCAAGTCTCTTTTTGGTAGCCTGCTTATTCTTTCTCAGAGTGCCACCAGGTCTCCCCACTACAGGGAAGTGTTCAAATATGGGGCACCAGAATTTGCGTCTGGGTCAGACCCGCTCTCCACTCAACTGTGGAGAATGTCTTGTCCATTGGCTAGATCTGAGAAGGGGTTCAATGTGAAAGTCTTCACTTACCAGGAGATTGGGATGGATATGAGGACATCCTACTGGGACACAAGGTAATAGAAATATAGGAGAATGGGGAAATAGAAGGATCCAGAGGGTCCTAGAAATCTACAAAAAGAACATTATGATGGGCGGATCTGGGCCCAGGAGTTCTGCTCAAACTACTGCACCAAGCAAGGACAATACTTGCTGCTGGCATCTTAAAGGCTGCTTTTTACTTTCCTAGACACTGGATTAATTTAAACTTTGCTGATTTTCCCACTGTTCCTAGAACTGAAATCTCACTTCCAAGATTTAAATTGCAGTATGGAAGACATTCATTCCGACCATGTGTGCCACTTATTTTGTTCCTTGTCTGGATAGACTTCCCACCATTTCAAATATTCTTTAGGTTTTTTTTTTTTTCATGTAATTTATAACTACTTTGAGACAGTTAATAACATTTTATAGACAACTTTCTCTGTTGGGATTATGGTACAGTTTCTCATCCTAACTGAATCATGATTGATAAAATAACATTTACTCAGTTGAAGTGTCTTTAAATACAGATTACTCTTGTTGAGTAAAATTCCTTAAAAAGATTAAATAGCAGATGGTAAAGGAATGTCTTGTCAAAAGGTAGGTCATGCATTAAATGAAATACAGTCTTAAGTAAATAAGAATTTTTACAGAGTTAAAAGGTGACTATGACACAAAGCTTTGAGAATTTATCACTTATATGTTCAATAGCTATGTGTCTAAATCGTTTACCTGAATTTCAGGAGAAACCATTCAGCTTGTACAGATGAGTAGTTAAATGAAAGAAAACAATGCATGTACTTATTCTATCAAGTAAAAACAGAATAGTCACTAGCATTTTTACATGTGTCTATAATATTCATTCAGTCTTATGTGTTGAAGATATTAGGATAATAAAAACAATTATGAAAAATAATGTCTAATCATTAAGATCTATACAGTTTATAAATTCTAAAATGATTTTTAGACTACAAATATGCTGAAATATAGATTCATGGTAAATAAAATGATAAATAAACACATGAATATATATAAGTTATAGTTCAAACACTTTTTTAAAAGCAAGAGCTTTCTTAAGAAAAGAAAAAAACAGAACACAGATGCTACATAGTGCTTCCTGTGTTTCCAAGAGTCTTGTCCAATCTATTGGAGTTTCAGTACCCTTACAGGCACCACTTCTCTGAAGAAAACATACTTCCCTTCCCCAAGAAGCCACCAATAGAGTATATAAAATTAGGAGAAAAAATAGTGGAGGTGGGGAGAGGGAATACATAGCTACATAAATACACATTTAATATCATTTAATATTGCTTCTAGGAGAATGGCAAGTTCTGCTGGTTTGGAAAAAAGAAATTGCGTTTTGAGATGAGCCGTGTTCTTCCTTAAATCTGGTTCATAGCCTGATATCTAGTTCTTCTACTAAAGGGTCCTTCCTCAAACGTTCATTTCAAAAACCTCTAAAATACTATACTTCTTCGTCTCTATTTTTCTTTCTAATCCTTAACGATTTAATTTACTTTACATTTCCTTTGTGTTAGTTGTTTTAAAGGTGTCTGTTTCCCTTCATCGTCATTTTGTCCTCATGAGTATTTTAATCTATCTCTTGAGTATCACTATTAATGCTACTGGCGATACAAGCTGACTTTGTAGCTCAAATCTCTCTGGTACCATGCTAACTTACATGTACTTCTTAATCTTATAATTGCTATAAGCTTAATGTTTCTGTCACCCTAAAATTCACGCTGAACATCAATCTTTAACATGATGGCTACTTAGAAGGTAGTCCCTTGGGATGGGGGAGTAGGTCCTTGAGGTACGGTCTTCATAAATGGAATTATCATATTCACAAGAAAAGTAATAATGAGCTTCCTTTCTCATATTTTTGCCACACAGGACATCACCATCCAAGAAGAAAACCCGTGATGATGACCACTTCTCACTTCACATCCAGATCTGAAAAGAATAAATTTTTGCTACTGAAGTCACATACCTTGTTACAGTAGTCTAACCCGTGTCAACTAAGACTTTTATTCTAACCTTTAGCCTTCTCATTAGCTGGAAGCATTTACTTTCTCACTTACTCCACTTACTGTGAATCTGAACAAGAGAACTTATCTCAATTACTCCACCTAGAAAAGTAGCTGGCATATGAAGTCTGATAAGTATTTGTTCTATCAAATGAATAATGAAATGTTTCTGACACTAAACACGATGTTGAAGGGTCAGTGATGTAAGAGGCCTCAAATAATTCCCAGGAATTTCATAATCTAAATATGAAATTATTGGTAAATACTGCCACACATGTCTGTGAAAAACTGTTTAAAATGTTTTGTGAATAATGATTATCCCATGTAAAATGTACGCAACGTATTTCCTTAGCTACCCTAACCTCTAACTACTTACAAGTGAAATCATGCATTTTATGTGATGAAACAGTACCTCAAAACAGGTCTAGCACTTCTCCCAAAGAAGCCTCACCCCAGATTCAATGAGTTCAGTGATCCACTGCAGATTATGGTGATACAATGAAGGGCTAAGAAGTGACTAAGGATGGCATTTCCAAGATGATATTTGTATGTTTCAAAATCACAAAATAACAATAAGCCTTTCACTGTTGAATGTTTTAAATTATATAAACAATGATGTATAGAAGCTCAAAATTAACTTTATTGATTTCAATAAGGTAAACTTTTATTTTAAAAATTAGTTAATTGTGCTTTAAATATTTGCTGAACATTTCATTCTACTTTCAAGATATGCACAATAACAAATATCAATTTTATCACCTCATAACTCAATATTTAAGGTGTCGTTTAGATTCAATTATGTTAAAACAATACTTGAATGCTACTATATGTAAAGCACAAATAGTTAAAATGTTCTATTAGGTATCTAGATGTAGAGATACTAAAAAGAATGTTAACCAGAATAATATCGACCTTAGAAAAATATGGGGGCATATTTCAGATAAAGTAGGAAAGAATGCTTTTCCTAATGTAATGAATAAGAGCTGAGATAGGCAATTAATCAAGTACATCCAACTTCTTCAATAGTTATATACACATTCCATATATATCAAGTGTGTTATATTGCTTGTCTTCAGAATGATCATAATGTATTTTATAAATAATTCATTTATATATATATGTTAAAGCCTCTGGTAAATTCTGACACAATCACTATGTAGATTTATATTAATCTTTTTACGTGAATTTGCTAATCTACATACTTTTAGTACATAATGTCATTCATTTAATACTTAGTGGGTAGCATATAAATATAGACACATGTTTTAAAATCTGTGTTTATAGTTTAAATAGATAATCATCACTATTTGTTTCCTTTTTCTAGATTTATTATGCTTTAGCTGTTTGAGTTGAAATGTACACTAGCAATATATGTATATATATATATATTATATATATGCACTACATATAATATATGCATGAAACATTATGAGTTCAGACAAACCTGATTTGTTAAAATTATATGGAGCTGTTTAAAAAGAAAGAAAAACAGGATCTTATAAAATTGGAGGCAATGTTTAGTGTTTTACAAAACAGAGAACAGAGAAAAACCTTCTGAAGAAAATTGGTTATGAATGATGACAGATAATTTATCAGGAAGGCACGAATTAGTAGTTTTATTAGAGATGTGCTTTAAGTTAATGATAAATATATTAAAACTGAATTAAGATTATAAAATATAATTCACTTTTAGTCTTCAAAGCAAGAAATCTTGGGACTACCACGGAGCTACCTCAGAACATGACAGAAGAGACACTCACTGTTCTTAATTGAACTATAGTTATCTGAGAGGGATTTGGATCATGAGAGCCCAGGATATACGAAAATATATGCACACATGCTTCATACATATTGCTCCTGAATAATCCTGAAGTGGGAATGTTTTTTAGATGTGATGATTTTAATGTAACAGAAAGTGCAATATCATCCCAAACTGGCGAATTTATGTCAGGAGCTAAAATCTTCTGAAACTTCTAATAGTACAATTTTGTAAAAACACAACATTTTAGGAAGTGATGATTCATGCAGCTTGGGGTACACGCCGGCTAAGGAAGAACAGCCATGCAAGTTCTGATGATGGGAGCTGGTGGTGAATTTATCTTCTTCGCACAGAGTGCCAAGTGAGAGGAGATAAGGCGGGAGAGATGGGATACCACCTGAGTTCTCATAGGAAAAAACAAAACAAAACAAAAACCCAAAAAACAAAAAACTGGTTAATTGACTTCAAGGCAACCTTCCATAATCTTATCGTGTTGAGATAGTGGGCTCTACTTCTCTCAATTAATTTTTGTTAAGTTTGAGGAAAGTTTATTCTCTAGCATGTGAATGTATTATTTGTCCCTGTCTTGTAAGTAATTCAGAAGTTCCATTCGATTCCACCTCCATTGGATGATCACAAGAATCCAGACAGGGGGCAGTATATAATCCAATCCCCTAAATCCACCCAAGTGTTCTCTTAAGTAAGACACAGGCTCAATATTTAGAGAGGTTTAAGTAAAATAAATGGAATTTACTGCTCTTAAAAATACTGAGAACTCTGAATAACAAAATCTGAACTTGTCTTAACTACTGTCAGCAAGTACAGAATTACGAGTGCTAATTATGAGGGCTGCTGCTAGAAGAGGGGCAAAGTGACCAAGTATTCATGCTATGCTTCACATAACCCCTGGCTTAACTTCAGTGAGATTCCTTAGACACGCCTTTAAAACAAACTATTCAGGAAACTGGGACAGAGGGGAGGACATCCTATTGGGACTCTAAATGAGAGAAGCATGGGAGAATAGCAAAGTAGAAGGATCCAGAGGGGCCTAGAAACCTACAAGTAGAACATTATGATAGACAGATTTGGGCCCAGGGGTCCCACTCAAACTAAGGCACCAGCCAAGGACAATACAGGCGGTAAACTTTAAGCCCCTACCCAGATCTAGCCAACGGTCAGAACAGTCTCCACAGTTGAGTGGAGAGTGGGATATGACTTTCTCACGTACTCTGGTGCCTCACATTTGACCATGTCCCCTGGAGGGGGAGACCTGGTGGCACTCAGAGGAAGGACAGCAGGTTGCCAAGAAGAGACTTGATACCCTATGAGCATATACAGGGAGACGTAATCCCCCTCAGGAACAGTCACAGGGGAGGGGAATAATGGGAAAATGGGGTGGAGGGAAGAATGGGAGGATACAAGGGATGGGATAACCATTGAGATGTAAAAGAATAAATTAAAAAAAACCAAACTATTCACAAATCTTTTTAACTTGTACCATACTGCAAGCCTAGTAGTAAGGCTGTGCTGTGAAGGGGTGTCCTGTGCATTGCAGGGTCTTAGGTGGTGGCAGGAAAGGGCTCCACTAAAAGAATGTAATTCCTATTCACTTGCTCCCTGCAGCCTGACCAGAGCTTCAAGGAGAGACGAGGCATGCTTTACCACCTTTGCTTAGAATGGTTTGGTTAACAGTCCCTAACCTATTTTCTAGCTCAAAGTTTCCTTTATTCTAAATGACTGATCTTCAGCGCCACTACACTCAGTGCCTGCTCTCTTTCAGAAGACAAGAACAGGATATTACTGGTCCTCCAAAGTGATGAAAAAAAAAATAATAATGGAGACTTCCCACAAGAATCTGCCTTCTCGCGGAGGTGTTTGCAATCTGTACTGAAGAACTGGAAAAGCGTATAGAAAATGACACATTCCTTTGTGTTTCTGGTACTTACCAGCCCACGTAAACGCCTGAGCATAAACACCTAAGCTGCAGAACTGCCTTTTTCCTCTCTCTTCTGCCCCGCAGAATCTGCCAGGGCTTCCTTAAGACCCCAGAGCCCATCTCCTGCTTAGACTCCTGAGTCTTTTTCATTTAGCACCCAATCACATTTACATTCTTCTGACTTTCCTTAGATAATTTCCCTGCTGTGCCTGAGGAGAAAATCGTACGACTCTCCTTTTCCTGTCCTGTATTTACAGTCAGTAGTTACCTACCCATTTTTTTTTCTGGCTGTGAACTCTGCACTGGGACCTCTCCCACTGGAATAAAGTGAAAAGTAAAGGAAGTACTGATCTCTCTTTAACAGTATAGGAGCCAGCTCTATTTGTAAGTAGCTATTTCTCACCTTTAAAATAGTAGGACCCAAAAGAACCCAGTCTAAGATCAATGTATGTCTGGGCTTTTCTTTCATGCCTACACATGCATGTCTTTTTAAATTATGAGTTTGTCTTTTGAGAGATTGAACCAACCATCCCGCATACATCAGCCAAGCACTGTATCACTGAGCTATATCCTCACCTCTTCTGAATTCATTTGTAGCAAACCATCTCTCCTACTTCTGAATTACTCACAAGCGGCAAATATCACCAATTAAGTCCTCTGCCCACATTTAAAGGTATGAGAATCTTGAGAGCCCACAAAAGTTTATACCTCATATTTGACTCATTTAACCACAGAAAAGACATACTATAATTCTCTTTGGGGGAGGCTGCTTTTCATGTTTGATGCATCCCCCTCGGTGCATTGTTAGCTCTGCTATTCATGAAAATAGATCAGGAAGTATGCACAGAATGATAGAGTGGCCCTTGAGTTACTACAACCAATGGGATCATAGTTATCATCTGTCAGTACTTGCCTGCATATCCTCCTGGAGTCACATATGAGGTGCTGAGATCTAGAGGCTTCCATGTTCTTGAGGAAAGTTCCTTCTTCTGGACAAAGCTTTATTCTGCTGGGTGTCAAGGTAAATTACATACAGTTAACCTCTCTTTCCATATAAGGGGATTCCATACATAGCAATAAATGGGGATGTTTCCCAAAAACCAGAAGTTTAGCCAGTGCGTTCGTTTTTCAGTCTTAATGATGAAATGTATCTACTGTGATTAAGCCAGCTAGTGACACTTGACAGCTAAAATATTTTTTTTCTGTTTTGGAAAAAATATAAATACCTATACTAATGACCTCTCCATACCTCACTAGTTATTACATCAATAAACTATACAAATAACTATGGTAGCATTTTTAATCACTTTAGCTAATCTTCAGTTTTCTTCCCTGTAGAAACGAAACAAAACAAAACAAAACCTCACTTATTTCATTCTTTCCTCCTCTGAATACCTTCCCAGAACTTGTCTTTCCCTGCCCTCCTCCTTAATAAATAGGCCCAGTGTTAAACATAAGCCTTTTGCACCTCTGTTAATCTTGGCAGACAGTAGGATACTGAAACATGCTGGCTGGTGAGAAAGAAGATGCTTTTCATGTGGCTTGGCAGTGCAAACATTGGAGAGTGTTCACTTCTCTTCCATGGAGCTTATATACACTGAGTGCCTATGGCTTTAGTTTTTCTAGAAGAAAGACAATGCTTTAGAGAAGAACCCCACTAAACAGTAAAGGCACATCATAAGATATTTTCAAAGTGAAAAACATATTATTTCCTAAGCAAACTGAATATTTTAAAGGGGATAATTTTTAATATAGATTTTTCTTTCATAAGTTACATTCCTACCAAAGTTTCTCTTCTTTCCTCTCCTCCCTGCTCCTACCCCCAACATCCCCTCTGCCCTGATCCAATCTTCCTTTCCCTTCTGAAAGGGGCAGGCCTTATCAAGTTGCAGTAAGATTAGGCACTTCCCTCATATTAAGTCTGGACAAGACAAACAAGCGTGAGGAAAAGGATCCCAAAAGCAGACGGAAAAGTTAGAGACAGACCCAGCTCCCACTGTTAGGAGTCCCACAGGAACACC
Source organism: Acomys russatus (assembly GCF_903995435.1). NCBI lineage: Eukaryota > Metazoa > Chordata > Mammalia > Rodentia > Muridae > Acomys > Acomys russatus. The sequence goes on along the minus strand of NC_067137.1, from coordinate 104,054,964 downwards.
AAGCTACACCACCATAACATATACACAGAGGTCCTAGGTTAGACCAATACAGGCTCTCTGGCTGGCAATTCGGTCTCTGTGAGCCCTGGTTAATTCATTCTGTAAGTTTGCTTGTGGTGGTTCTTTTTACCTTTTCTGGCTTCTAACAAAGTTTTCCAATCCTCTTCCTCTCTCCACAACATTCCCCAAGCTCTGCTTAATGTTTGACCGTGGGTCTCTGCATCTTCTCTCATCAGTTTCTGGGTGAAGCCTCTCTCATGATCATCAAGCTAGGATCCTCTCTACAAGTTAAATGGAAAATCATTAAAAATCATGTCATTGACTTTTTTCTTTCTCTTTCTTTCTTTCTTTCTTTCTTTCTTTCTTTTCTTTCTTTCTCTTATTTTGCTGATCATGTTTAGTTCTATCCCAAATCTCTGGCTAATCAACCTCTGGTTTTGGCCATCCAGATAGAGTCACAGTAGGCTACTTCCTGTGGCACTGGTCTCAAGTCAATGGCTGGCCATTTTCACAAGTTATGTGCCATCTTCTTCCTAGTGCATATTGTAGGCAAGACAAATTGTAGACTGAAGATTTTGTGGCTGGGTTGGTCTTCTGATCCCACCGCTGGAAGTTTTAACTGGTTACAGGAGATGGCCGGCTCAGGCTCTGTATCATCCATTACTAGGAGCCTTCCTTAGGGCCACCTTCATAGATTCCTGGAAGTCTCCATTGCATTAGTTTTCTACCTCAGCCTTTAAAATTAGGCCCCAATTCCTGTTATCCTCTCCAAGTACTCTTTCCCTCCAGGCCCCCCAATACATGTTCCCTCCTGTTCTCATCCCCACTCATCCGATTTAGGTGGTTATTTTTTAACAAATGGATTAAAACTGCTTGCTAAAGCATTCTGCTTGGGTAATTACTCCATGTAGGATTCCGTTTAATATTGCCACACAAAGCAGGAATATTCAATATATATTGATAGAATAAGGTTGAGATGAGGCATGGCATTTTTAGAAAGTGTGAGGTGGTTGTGATTTGGGTTGGTTGGTTTTTTGAGAGCGCATATCCCTGTGTGGTCCTAGCTGGCCGGAACTCATATGAAGACTACACAGGCAGCACAGAATTTACCTACTTTTCCTTCCCAAGTGCCTCAATTCTTTTATGTGTGGAGTTCATGCCTGGCCTAGAAAGTATGTGATTTTAAATCAAAATCCTGACAATTCCTATTAATTAATGTGTTCATATAGCTTTGGGAATTGGACTGGGCTTTATGAATGTATATGCTGATATCGCAGAAGGTAGAGCAACCCTGGGGAATGTCACCCACCACATGGGATAGTTCCTCTCTTTGCAGATGATCATGTGTGGGCTCTTCCAGATAAACAACGTATTGTAAGGTGTTTGGTCATGCTACTATCTTCTTGTTTGATTTGTTCTCAAAAGTTATATGAAATATACAACAGAAAATACCCAGAGTATAATAACTATTAAATTGTACAAGATGTTCTTTACTTTATTTACATAGAAAATGATAAATATTCAGAATTTGTAAATCAAAGACATCTGAAAAAAAAATAAATACTGGAAAGCTGTCTTCAAAGCAATGGCACTTGCTCCTGCAGAACATTAGCCTATATTTATGCACCCTTGTTTTCTTACATGTTTAGTTGCCCTTGGTGCAAATGTAATCAACATTTAATGGTTATCAAATGTGTAAGAGAAAGCAATCATCTAGTTGAGGATATATAAGCTCTATTATAAAACTTGGAGATAAGAAAGTACCCTGGGCCCAAAATGCTGTACACAGTAATAGGATAGGAAATTGAATTGTGACATTTGGCATAATTGTCTGCTAAAAGTCACCTTATGCATATAAACATTTTGTTGTTTTAATTAAATATTTTAACTGAAATACAATTATGTCACCTCCTCCCTTACCCATTTTTCTTAAAGCTCTTCCTTATCTCATCACTCTCTCTCAATTTGATGGTCAATGCTTTTGTTTTTACATATATATTACATAAATACATAACTACATCATGCTATCACTATTTAATTTGCCTTTATTATACTTCTAAAATAGATCACCTTTTATTAGATAACCAATTTGGGAACTCTTACCAAGGGAAGACTAATTTTTCCATCTCATTAGTCGAAATGTATTACATCTTTCTGGGTTTCTACCTTACAAAAGAAAAAATTCACCTATTCACCCACTTGTGCATTTAATCACTAATTTCCATATATATTTTGTGAAAGCACATAGAATACAATATCTTCCTTAAAATTTAAGGATCTTAACAAATAATGCATAGACAACTGAGGTGAGAGAAAAATCTGATGTTATTGTTTTTTTTTAAATTACATGTATTATCTATAGGCCCAGCTAGGAATCAATCAAGACACAGACACTTGCTATATTTTAAAATAGCCTTAGTTAACCTGGGGCAGTGTAGATACCAATCCTCTAAATTATTATCCATAGTAGGGCCTCAAGCATGGGATCCTTGCCTCAATCCCATGTCATCTGCTTCTAATAACTTCTATCAAGCTACCTCCCATCCATAATCCCAAATATTAGTTCATGTTCTTCATCTGGGCCAGATTCTCCATCCACACCGACCATGTGCTTCTCCTCCAGCTAACCCATAGCGACCTTCCTCTCTTTCCTTCAGGATCTCTCTCCCTTCTCCCCATGGCGGTCTTTCTTTTTCCTCTTTATGGTGGTCTCTCTTCTTTTTTTCAAAATTCCCCTCTTTCCTAGCCCCACCTTTCTCTATTGCCCAGCCCAGGTGAGTCGACTTTTTATTAAACAAATGGTAAGTCACAGAGACAGTAAACAGTAATTAACATCAAAATACATCAGACCATGCCCCAACATGATGAAGCTTGAACTAATTGTTTAGAATACTGCAATTGATATGAGAATGTTTTTAAAACTTTGTGTATACCCCTTTCTATAAATATATATCTTGATATGGAGTTATTAATGTCTTTTTAATGTGGTCGGGCAAGATCATTTGGGGATATTATATAATGCCTAAAATCTAAAAATTCTGAAAACTAAATTACTTTTGACAATTAACATTTTAAGTTATGGGTCAACAGCTTTCACCATATGAGGGAGAGGAGTTCTATGAACTCACAGGGGGTGCTATATTTTGTACTTCAACATGGAGTGTCATTCAAAAGTTGTCAGCTGGTATGAATCCCTCTGTGGGGCTGCCTGCATGTGTGGGGCTAAAGTTTGCTGAACAGTCAGAGAATGGAAGTCTTTCTCTTTGAAGAACACAGGGTGCCTACCAAGGAGATACAATGGCATCCTGTTTAACAGAGGTGACTAGTCACTACCCATGTGGTCAGACACAAAAATAATTGAAACATGGTGTTACTGAAGTTTCCTGCTTCCTGTCTTGGTTAAAGAAAGGAAAGAACAGAGTGCACAGGGTAGGGTTTCAGGTTTCAGCTTTTCCAGTCTCTCAGACATGAACTAAATTGCAGAAAAGAAAACCGAAAGGACTCGAGCATCATCAAGTACACTGGGATGTGAGAATTAGAGGGTGAATGTATCGTACAGTGCTACTTGCTGTCCACTCTGCTCTAACAAACTCACAATTGCTGAGGTCATGTCATTGTATGAATCCACTATAAGTCATCACACACATGAAAAGTCAACTGCAACAATTAGCATATACATCATGCTCTCAAGTCAAAGACATGTGCCAGCCTCAAAATATTGCAACATTCCCTGTGTAATCTCTGTCCAGTTTGTGCTTGAGTGTCTCTGTGTCAATGGTCTGAACAAATAAAAGCAATTTATTCCAGTACTTACATGCAGATAACCACATGAAAGCCCTACATACTATACACATGCTACTCTCCAAACATAGGCGCAGATATGATTCATTGGTACAACTTCTTCCATTCCAGAGATAATTTCTGGGTATAGGTTTCCAGAACCACATAAGGGTGAGGAGACTAGCCTGAAAATTCTTACTGCAAACTCTGCTGTAAAAGTATATGTTTTTGAGGGAAAGACATGAGAACTGTCTAAGGTACATACTCACACTGTTCTACTGGATTTAGATTAAATTGAGCTCTCAATTACAGAGGATCCTTTTAATATAGGCAATGAATGTCATGTGGCTCATTCTATCGCAGAGATTTAAAAAGACATAGAAATCTGAAATGAAATAAGCACTTGGTTCTTATGTCTTCTGATTTAATTTTCTACTTTACGGGTTGTGAAAAACCAATGTTTAGTGGCGAGAGACAGCTCAGTGGGAAGAAGGACAACACTGAAACTGCACGAGATTAAAAGGATGATCCTGCATTACAAACGATTTCTGAGGGCTGTTGGAACGTTTTGTGTACTATGGGAAATAATAGAAAATCCTATGAGACAACTACATTTAAGCTTGAATTTTATTTTTCATGAGGATGTAAGTGGCGATGCAAGGCTTCACATAGATGATATGATGCCCGCCCTTAAACGCAAGGGCTCATTTTGAGTACAATAAACATCCCACATGCACAGCACTCTAAGCATTCCTCTCAATACACAAACATCCGTGGAGCTGAGACTAACACAGCCATATGTGAGGATTCCTGCATATAGATCTATCTTGCTTTGTAATCCGGGGAAACTAAGTTGGAAATTGAGAGACTTCGTGTTATTCAAAACATTACTGCATCTTCATGAGAATACATGATGTTCAAGTTGTAGCCTTCACTGAGTAAGCCATCATAGCTTTCCTAAGGTCTAAGATGGTAAGATCTTCACATCCTTGAGAAGCCTGAAGGAGCATAGGCAAGATCTAGTCATTCTCAAGGCTGCCATGGAACAAAAATGCACCTTTTTATTTCCTGGCTTCATGTTTATGTTCTCAGTATCCTTAGAAAATTGATGAGTCCAGTCCAAGCTGAACATCCTCTAAAATAGGCCACAGAGTAATTGTTCTTTCTGTGTTCCCTATAGCATTAGGTCCTCACATGGTGATTGTTCACAGTCAATTCTTTGTGGCTGTCTTTGAGGAACCCCTTCAGGAACCAGGAGCAGTATCACCTGGAGGAGTGTGAGGGAGCTTAGTTATCTTCACTGGCCATTTTTATATCATCTAAGGTTCTCCTTTCAAGAACTGAGGGCTACTTCATTCTCTCTTTCTCTTTCCTCCACAGATTATGACTGTAAAATATTGTCCTCCATTTCTAGAAGAGATGACATCTAATTATTGAGTGAGTGATAAACTGGGATTTTTTTAAAAATTCAGACTGTTATCTGAAAAAAATGGTGTATGCTACTATGAAGAGTGAAAAAAACCTGTGGGCGAATGTGTAAAGAAAGGATAAAGTCAACAGCAAAAGCGTATATTTCTTTTTACATGAGAATGTCCATATCAGGGACCAATGCCTCTCATGTCAGTGGGGTGAGACTCAGAGGGATGCTAATGCCTTCTAATGGGTGAATTTGAATGCTGACAGCATAAGGAAGTATGAGTGTTTTGAAACAATTGACCCACATACGCAAAAACTAGCAACTAAACCTCCTCTCCCTGGATGTTTGCAGCCTAAGACTTCCTGCTTACAAGAATGTCTTACTGAGACTAGCTAGCCCCTCTTGACTTGTGTTATACTTAATTAACCCACTGGCATTCTCAGTTGCTATGTAGTTGGTATCATTATACCAGAGTGCAAACAGCCAACCTGACCTAAGCTTTTCTCTACATTTGGCTATTCTTTCTTTCTTTCCTTACCCTACCTTCCCCAGTCAGCTTCCTAAGACAAAACAGTAGGGTTCACTCTATGGTATATAGTATCTTCTTTCACAATAGAGATTGAGCCAAGACCTATTTTCTGGAGCTTTGGTCTGTTCCTGTGTATTAGAAATGTCACCATCAATCATGAGGATGATGGCAACAATTTTTCATAACCATCATTGTCAGAACAAATCTTCATCATTTAGCATAGGAAATTTGTTAGTCAACCATCTATTCTTGAACTACCCTCCATCCCCAACCCAATTTTATCTATGTGATTTGTTTTTTCTATTTGATTTCTTCAAGAAGCATATTTTATTTTATTTTATATTGATTCTTGGTGAATTTTACATCACGCACTCCAGTCCCATTTATTTCCCCATTCTTGCAGATCCACCTCCACCCTTGCAGCCTCTCCTCTTATAAAAAGCTAAATAAAAACAAAAAAGATTTCACTGTGGAAGTTGCAGTGTACTGCAGTGTGTCATCTAATATACGCCTTTGTCCAAGTAGCTTCCCTTTCAAATGTTCATTGCAATGAGGCATCATAGGTCTTGTTCAAGACCTTTTGCTTCGTCCACACTATCAATATTGGATTGTCACTGGAACCCCTCTTGGATATTCTATTATTACCCTGTGTCATGAAGATCCTATAGCATTTTCCCCCAAGACTGACACTTTCACACCCTCTGGCACTTCATGGATGGGGTAGATGTTGGAGGGAGCTAATTCAATGCCCTGGATCTTGGCCTGGGCAGTAGTTAAATTTTTCTGCCCCCAGCTCTCCTGCATCCACACCACCAGGGCAACTCTTCCTCTTTGCCCATCATAGAGTTGTCTAGCCGCATAGTGGTTATTTTTAATTCACTGGTATGGAATTTTGTATGCAGATGGAAAATAAGTTTAATTATAAATACAGTGGTATATAACTCAAATGTAAGATTATTCTTCACACACATTATATATATATATATGTATATATATATATATATATATATATATATATATATATATATATTACTCTAATATGAGGTATTGTACCCATATAATTCACTAATAATAAAAAGTTTACTTCCAGTCCTTTGAAAGTGCTATTGTAGGCTGTTTAGGATAAATAAGTTACAAGTTAATTGTTAGTTGACCAAATCATGGTCATATTAATTACTAGTCTATTTTATCACAAGAATATACATCTTAGGTGCAGCAGATAGATATGATTCTATAGAAAGATAAGGTAGGATAGTTAGATAGGGTGTTCAAGAACTTCAGAGACATGCGGAATATGGCATTAAAAAATTTAAATTATTTTAAAGATTCAATGACAATGAGACAGGTTAATTCCTGACAACACTCAGCCTAGCTCAAAGAGGATGATGAGCATCAAAGGACCTCATTATTGAGATGGCTTCAAATGTGGCAAACAAGACACTAGGCAAAATGTCCTCATTTCTACCACAGACAGAATTCTGCCTAAAAAAGGGCACGCTTGAATACAGGCAGAGTCTATGGCCAAACTCTGCCAAGACAGGATAAGCAAGTCCTCAGTAGTTCTTGCCTCACAAATATGTCTGTCAGATATATTGGGCCAGAAAGCTGAGGACAATGCTCCAATGTTATAGAGAATTTTCGGTGACTACTCAGGTAGCAAACTGTCACTGTCATCTTCTCATTTAGAAAGTCATTAACTTGGATGCCCGACCTACTCAGGTAATCAAGTTTATTCCTTCTCAAGTTTCTGGTACAGTTGAAGACCAGGTAGTTTAGTTTTACAATGAAGCTTAGTTGTTTAGGGGTTAAAATGTTTATAGGTCTAGATAGATGCTTTAAGTTGATAATGAAAAGATGTGATGGAGATTGATTTACATTCAGAATTTCAGATGCACCAAGATAGGAAAGATGTTTTCTTCAAGGCTGTCAAATACAATTATCCAATGTAGCATTTATATACTTCCTGATTGTGCCATGGTTCGTCTTGCTATAGGTAGTCTATTGTGTGTGTATGTATGTATATGTATATATATATGTATATATGTATGTATGCATGTATATATATATATTTAAATAAAATAATATAAATATATGTGCTGGCAATTGGAAGCTTGCCCATATCCAGTGAATATATGGACAATGTAAATTGGATTTCTTCTTCTCCTTTTTCCTTTTTCTTCTTCTTCTTCTTCTTCTTCTTCTTCTTCTTCTTCTTCTTCTTCTTCTCTTCTTCTTCTCTCTTCTTCTTTCTTCTTCTCTTCTCTCTTCTCCTCCTTCTCCTCCTCCTCCTCCTCCTCCTCCTCGTCCTCCTCCTCCTCTTCCTCCCCCTCCTTCTTCCTTAATTTGGATTTGATGGGGATGTCATGAGGACGGAGAAGTACACCTGGGGGGACTGAGAAGTGAGTGTGATCAGGATGCATAACGTGAACTTCCTAAATAACAATTAAACATATTATGTTAAAAAAAAGATCACTATCATTTACCTTTTTCTGCTACATTAAAAACTCTGGTTGTTTTATTTAAACATAATCTTTCCAGTGTATATCTTAAACTGTAGGGTTTTTTTTTTTTTTTGGAACTATTTGCAAGTTATAATAAAGTCATTTTTTGGAAGATTCAGTATTTTTCTGTCACTGGAATTTCAATAGTCTTATTTCTGGCCAAGTATGGCACTGAGAGAAATGAAGGCAAAGCAGCCAAGGTTCTTACATTTCAAAGCAAGCCTATGATACATATCAGGACTTATGTAAGCATTGCCTTCTTTTCCCCAGGAGACTAACTTCCCAGAGTCACTGGCCATCTACATAGGCTTCTGAAGGACTGCAATCAGGAAACTGACTTGCAAACTTGGTTGAAGTTTATAAATGAATCTTGGCCTGAGTATATCAGAAACGAAAATTATCTTCAATTTTGCTTTCTCCTGCCTTTCTCATGGTCATGGTTAACATTTGTTCCTTTTGAAAGGACATGCATTAATGATTTGCACATATTAAATGCTAACCTTGAATTTTTGTCTACTATTCATGTTATCCAATTTAGAGTGAAGTGTTGAAGAATAGGTCCAAGGGTGGGAGGGACAAAACTACAAAGTTAAGTTAATGTTCTCCAACTCCTGAGTCATCATGTTTCTTGTGATCATGCAGCTGACCTTTTTGCCTCCTAAAGTTCTCTATAAGATGCACACAAAGAGATCTCCCTTGCTCCTCAGATCAATCACTGAGTCTACATGGGCCCCCTGTTACACAAAACCACAGTAGGGAATTCAAAGAAATACAGTACAAGCTTTCCAGTGTTCAAACAATTAGGTTGGTGTTTATGCAGAACTGGTGGCCCTCTTTAACCCTGTTCAAAACAGCATAAAAAACAAATATCACTGGCTCATAGGAGAGAAGCAAGGCCACATGGACATAATTTGTAAGTTAATTAGCACAGTGTACTGGGCCAAGAAGTGACGGACATGACACCTGCTTCCAGGGAACAAACGAGGAAAGATGAAAGAAAAACACAGGCAAGCTTCTTCTCTCAGGAGGCATGTGGTTACACGTAGGTCACATTGTCTGGTACACAATACAGAATTTTAATTGAGCAAAATGACTTTGAAAGTCTAGCTATAACTATGAACGCAATTAAAATTGGCCAGCCTCTGCCAAGACAGGGTAAGAAAGTCCTCGATAGTTCCTGCTTCACATATATGTCTGTCAGATATACTGGGCCAGAAGGCTGAAGATAATACTCCAATGTTTTAGAGAGTTTTGTGTGACTGGTCAGGCAGCTAACTGTCTCTATCATTTTTTTTTTCATTTTGGAAGCTGCTAACTGTACCTCCAGTTTACCCAAATAATTAAATTTTACTCTTTCTCAAGTCTCTGATGAGGTTGAAGACCAGATAGTTTAGTTTTACAATTAAACTTAGTAGTACCCCAATTAATCTTAGGGGGTAAGTTATATTTAGGTCTACATAGATATTTTAAGTTGATAGAAATGAGATACGATAGATACTGATTTATATTCAGAGTTTTAGACTCACCAAGATAGGAAAGATGTTTTCTTCAAAGCTACCAAATAAAAATAGCCAAAACACTAAGAATGTAACATTTATTTAATTCCTGATTGTTTCATGGTTCTTATTGTATGTAGTGCATTTTATTTATGTGTAAAAGAACTGTAAAAAAATACATACACTGAAATTTCTAACCAGATAAATAATTATTGGTATGTACAAAGAGGAAGCATTTATATACTGAGTTATTTCAGATATCAAAAATGTTTTTTATATATAAAAATCTGTGCATTTCCCTATTTTTTATTTAAGAATTTTCTAAAAAAACATTATTTAAAAATCAAAGCTCATAATAAATGTTTATAAAGAAAACAACACAAATGAATAATTCATAATATTTTGATTTATGTATTAATATATCTATCTATCTATTTATTTTAGTCTCCAGAAAGTCTAAAGTGCATAAGAATAATATAACCTTACAAGAATTTTAATCCATCAAAATGACTACTCTGGCAAAGGAGCACCTTCAAAGACCTTATAAGTCTATACCATCTGGCTGGATCTGGATGAAATACACACATTTAATACATCTGGATGGAATCTAGACACATACTTAGTATACATTGTTAATCTTTAAAAAGAATGACACCTATGGATGGGCAGACCAACTGAGGAATTAGAGAAAGATTTGACACAATGAGTCAGAGATAGGAAATGGCCAACTCTTAGGAGAACAGACAGAAAGGGGCTACTTAAGTGCAAGTCAGGGAGAGAGGGTTGCTGAACTTGGTACAGTTCAGATGAATGCAGCTGAGTTCAGTTGAGTTCATGCAGTTCCATTCAGTTCTGTTCAATTCATGCAGTCAGGGAAATTCAGGTCACAGAATTCATTGGTGGTTTTTCCAAGCAGAGCAATTCAGTCAGAAGCCAAGAGAAGCCAGACTGAATTAGTTAGGGTGCAGTGCAGTTTGAACCAGAACAGCTAAGTTGAACCAGCCAGCCAGAGGTTAGAAAGAAGTAGAAAGGGTGAGTTTATTCAGCAATAAGTCTTGGAGACTGAAAACATTCTAGGCCTAGGTTAGCAGATAGAGGCTGTAAGCTAAAGCCTTCATAGTCTGGGTTTGCAGAAGATGCGATTGTGCAGAGGCTAGAAGTTTCCAGGCATAAGTCTTAGGGATAGTTAGATAGAAATGCTCTGGGCTCAGGCCAAGCCATGTACTCATAAAGCTTAGGTATTGCTCTCCTCTCATCCCATTTCCTGACAAAATAAAAACAACATTTACAATGACCAGTCAATATTCTATGTTTTTCTGTTTTGAATGAGACTAGGATTTTCTTTCACCATATGTTTAGGCAATAGTAATTGATGAAACTCAATTGCTACCTTTCAAGGAGACAAAAATTTCAGCATCTGTTTGTATAAAAATATGCAAAATAAATCGATAAACATACACAGAACTGCTAGAAGAAAATCAACGGGGAATTGGGTTTTATTTTCAAGCTAAGGAGTCTGAGGGGGACAATTTCAAGAAGCTTGTTTGTTAAAATTTATTATGGAGTGCAATGCCTATAGTGCAATGTCTATTGCAGAAGGAGAAGCAAAAGTGGGTGGGGTTGGAAAGCAGAGCATTTGCAACAGAGGCTCAAGCTAATCCTACAATAACCTCAGACTGGAAAAGCTCTAAGAGTCTTCTTAAGTTAAATATTGAGCCATTGCCTTTTACCACTGCCACTTTGGACATTATCCACACACACTAGTATGTCTGGTGTGTGTGTGTGTGTGTGTGTGTGTGTGTGTGTGTGTGTGTGTGTGTGTGTGTGTGTGTGTGTTATTATACCATGAAACCTTAATCTCATAAAAACAACAAAATAAGCATTATTTTGCTTTTAAATAAAAAGACACTATGTAAGATTTATCTAATACAGTGGTTACCAAAAAAATATTAGCCTGCCCTCAAGTAGCATTAGTAATGAGCACCTGGGAAAGTGCTAACATTTTTCCAGTCCTGGCCCAAGATAACTGAATTGAAAGCTCTGTTCCCCCTTCCCCCAACACACACACAATTTGTTGTACTAAGCCCTCTAGAGGGTTCCAAGACTCTCAAAAGTTTGAGAACTACAGACTTAGTACAATACTTTAAAACAAAACTGAGCATTTGACAATTGTAAAACTCACAAAGGCGATTGAAGTGTCACAGAACTCTGTGATGGGGCTGGACCTAAGAACAGGTTACATACATGATTAGATTAGTTCTATTTTCTTTTCTTGAAAATTTTCTCAGTCTTCCTTGGGGGCTTGACTATTTCAGTAAGTTATGCAGGTGTTGTCTGGCAGTATTACACCTGCAGCAGGTCCTGTGTGTCAGGCTTGCCCATCTGAGCCTGAAGGAAGTGCTCAACAGGAAGTACACGCCTCCTTACTTGGATTGATGCTAAGAAATAAAGCAGTCTTGAGACTGACAGGATTTTTATTTAGGCAAGTCTCATCAAGGCCAGGAAGTAGTTTCTCAGAGATTCACAATGACAGAGCAGAGAAGAAGGTTTACCTGAAGAATTATTTTTACAGCAAGAATTTTGTCATATAAATTTATACCTAACCCTTCCTTTGTGGAACTTCAGCTGACTGCAATTTGAATGGAGATTCTTGATCATTAAATACCTAGGTGAAAGCTTTTGGGATTTAGGAACACAATAAAGTCTGGACAGAAAGAAAGGAGGCATTTTAAAGTAGGCGCATCTGGCAGATACTTCTTAACAGGGCATTGAAGATTAACACCATCAGTGAATTTTGTGTATGTAAGTGTACATTTCATTTCACATTTATTCTGACATCCATAGTGTCATCCTAGTATCTTTTAATTGGATATACAAGGGTTACACTCTGGGGTCATTTCTACAGTTTGTTGGATGAATAATATTATTATTGTCTCAATAAACAGTTACTAATAATATAGCAATTTACATATAAGTGAATTCCAACAATTGTAGTAGAAATTAAAGTATTGTTGCCCATTGTACTGTTTTGTGTATGCTCTTGTGTGCACGATTTGTGGGTACACATTCACAAGTGTGTGGAGACCAATGGTGAAAACCAGGTCTCTTCCTCTATTGATACTTATTTTTTGAGACAGGTCTCCCACTAAACCTGGAGCATTCCCATTAGGCTAGACTACCTGGTTATTTGGTCATAAAAATCTGTTTCTCTCAATGTCTTTTGAAGTAGAATTATGAATCTATACCAAATCACATGGCTTTTTTTACACACGTGCTTGTGAGTTCCACTTGGGTCATCATAATTTCTAGATAAGCACTTTATCAAACGAGCCATTTCCTTAGCACATATTTCCATAATTTTTTTTACAGGAAGACTACAGCTTTCAAGATAGTTGATTAGGCTAAATTTATATTTTAAAAAATCAATCTGTATAATTATCTGCACCGGGCATTCAAATTCTTAAACAATTCTCAGAAGTAGTTAGAAATTGTTTCAGCATTACATGGGATATCTTGAAATTCTGGGTGCTTTGCTTCATCTTCAGAGACTAAATCTGAATGTAGCACTCTGTAGCCCAGCAACAATTGAAATTCAGTTACCAGATCAAATAAAGCAGGAGATGCAAGCCATTCATTTCTCTACAGATTTAGGTACTTTTATTTCTCTAATGCCATCGGGTGATGACAGTAGGAAAAAGGACAGAACATTTTGAGAAAATTCTGCTGAAGTTCTGATTATATGGAAAAGCATGCTCAACTCAGATCATGAGTCATAGGCAGCTATGAATGATTCCCCTGGCCTTTCAGTCAAAATCACTTCAAGCCTAGGTCTGATTAGCCTTTGGGGACAGATGAGATCAGAAGTGCAGTGTGTCTGGCTTTAGGGTATCACAGTCCCTCTCTGATGGCATAAATGTCCCTTCACTCAGAAAGGTGATAAGAGAGCAGGTTTCCTAATAGGTGACTTGGGAATACAGGAACAGGGGCCAACTTTCAATCTTTGTAGATGGAGACTCGCCATTGACATGCCTGAGTTTTGACAGGAATACTGCAGCTGCTTGTACTCAGACCTTAAATTGGAGAGAGGAAAATGCAGGACCTGTCATTGGCTGATGATGGATTTTCATCTGCTCATAACAAACCCGAGTAGCTCCGACAGCCTGTTGAAATAAATTTAATGTTATTTTGGAAAAAAAAGAGAAAGAAAGCAATAGTGGATTCATTTTTTTTTTTTTTTTTTTTTTTTTTTTTTTTTTGTGCAGCTAAATTCAATCCTGTGTAGAAGTAAAGCTAACATAATTTGAAGTGCCACAAGAACCTTAAGTCTCCCACAGGACTTTTTAACTTCTTCTTTCTTTCTTCTTCCTCCTATGCCTTGTGTCTGAGTGTCTTTCCCCTGGACCTTAAAGGAACTTCTTGATGGTTATATAATGGAAGCATGTACTTAGTTTGATTATATCTCTCTTAATCCCCAGGGAATTTTTATCTTCCTGCATAGATGGAAGGGCAAATAAACCCAAAGGGGCTACTGGTTGCCTCTGTAATTTCTGTGTCCCTAAAGTGGTAGATAATGAGGATAGCAATGCAGTCACCCCTTTGGGGCACTATTTGATCAATAAAAAAATGGCTTTTATATTTCCTGACAAGCTAATGATTAGGATGTCAGATGTTGGTCTTTTTTTTTTCCCATCCCAAATAAGCCCTCAGTCCTAGAGTAAATTCTGCATCAATATTAGGAATACCTATGCTAGACTTCATTGAGTTATATTTATTGACATGCCAGAAACAAATATATTATGTATGAAGAAAATGATGAATATGTCATAACATCACTGTAGAAGAGATAACCTGTCCTAATGTTTGAGTTATTGCTATACCTTTGTAATCTTTTGTGCTCTCGCTTTCTCTTTCCCTCCCTCCATCCTTCTCCTCCTACCTCTCTCCCTCCTACCCTCTACCTCTGTCTCTATCTGTCTCTGTCTCTGTCTGTCTGTCTGTCTGTCTGTTTGTCTCTCTCTCTCTCTCTCTCTCTCTCTCTCTCTCTCTCTCTCTCTCTCTCTCTCTCTCTCTCTCTCTGACACACACATACACAAAACAAATCTTTGGAAAAATGGGAAAATGACTGTCTTTTAAAAACATAACTCCATATTTTCATTGATGTTTATGATTTTTGTTCTTTTTTGTATAATATATAATTTCTCCAACTGTGGCTCCTAGTTAAACATTATCTCTACTACTTGGATTAATGAGAAAGATTCTCTGGTAAACATGTCAGATTTTCCCAATGAGAAATTTTTGAGTCACTGCCAGCAAACTGTTGCAATATATTTCTAGTAATTTCTGATACATGCTAGCTAGTGAAGACAGCTGGTTAGCAGTGTTTGGGAGTGGGAGAGAATTCCCAGTTTACAGCATAACACCATTGGGGTCTTTTGTAAGTTTTGTAACAATACTGGTATATAGCTGTGGGAACAGACAATATCTATAAAATCCAATTATTTGTTCCCTATTTCTATTATTATTATTTCACTAACTCTGAAACTATTGGTTCCTCT
Source organism: Acomys russatus (assembly GCF_903995435.1). Taxonomy (NCBI): domain Eukaryota; kingdom Metazoa; phylum Chordata; class Mammalia; order Rodentia; family Muridae; genus Acomys; species Acomys russatus. Next base: position 104,039,686 of record NC_067137.1, on the reverse strand, counting down.
GCCAGACTTCATTTAAGGCACTTGTTATTCTTACATTTAAAATACTTATCTTTATTGTCTCTCATTTGAAATATCATTCCAATCTCTTGACATTTGCCCCTCAAGCCCTTCTTCATGGGTAACTATATATGATTTGGATGTAAAAGGTCCTCCATAGGTTCATGGATTGAAATACTTCATCCCTAGCTGATGGTAACTCTTGGCAGGGTTTTGAAACATTTAGCAGGTGGATTTTCACTTGATATGAGACACTGGACATGACCTTTGATATGGTATAGCCTGATTCCATTTCCTGTTCATTTTTCTTCTTAACTGTGGACACAACATGACCTGATGCATCTCTTTTTTTATTTTCTTTCTTCCTCTACCATGTTGATCCTTCAGATTGCTTACTTTTTGTTCTTTGAAGCTTGTTACCAGTCCCTCAAAACTATAGAACAATAAAACAATAATTTTACATCTAGTCTTCCTAATTATTATTTGGGATGGTTTAGTAGGGCACTTTATTTTTGTAAACAATGCTAGAATAATAAGAGAAAAGCATGCATATGTTTCAAACTTATATACTTCCTATATACATTGTAGATACTTAGAGAAATGAGTCACCTTATGGAAGGTATGATGGTTAATTTTGACAGTCAGTTTACCAGGACCTAGAATCATTTAGAAGACAAACTTCTGGGAATGCTTGAGAGTATCTTTCTGGATTGTATTACTTGAGATAGGAAGATGCACCTTTAATACGGTTGACATGATTTCACGAGCTGGGATCCTGGACTTGATGAAGAGAAAATACCAACCAACCAAACAAAAAGAAACAAGCATGCAATGCTGAGTATCAGCATTCATTTCTTTGTGCTTCCTAACTATGGATGCAATGTGACCAGTTGGTTCACGCTCCTGTAACCATGTCTTTTCCTCCATCTTGGATAGTATCCTAACGACTATATGTAAGCCAAAATAAGCCGTTCTTGTATTACATTGGAAGAAATTTAATTGTAGAACAAGAAACTAACGCAGGAGATGAATGTCAGCTTAAATATCATTTTTCCTGATATGAGTAAGAGTGTCATGAAGACAATAGTGAGGAGCCGATTAGGAAAAGTACAGGAAAAAAAAAAGTTAAGTTAATCTGGCTGACTTCAGCCTTTGCTTCTCCTGCCATTCTACTTCCTCCAGTGATCCCCCAGCCTTGTTTCACAGTACAAAAAGAGAGATTTACAGAGTGAGCTCTACTTTAAGATTGCCAAGTCCATTTAAAAAGAACAAGTTCTACTTAGATTTAGAACATTTCCTGTGTCTGTACTTTCTTAAAATAATGAGCTCAAAATAATCCTTATGGCAAATAGGCACTGCTTGAGATGGCTTATTCTGGTTTCCTGCAGTCCCGTTTTTTGAGTGTCCTACTCTGATCTGCTACAGAGCTCATCTGCTGCTAGCTACTCTTCCAGACTCTTGTTTTAGCCATTGATTTTCAGGAATTCTTGCCTTAACATAAGCATCCTGAAGTAGTCTTCCAAACTTTGGAGTACAGGAAGACTTTATTCTTTCTTGAGGCTTCACTTCATTATCACAGCACCTTTTCAGGCTTCTGTGTTTTTTGAATGCATGTGAATTCTCATGTTATGTAGAACACATTATGAATTTCTGTTCGATGTGTTTTCATTTATTTATTGATGACAGGGTATTTCTGCATAACCATGGCTGTCCTTTAGCTCATTAGGCTGGCCCGAAACTCTCAGCTATCCACCCACATTTGTCTGCTTCCCAAGTGTTTGGATTAAAAGTGGGTGCCACCATACCTGGCTTCTTAGTGTCATAAATAAGATTTAGTGGTCTTTTTCTAAAACTGGACAGGAATGAATCAAAAGATATCACTTTTGAAACTCTTAATATATAACCAAGCTACAAGTATTCTTTAAATGTTATAGCTTGCATTAAGGGCTTGTGAGAGGACTTCTGAGTAAAGACACTTGCCAAAAAAACAAAAAAACAAAAAAAAAAACAAAAAAAAAACCCTGTCAACCTCAGCTTGATCTTAAGGGTACATTCTAGTTGTTCTTAAAAGCAGTCATTTGTAACTGACAGCATGAGATACAGACATAGGTGTTAACATGAGTTTGGAGTAGTTGATTCAAGCTCTTTTGGGTAATCAATAAGAGTTCAAAACTTCAGCAAAGGAATACCAGGTAGATGGAGGGAAAGCAATAAGAAAACAAAATTTGTAAGTGGATTCTAAGGATATGACTGTATTTCTGCATCTGGAATAAAATTATTAAAGACTAGTAGGAATTGGTTTTGACAGAGTAGCAAAGAAAGTAATGTTGAGATGGACTTTGCTCCCACTGAAGGTTATGTCAACTTGGGGCCAGCACAAGCTATGGAGCAAGGTCCTATCTCAGACAAACATACCAACAAGTACTATTACCACCAGCACTACCACCACAACCACCACCACCACCACCATCACCACCACCACCACTACCACCACCATATCAACAAGAACAACAACAACAACAAAACACTGCAGAATCTTTCAAGACTAGTCAAATGCTGTGACAAACTTCATTACTGCTGTATGATAGACAGTGTGGAAAGTGCAGTGCAACTTGCTGGAATCTATGAGAGTAACCTTAGTGAGGACTCCTGGCAATAGCAGATACAAAGTCTGCACTGGCCACCTTGTGTACCCAGGAAAGGTTTACAGTAGCGAGACTGGGCTGCAAGCAGTTGACTTGTTGGTTCAGGGGATGCCATGGAGACCCCTAAACAATCCACTGTAATGCCCAGGCCCAGGGCTGCTTTCTGAGAAGTAATTGTGGGGTCTCATTGCCCAAGGCAACATCCACGCAGATTCCTGAATGTAAAGATGTATAACTGGTCCCTGAATGGAGTTTTTGCCTTTATATTCTAGTCTCTTTGGCATGGGAAGGTACTCCAAGTTAAGAAAAGAGAAACCCAGACACCAGCTTAGTCATGAAACCTCCAGAGGGAGCTTATGCCCTAGCTTACATGGAAAACCTGGAAACTGAGGGAGACTGGATAACCCAGAGACCTATGGTAAAACCAAACACAACTGAAAAAAAGATCAAGGACATATTTTCCAATGATATTATTTCAATGATTCCAACGATTTTACTCATAGATCTGTACCTTGTTAACTTGTCATAAGAGACACTTCTTCTAGCAGTAGATGGTAGTGTGTAGTGAGTACAGAGACCAACAGCCAGACATTATTCAGAAAGAGTCTAATTTGGAGGTCTCCATTTGATTCCTCCATTTGCCTCCCCTTGTAACTTGAGGAACCCTGCAGAAGAAGGGGAGGAAAGATTGTGAGGGTCAGTGAATATGGAGGACACCAGGAGAACATGGCCCACTCAATCAACTAATCAGGACTCATATGGGCTTACAGAGACTAAAGCTGCATGCATGGGACATGACTGATTTTGCACTAGGTCCTCTGCATATATTTTATCGTTGTTACTTGGTGTTTTGTGGAACTTTAAACAGTAGGAGTAGATGTCCCTCTGACTCTTTTAAGTGCTCTTGATTATCATTCCCTCCTATTGGGTTGGTTCATCCAGCCCTGATATAAGAGCTTTTGCCTTGTCTTATTTTATCTTGTTTTGTCATGTTTGGTTGTTGTCTCTTGGAAGCCTGCTCTTTTCTGTAGGGAACAGATGGGCAGCGGATCTTAGGGAAAGATGAGGTACGGAGGAAATGGGAAGAGTAGAGGGAGGGAAAACTGTGCTCAGATTATTTTATGAGAGAAGAATATTTTTAAAAGTATAATAATAACCACCTTACTTAACAAGCACCAGCACTGATCAAGTCCATGACCACCAAGTTATAACTTGCAGAAAGTTCAGGCTATTATTAATAGCTTTTAGCAATAAAGTACTTAAATTGTAGCATGTGCATTGCTGTTTTAGATATAATGTTATTGCACAGTTTTAGACTACACTGGAGTATAAACATAACTTTTATATACACTGGAAAACTAAAAAATTCATGTGGGCTCACTTTATTGCAGTACTTTCTTTATTGCAGGTGTGGAACCAAATCTATAACATCTAAAATGTGTGCTATATTGAATTCTGAGAGAGCAGATTATTCATCCAATAGACAATAAAGTGGATGTTAAGTACTTTATATATCCATACAAATATTTAAATATTAAAAAACATTTTTATTAAAATCATTCTGAAAAACTCATAGAAAATTAGAGAACTCAATGTTAATTTTAGGACTAACTTTCATCTTATTTTATTGTTCTTATTTCCTCAGTAAAAATAATGTACTAAAGTTATGTTGACCTTGGTCTACTTGGCTAGGAAGCAAAGCTGGACTAAATAATCTTGTTATAAATTAGAGCTGACTATAATAGGATGATACTGTACTGTTGGAAATAACACTTAAAAACACAAAGTATTTTAAAATATTTTCTTCATTTCTAAAAATAATAATTCCATAATCTGTTAAATAATTTAATGATTTCAACATTCTATCTTAACTAAAAGCCCCAGTATTTTTTGATTTATTGCTTCTTTTATAGATATTTATTAGCTTAGTAAGCAAATTTGAGATATTCAATTATACTTTGCCATTAAGAGATGTCTATTCATTGCTTTAATCAAGGTATGACAGATAGGACTAGTTCTCAGGGTCCACTGAATCACTGCCATTCACTGAAGAGGATAAGTCCCACCTCCTACATTAGTAAGTAATCAGGAGCAATAGATAGACATGAGTTAGTGTAATGACATAGTATGAGGGACTTGCCACATCAGACAACTGTAGTGAGCACTTTGGTTTATTTAAAAACATAGATATGCTATGGGAGTATGTTTTTGCTTCTTACCCAGGTGTGAGATATGGGACTACTTCACATTGTCCACAGCAGTTGATTATTATTTGCCTCATGTTCTAGCATGGGTGTGATTTTGCCAGTTCAGGATAGTTTACATTAGACATCTGGAGACTTTTCAAAATGTATATAACGCCAGAGACCTGAGAGGTGTTGTCGCAGCTGCTATTGCTATTGCTTGTTGCTGTTTGCTAGATTACTGATTGGTGTTTGGAGATATCCTGATCAAACTCTCCTCAAGGAACTTGACACCCCTAATCAGTAGGAGTCGTATGTAGGAAAAATAGTGACCCCTTCTTTCCTTTCTAACCTTCTTTCTCTCTACCTAGTGTTGGGGTGTGTGTGGAAGTAATAAGGAGGTAGGAAAAAGAACCCAATAAAGTCTGCAAAAGTCTGGCTACAAACAACTGTTCACATATACCTCAAACAAGCTTTTCATGTGAAATAATTGCAGCCAGCTCAAGACAAGATCCAATATTGCTGGAATGCACTATGGATTCCACAGTGTGCCTGCTCCACTGGGGTGACATTCTATCTTACCCAGATTTATATGTTCAGTCCTGAAGGGGTTCAGTGGTACTTGGCAGCATAAATGCTTACACTCACTGCAAGTTCCAATAATCATCCAACATGGAAGTTTCTTTACAGAAGAGATACCAGTATGGACCTTATTTTCATCCTGCAACCCAAGAATTCCATTCCTAAGTGCATGCCTAATAGACATTATGGGATGCTAATAAAATGTGGTAGCACAAACTGTAGACATACCAAATTCTCATCAAAATTAAAGTAAGATCACTGTATTGGGGTAAATTCTCACAGATTTGAATTACATAAACCACAAAGAAATAAAGAAGAGAATATAAGCTGCATACAACTGTCAAAAAAGATAAAGTAATAAAACATAAATATAAGATATACATGGACATGTGCTGTGTGCATACTGGAAGACTGAAAAGGTATAATGCTTAATTTTATGTGTTGATTTAAATGGAATGTAGAGCTTCCAAATATTTTTGTCAAATATAATTCTGTGTATTTTTATGAAAGTATTCTGGATATGATTGATATTTAAAACTTAGTAAAGCAAGTTGCTTTCCCTAGTGTGGGTGAAACTCATCCAATCAGTTGAGGATCTGAATAGAATATTGGCTGAATCCTCCAACTAGGCTTCTTTGGACCAGGAAACTGGCTTTTGTCTACCTTGAAATCTGAAAGGCACTCCAAACCAGCACTTTCCCATGCCTACAGCCAGTCAGTCTCTATCCTGAAATAAGCTTACCATTTGCCAACTCACTCTGTGGTGTCTTCGATAAGTGCACCATCAATTCCTTCTCTTCATATGTGTACAGCATGTGTACATGGCCTTCTGTTTCTCTGGAGATGCCAAGAAGGCTTGGCAAATGCCGCCAATACTGTATTAGTCAGATTTCAGTTAGCTGTATCTTCATCATCAGAGAATGGTCAAATAAGTGTAGGTTGGGTCTAAACACCAGAGAAAAGTTCCTTTTGCTTTTCTATAAACTGTCAGTTAATAGAAACTTTCCGACTCTTCCTTTGATGTCAGAGGTTATCAGACTTTCAGCACCATATCAAAAATCAGCACCACTGCTTAAAGCAGAGTTTGGTCCTTTTCATTAAAATTTTACCATAGGCTACACAGGGACTATTACTCACTCACAGGGCAGACATCAGCCACATCGCTCCTCCAAGCCCTTCATACTTCTGAGAGACTGAATTGAGCTGGTATTCTACTAGGGTGAAAACTTACAATCACAGAAACTGTATCTGACAGTTTTGATGTAGAGTGTGTTTTGATCCTTGCAAAAGCAACCTCTCCTGGGACTTTGCAGTTACTCTACAATAGACTGGTGAAGCCTTGGTAACCTGGGTCACATCAGTGCCAAATACCAAGAGACTGATCGCTTATCCGATTTTGTGTATGACCCTATGCTCAATCTGTTTCAAAGTCACGTTCAAGGGCTCACGACAATGAAAAGTAGGTAGGGCACTGAAGCTCCTCTTGGAATCTTTCAGTCCTTGAAAAATACTAAGTTTACAGTTAAAAAATATAGAGAACAAAAGAAATCTTTATATAGGCAGAGTCTATGGTTATTATCACAGGCTTTACATAACTGTAATCCAAAGCCCTTTACACCATAGTCTTGAGTCTGAACCTGAGGATTTTGTTTTTTTCCAAAGGACAAAATACTAATTAGTAAAACTGTATAAAAGTTAGCTAACTAAGAAATAAACAAACATATGTACCTGAAAGTATACTTATTCCAGACTGCCCCATCCAATGCTCACGGCAAACGTGAACAGACAATAAATCACTGACTAGCAAGAATAAAGAGGAGCAACTTTTGTGTATTTGTTGATGACTGAAACTAGAAGGTAATATTTTAATTGGTTAACCAATTTTTATTTAGCAACTGCATTAAAAGAGTAAACACATCATGATTCCAAAGTAACTAGCTTGTTATAGTCACAACCTCCTTGGATTTTGCAGGCACCCTCATCAGTCACAATAATTAAACAACCAACCCCTATTCCATATGGACACTGTTGCCTTATTACCGTTGAGACTCTTGATACCTGTGGTGGTTCTTTGTAAATGCAAGAGTTTGTCACTCTTCACCAAAAGCTAACTGGAACTTTCCTCAAAAACGTCCCCTTTAGTGGCGCTTTTCCAACCCAGTCAGTCAAAATCTGCATCGCTGATGACTCTTTGCAGGTGTCTTTACGGTGTTCCTGCCTGCTTTGTATGTAACGCACACTGGCCACTTACCAGAAACCCTTGAATAGCTAAGTGAAGCTTTTGAGCTGAGTCAGTTCCAAATCTCTAGCCATGAAAGGAGAGCCAAATGCCTAAATGCACATAAATAGTGTCATGTCTTTGTTAATCATGGATTTGTTTGAAAGCAAAAGGCTATATTTCCTGTTGGAGAACACCAAAGCCACCAAATACTGGAATGTGTTTTCCTCTACTTTCCGAGAGCCTGTCTGCATGAACAAAAAACTAAATGAAACGTGGGGTTTTAAAGATAAGCTCCCAATCTCTGATCAACATACAGAGTCCATACAACACAAAGAAAGGCAAAACTAGAATGGATCTAGAAATAAGTTTAAATGCATTAAAATGATAATTCATATCCAGACAAAAGTATTTTAGATAATTATTATTGAATATTCCTGGCAGCAACTGGCATCTGGGATGCAATGAGTGTGCACGCTGTCTTGGATGAAACCATCAAAGTTAAGTCATACAAAATCAAACACTAGGAGTTCTCCAATAGTTAGCAGTGATTGTAGCTGTCCTACAAGAATAGTTACATTTAAATGAGCTTTGAAGGATTGTTTTTCTTTTAACATTCTAGGCTTATGTGGAAATGATATTTGGTCAGACCTCTCTGTCTTGGTTTATGATGCTTTCATCTTCTCATGAAGCATAACCCCTGAGTGACTTTCAGTCATGTTTCACTTCTGCATGGCTACACTTAGGACTTAACCTTGACCTGTCCTATTTGCCTATTATACAGGCAACAGGGAAAGCCTGAGATCCTTACCTTGAAAGATACATGGAGGTGCATGCAAAGAAGGTCTCTCACTGCTGAAATGCTGCTCTTGGGCTTAGAGCAATCTTGTACTCTGTAGCATAAAGACATCTGATGTGCTGTTAGCAAAAATGAGATCATCATGAAGTAGAAATGAAAGCTTGGAAAAACTCCTTATCATAAGTTAGCTATAGAACTTACATGCATGCATTGCTGAAAGCTGGTGTCTCCAAAATTAGTGATAAGAAATAATGAATGAATGAATGAATGAATGAATGAATGAAAGGTGTGTACTGCTGAGTAAGCACATGGAAATTTAAATTCAATTTTAATTTTTGTTTGTGGGGTGTGTGTGTGTGTGTGTGTGTGTGTGTGTGTGTGTGTGTGTGATATTATGTGTGGGTGCCTGAGGAGGCAAGAAGAGAGCAGTTGTAAGTCACTTGACCCAATGTGGTTGATGAAATTGTGGGCTCTCTTGCAAAATCAGCAAGTGCTAACTGCTGAAATGTGGGAAGGATTGTAAGCTTTGTCATAGGTGAAAGCAATCTTGGAGGGCTTTGCCCTTGGACACACCTTGAGATAGACTGGGTGGAACCATCCTGGGGCCTGGAATTCAGGAAGTGGACCAGGGGCATTGGGGGGGGGGGACAGAGGGGACAACTTGCATGTGAGAGACAGACAGGCAGAGAGGAGCAGCAGGTACCGGGAAAAGGATCATCGAACAGGCCAGACCAGCACACAGGCCAGAGACATCTAGGGACCTGTCCCACTGAATGGATACCAGAAGGTTCACTCTTGTTTCCCTTTAACCTTTTTTCCCTCTTGTGTAAGATAGTTGGGTTGCATAATAAAGTTTAATTGTTAAGAAACAGAGCCAACCCTGAACTATGTCTCCATCCCCAACAAGACTAAAATTTTCAAGTTCTGATCTGCTTGTTTTATCAAAAAAAAAAAAAAAAAAAAAAAAAAAATGTCTTTTTGTAACCCTCAACCTGAACAGCTCTGAAAAATCCTGAAGGAACTTATTCAAAGTATTGTATGACTCTCCTGTACACACATAAAGATCTCCTGTATTGTTGGAGCTTCATGTTTCTCTGTGTAGAATATTTCCAATCTCCACTGAGACAAAGCTGTCTGCTGCGGAAAATAGTGTAATCCAGCAAGACAAAGGGCTTGTCCCTCTGAGGCTTCTCTGCCAGGTCAAGGATACCAGCTCCATAGAAGTATGAGGACCTGAGATGTAGTCTAAGTGCAGAAGTCCTGAGATGTAGTCTAAGTGCAGAAGTGAAGTGCTGGAAAGGCATTGCGTACAAAACAGAACACTGCACACTGGAGAGAAATAATCAAAACTGGCCTCAAGAGCATCACTATATGCATCTTTATTTAAAATTAGCAGGCAGGATAATGCATCTGAAAAAGATTTAAAGTCCCAACTAAATTCAGTCATAGCATAGGAAGTGCCAGAACAAGTAAGGAAAAAAATATATGTAGTACCAAACTATAAATGGAAACATGAAGTACCAATGTTTAAAAATGAGTGTTTCAGGAATTTTAAGATTCAACCAATTGACAGAAAAATTCCCTTGTTCTAAGAAAAAAGTCAGGATGTACATGAGATTGAATTGAGATTACCAATGTCTGAACATCAGATGAAATAAGAAAACATCATTCCTATTGGTTGTATAATCCTAAACAGATTAGTCCCAGGTAAGAGACTAGGATAAATTTCTTTAGCTTCATATAAACAGTCTCAAACCCAAACTATATATGTCAGTTCTAAATGGTTCATGGTTCAGTCTGTAATCTCTCACAGTAAAATGGGTGATCTTAAAAGAGATAGTAACGCTTTCTAGGTTAGGTCTTAGAACAACGCTAAAATTAATATCCATGCACTTATTTATATTTTTCAAGTGTTTGAACCAATATTTAGCCTCAGAGACTAATGTCTTTGTGTGACACATTTTAAATGAAAAGTTTAAAATGTTAGTTTAGCCTTTTTTTTTAATGGACCCTCAGGGATGATCATTCTATAAAAGCAAAAGAATATCTTCCACGTGACTATCCTTTGTCAATGACTTGTGATCTCTCAAAGGCCAGTGAGTTGAAAAGCTTTTGCTAGACTTTGGTCTAGGGGTGCCATTTCTAACCTATTAAGTAGGATGTGAAACATTCATTTGAAGAATAAAAATAGTTCTATCAAAACTAAAGAGGATGTAGCAGAGAGGAGTTAAAACCACAGCATTAAATTTAAAAAAAGAGCCACATCTTAGTTTTATTTGTGGTTTTGGGATAAAATAGTATGAGAAGGACAACTTAGTGGAGGAACAGTTAATTTTAGCTCACAAGTCCATGCTATAGTCCATCATAGCAGAGAGAGCAAGGCAGCAAAGATGTGAAGCAGCTATTCACACCCAGAGGCAAAAGCAGAACAAGAATGGATAGACACGTGCCTATGTTCTCCGTTTTAAATATAATGTAAGACTCAACCCCAGGAAATGCTACCACTCAGTTTTAGACTGGTCCTTCCTACACCATTTAATATACTCAGGGCAATCTTTGCTCAGATATGGCCACAGTCCATAATAATCTAAGTGATTTCTCACTGAGATCTTTTATATAAGTGATTCTAGATCTTGTCATGTTGACAGTAAAAACTAACCATTACAGCGTAAGTCCAACAGTGAAGTTCTCTGAGTCACTTTCCATATCTATAACATGAAAGTCAAATGTCTGTATTGTAATTTTTATGGGTCTTATTATTGTTTCTAAAACTCTGTATGTTGTATTAAACTAATATAAAATATTTTATAGATGTAAGAAATAATATAAGAATACAATGTGCCCACATGCAGATAAATCATAATACCAAAACTAAGGAGACACATGGCCAGTAGAACATGGTATTGACGATTCATCACTATGGTTGGTGTCAGGATGGCATTTTATTTGAGAAGCAATTGTAAAATGTTTGACCATGCACTGTTGATTAGCTGCGATTCCTTCCTATAGATAGAGTTTCTGGAGCAGGTGGGCAAAGCCTTTAAAGATGTGAACTGTGATATAATGCATGGCTAGATTTATTCATAAGGCAATATAGAAGATTTTTGGAATAGATGAAGAAAATGATCTATCTATGGAGGCTTTCTATAAAAGGTCTGGTGTGTTGTAGACGTCAAGGAAAGTCAGGAAGTATCCAAGGAAGATCAAACTATGTAAGAAAACAGGGTGAACATGTATCAATTATCTAAGGACCAAGGACCTATAATGCTTTTAACAATAAAAAATTAAGGGATTTTCCAGAGTATATTCTTCTAGCCTTTAGCATAATATTGGTTTTAAGATTTATCATCTTTTACAGAACAGAGAAAAATATAGGACGTATCTCAATGCAATTACTAAAGTCAGCATATAATTTCATTTATGATTTTGGGTATATATCAAAACTTTCATTATAATCAGACAAGGGATGTATATCACTATTACATAGTTTATGTAGCAACACAAGGAACTGATGTAATATTGCAGGTCAGTCTCAAGGACAATAGACAATGTTTGTATATCACAAGCTTTCTTCTTGGAAGGTCTAAGAAATTAAACTTATCAGAGCAAACTCTTAAGTTTGGATTTATTTCATCAAATAGGAAAGTTATAGAATTGAGACATGAACTATAGTATCACTTATAAAGCCTGAGTGCAATGTGGTAAACAGGTTAACTCATAATCAACAACAACAATGCTTGCAAAAATCTTAGTAAAGAGTTTTCCAGTCCGACCTAATGTGATTAATTTTGCTGAGCCATGCAGAAGAGGACTTAAAAATGGAGAGACATATCAAGTCCACAGATGGAAAACTGAATATGATAAGTCATTCTTCCCTTTTTAGATTTTATGCAAGTAGAGTAAAGTAATAGCATGCTGTTTTTGAACTAGACAATACAAATATATGACTCATTTAGAGACTCATTTAGAGAAATGTTGATTGAGAACTCTAGAGAAACATTTTTAAGCATCATAACTAGTGCATACATGACTATACAACCATCAGTTATATATATTTGTGATGAAATTCTAAAGCATATAACTTCTCAATACATACACAAAAATAGATCAATCAAATCAGCTATTCACAAAAAAAAAAAAAAAAAAAAAAAAAAAGGAAATCATTATGTAACAGCCAGGAGGTAGTAGATGCAGAACAATAATGGATTATTTATAAATAACAATTTGAAAGCTCTTGAAGCCTTTAATTAAAAATTCCAAATGTCATATATAAACATGGAGAAATTACATACAACATGGAGCAAATGCAAGTTAAGCAATTGTGTCTAAGCTGGGCTAAACAGCTGAAATAAGGCTGAAGGACAACTCTGTAATCAGAACTAATATGACAAAATGATTTCTGTGCACAAATTTAAGCCTATGGTGCTTCAGATAGAACTGTAAATGCAAGTAGAAGTGCAAGAATGGCATTTTGTTACAAATAAGGTGGACAGCTAAGAGCCTTCAAGTTTAGAGGGATTACAATGTAAAATCTCATAGACAATGTCTACAGAATGCAGAACACTAGTATCAGTAAGTATTTCAATGAAAGGCTACCATGATGGAAAAGAAGACAGGTTAATACGTTAAAGCATCTTCTGTTTTGTAAAAGAAACAGAGAAAAATGATTACTCCCTATATTCTCGGTTGTATTTGTGCGTGTACTTGTGTTCAACTCAGTACACTTTTATCACAAGGAAAGGTCCGTGAACTTCCCACACCAACAAAATACAGTTTCATAGGTCATCACAGGAACTCTTCACGTTGCCCTTCCTTTACACCTCTGCCTTTTTGTCCCTGTGCTTCTCAGAAACCACTAATCTGTTTTTTTTTTTTTTTTTTTTTTTTTTTTTTTTCAGTTTAAACGGCACAATTTATTTCTTGGGGGATTTTTAATTTTTATTATTTTTTTATTAATTTATTCTTGTTACATCTCAATGGATATCCCATCCCTTGTATCATCCATTCTTCCCTCCCATTCTTGTTACATCTCAATGGTTATCCCATCCCTTGTATCACCCATTCCTCCCTCCCTCCCATTTTCCCCTTACTCCCCTCCCCTGTGACTGGTCCTCAGGGGGATTTTCCTATGTATGATGTTGTTGTATTAAGACTTTTACAAAAGAAACACTCTAAGGTCTTAGGATAAGTCTTTAATTATTGTGTGATTCTCCTAAGAAACACGCAATTGTTGCACGTAATGAAAATTCATTTTTACCACAGGATGGTGTGTCCCATGGTGCGACGATTCTGCTGTTCACTTAATTATTTATTGCTTTAACAAAGTATGAGTGTTATATCCAGAGTTGGCATTCTTGGGATACTATGAGAGTTAATAGTGCTAGAAACATTTCATGAAAGTTTTGGTGTGAACATAATTCTTTATTTTTGTGGAATAACAACCCAAGAATACAGTGTTGCCCAACTGTTTTCTTTTAACTGAGCCTATCCTTGCAAATCCTATTAGGACACATTGAAAAATAATAGCAGTAGCTAACATGCTTATTACAAATTTACTGAAGATAAACTTCCTTAGTATGATACGTATCATAGTGTGGGATGCAATCTTTAATTGTCAGGATCTTAAATCAAGTTTAATGATTTCTAATTATTGATTATTTTCTATGTGATCAGTACCTATATAGTATGCAACAGAATGTTGCTAGGAACTCAAGTCCTGGATGGAAGTTTTAACGTAACTGCATCCATATTCCCAACTCCTAAATCTCTTCTTCTCGCCAATTTTGTCTTTTCTTATACAGGTTCATAAAGAACATAGATTTGCATCTATATACTTTTCTGAAATTAATCCATAGTTTGGCAAACTCTGGTTCGCATATGGTTTATTCATTTTCATTATTTGTGGGGTTCTAATGTATGAAAAATTTTAGCGTCTGTTCTACCAACATTTTTCAATTAGCTATTAACTACAAACAACCACATGTATCAAGTGTATCTCTGTAAACATATAAAAACACTCATTTAATATCTATCACATTGAAGAATTAAGACATCCTAGTTCACAAAGGCATACATATATTCCACTTCAGGAGATTTTGCCAAGTAGTTTTCTTAAGTGTATATATGCTAATTTATGCTCTCACTAGTAGGGTATGAGATTTCTCTTCACACATGTATCTACATTTTTTCGCACACAAAAAAAAATCAAAGATAAAAATTGTTTAAAAGTTTTTTAATGTCACATAGCTAAAGAGTTCTTGATTTAAACATGGATTTGTTAGGCCTACTGGCATAATTTTGTGTTAGAATGTAGTATTGATTGTTTGATGTTAATTAATATAACCCAGCACATCTCCATCATTTTCTGTAAAAGGATGGCTCATGTATTTTGTTACACCACTATTTTTTGATTCAGCTGAACCCAGAACTGTGAGCCATTGTTGTTTCTTTCTGCACACAGTCCTGGCTATTTACTTCTGCAAAGATAGCTTGCCATATTGATCACTTCATTGAATACTTATATTCTAATATTTAACTTTTTTCCTATTCTTCGTTTAGTAGTTTGTCATAATGAGTTTGTAATATTTCAGGGAAGATACAGTGTATACAGATACACATATGTGTTTAAATGTATAAATGTAATTTATATTATATATTTATAAATGTATAAATATATATTTCAATTATTTAATCTAGACTTTAAGTGGTAACCAAGATTTAACTCAGATGATGGTTAAAGGAAAGGAACAGCCAAGTAAACAAGAGAGCTTGGAGACAACCTGCTGTTTGAGCTGGCAGGGATGCCAAGTCCAAAATACTGATCATAGTTGGATTTAATTTCCTTATGATTTATAAATTTTCACAGATTGTAGTATATTAAATTGGCAACACAACGAATATAAATTTAAAGTTGTCATTAATTTTATAATAGTTTGTTTTAAATGAGGTCTGTACCATAACGTGAAAGGTGTAATATCAACCAGAAACTATTATCAACTATTAGACTCATAAGGGAAGGGTTTTTAACCCCTGAAAGGGAAGAATTTTTGATGAATCCACATGTGTTTGTAAGTATCTCCTAGAAGTAGTTGGCTTGTTTTAAAAGTCCTGCAAGTGAAGAAATAGAAGGGAGAAATAAGCTGTAAACGATGGAATAAGTGCTTCGAACGTATTATAGGACCTGAAACCATCTCATTTGACAATATACTCCTCTTTACTGGATATTACTGGCATGATTACCACATTGCACTATTTTGCTGGGATTTAGTTCTAGTCAATAAGTTACATTTTATATAATTTATATCTTTATGATATAACTTACTCTTTTTTTTTTTTTTTTTTTTTTTTTTTTTTTTGAGATAGGGTTTTTCTGTGTAGCCTTGGCTGTCCTGGACTTGCTTTGTAGTCCAGGCTGGCCTCAAACTCAGAGTGATCCACCTGCCTCTGCCTCCCGAGGGCTGAGAATGCTGGGATTAAAGGCGTGTACCACCACCACCACCTTTCATGATATAACTTAATCTAAATGAGGATATAACTTATATCTTTATATGATATAACCCATAACATATCTTTTTCTAAATTTTATTAATTTATTTGTATTACATCTCAATTGCTATCCCATCCCTTGTATCTCCCAATTCCTCCCTCCCTCCCATTTTCCCTTTATTTGCTCCCATATGACTGCAACTGAGAGGGACTTCCTCCCCCTGTATATGCTCATAGGGTATCAAGTCTCTTTTTGGTAGCCTGCTATCCTTCCTCTGAGAGCCACCAGGCCTCCCCATCCAGGGGACATGGTCAAATATGAGGCCCCAGAGTTTGTTGATAGTCAGTCCTGACTCTCCCCTCAACAGTGGAGAATGTCCTGTCCATTGGCTAGATATGGCTAGGGGTTTGAAGTTTACTTTGCATACTATCCTTGGCTGGTGCCATAGTTTGAGCAGGACCCCTGGGCCCACATCCAGCCATCATAATGTTCTACTTGTAGGTTTCTAGTACCCTCTGGATCATTCTATTTCCCCATCTCCCTTGTTTCTCTTCCCTAGAGTCCCCAAAGGAGGTCTCCCCCTCTGTCCCACTTTCCTGGTAAGTGAACATTTTCGTGGGACATGCCCCTTGGGCTAGTGTCCAGATATAAGTGAAATGATCTGGGCATTTGAAATTTCAAAACCTTTCTGCTTCTGGGTTAACTCACTCATTATGATCATTTCTAGTTCAATCCATTTTGTCCACAAATTTCTGGAATTCTTTGTTTTTTATAGCTGATTAGTATTCCATAGTGTAAATGTACCACAGTTTTTTTTTTCCATTCTTCTACTGAGGGACACTTAGGCTGTTTCCAGGTTCTGGCTATTATGAATAAGGCCTCAACATAAAACCAGAGTCACTAAACTGGTTAGAAGAAAAAGTGGGGAAGGGCTGGAACACATTGGCACAGGAGACAACTTCCTGAGCAGAACACCAACAGCCCAGGCCTTAAGGTCAACAATTAATAAATGGGACCTCACGAGGCTGAGAAGCTTCTGTAAGGCAGGAGACACTGTCAAGAGGACAAAGCAACAACCTACAGACTGGGAGAAGATCTTCACCAACCCTTCATCTGACAAAGGTCTAATATCAAAAATATATAAAGAACTCAAGAAATTAAACACCACCAAACCAAATAACCCAATTGAGAAATGGGGCTCCCACCATCTTCTGATACCATTTTCAATCTCTTTCTTCAGAGATTTAAAGGTTTTTTCAAATAATTCCTTCACTTGCTTGGTTAGGGTTATTCCTAGATATTTTATATTGCTTGTGGCTATGGTGAAGGGAGTAATTTTCTTAATTTCTTCCTCTGCCTGTTTGTCATTTGTATATAGGAAATCTACTGACTTTTTTGAGTTTATTTTGTATCCTACCAATTTGCTGAAGGTGTTTATCAGCTGTAGGAGTTCTCTGGTGGAATTTTGGGGGGTCACTTATATACACTATCATATCTTCTGCAAATAGGGATAATTTGACTTCTTCCTTTCCCATTTGGATCCCCTTGATCTCCTTTTGATGTCTTATTGCTCTGGCTAGAACTTTAAGAACTATATTGAAGAGATATGGGGAAAGTGGGCAGCCTTGTCTGGTCCCTGATTTTAGAGGGATTTCCTTGAGTATCTCTCCATTTAATTTAATGTTGGCTATTGGTTTGCTGTATATAGCCTTTATTATGTTTAGATAAGTGCCTTGTATTCACGATCTCTCCAGAACTTTAAACATAAATGGGTATTGGATTTTGTCAAATGTTTTTTCTGCATCTAAAGAGATGATCATGTGGTTTTTCTCTTTCAGTTTGTTTATATGGTGGATTACATTGATGGGTTTCCGTATGTTAAACCATCCCTGCATGCCTGGAATGAAGCCTACCTGGTCATAGTGAATGATGTCTTTGATGTGCTGTTGTATTCGCTTTGCAAGAATTTTGTTGAGTATTTTTGCATCAATGTTCATAAGAAAAATTGGTCTGAAATTCTCTTTTTTTGTTGGGTCTTTGTGGGGTTTAGGTATCAATGTGACTGTGGCCTCATAGAATGAATTTGGTAATGTTCAGTCCATTTCTATCTTTTAGAATAGCTTGAATAGTATTGGTATTAGCTCCTCTTTGAAGGACTGGTAGAATTCTGAGCTGAAACCATCAGGCCCTGGGCTTTTTTTGGTTGGGAGACTATCAATGGTTGCTTCTATTTCTATACGTGAAATAGGGCTATTTAATTTGTTTAACTGGTCTTGATTCAATTTTGGCAAATGGAATCAGTTGAGAAAATTGTCCATTTCCCTTAGATTTTCAAATTTTGTGGCTTAAATGCCTTTAAAGTAGGTTCTTATGATTCTTTGTATTTCTTCGCTGTCTGTTGTTATGTCTCCCTTTTCATTTCTGATTTTGTTTATTTGGATAGTGTTTCTCTGTCTTTTATTTAGATTGGCTAACAGTTTGTCTAGCTTGTTAATTTTCTCAAAGAACCAGCTCTTGGTTTTGTTGATTCTTTGGATCACGGATCGGGAGAATTAACATAGTAAAAATGGCCATCTTACCAAAAGCAATTTACAGATTCAATGCAATCCCTTTCAGAATACCTACAAAATTTTTGAAGATATTGAAAGAACAATTCTCAACTTCATATGGAAAAACAAAAAGCCCAGAATAGCAAAAACAATCCTATACAATAAACGATCCTCTGGAGGAATCTCCATACCTGATCTCAAGCTGTACTATAGAGCAAACAGCATGGTACTGGCACAGCAATAGTCTAGTGGATCAATGAATCCACACACATTTGGTCACTTGATTTTTGCCAAAGAAGCCAAATCCATTCAATGGAAAAACGACAGCATCTTCAACCTATGGTGCTGGTCTAACTGGATGTCTACATGTAGAAAAATGCAATTAGACCCCTATTTGTCACCATGCACAAAACTCAAGTCCAAGTGGATTAAAGACCTCAACCTAAAACCATAGACATTAATCCAGTTAGAGGAAAAAGTGGGGAAGAGTCTGGAACACATAGGCACAGGAGACATCTTCCTGAACAGAACACCACCAACCCAGGCCTTAACGTCAACAATTAATAAATGGGACCTCATGAGGCTGAGAAGCTTCTGTAAGGCAGGTGACACCGTCAAGAGAACAAAGCGACAGCCTACAGACTGGGAAAAGATCTTCACCAACCCTTCATCTGACAAAGGTCTAATATCCAAAATATGTAAAGAACTCAAGAAATTAAACACCACCAAACCAAATAACCCAATAGAGAAATGGGGCTCAGAACTAAACAGAGAATTCTCAACAGAGGAATATCAAATGGCTGAGAAACACTTAAAGAAATGCTTGACCTCCTTAGTCATCAGAGAAATGCAAATCAAAATGACACTGAGATTCCATCTTACACCCATCAGAATGGCTAAGATCAATAACTCAATTGACACCACATGTTGGCAAGGATGTGGAGAAAGAGAAACACTCCTTCATTGCTGGTGGGAATGCAAACTAGTACAACCACTTGGGAAATCTATCTGGCACTTTCTCAGAAAAATGGAAATAGGGCTTCCTCAAGACCCAGCTATTCCACTCTTTGGAATATACCCAGAAGATGCACTACCACACAACAGGGACATATGCTTAACCATGTTCATAGCTGCCTTACTCATAATAGCCAGAACATGAAAACAGCCTACGTGTCCCTCAGTAGAGGAATGAAAAAAGAAACTGTGGTATATTTACACTATGGAATACTACTCAGCGATTAAAAACAAGGAATTCCCGAAATTTGTGGACAAATGGATTGAACTAGAAATTATCATAATGAGTGAGTTCACCCAGAAGCAAAAAGAGTTAAATGGTATATACTCACTTATATCAAGACACTAGTCCAAGGGGTACATCCCCATGAAAAGCTTTACCTACCAGGAAAGTGGGTCAGAGGGGAGGACATCCTATTGAGACTTTAGGTGTGAGAAGCCTTGGAGAAAGAGGAAATAGAAGGATGGTCCTGGAAAACTACAGGCAAGTCTGGGCCCTGGGGTCCTCCTCAAACTCTGGCACCAGAGAAGGAAAATATAGGCAGTAAACTTCGAACCCCTACCCAGACTTGCCGATGGACAGGACATTCTCCACTGTTAAGTGGAGAAGGAGATCTGACTTTCCCACAAATTCTGGTGCCCCATATTTGACCATGTCCCTTGTATGGGGACACCTGGTGGCACTCAGAGGAAGGATAATAGGTCACCAAGAAGAGACTTGATACCCTATGAGCATATACAGGGGGAGGAGGTCCCCCTCAGTCACAGACATAGGGGAGGGGAGTAGGAGGGGAAGCGGGAGGGAGGAAGGAATGGGAGGATACAAGGGATGGGCTAACAACTGAGATGTAATATGAATAAATTAATAATAATAATAAAAAAGAGAAATGGGGCTCGGAGCTAAACAGAGAATTCTCAACAGAGGAATATCAAATGGCTGAGAAACACTTAAAGAAATGTTCAATGTCCTTAATCATCAGGGAAATGCAAATCAAAACAACTCTGAGATTCCATCTTATACCCATCAGAATGGCTAAGATCAAAAATTTAAGCAACACCACATGCTGCCAAGGATGTGAAGAGAGAGGAACACTCCTTCATTGCTGGTGGGAATGCAAACTAGTACAACCGCTTTGGAAATCTGTCTAGCACTGTCTCAGCAAACTAGGAAGAAGGCTTCCTCAAGACCCAGCTATTCCACTCTTGGAATATACCCAGAAGATGCCTCAGCACACAACCAAAACATTTGCTCAACCATGTTTATAACTTATATCTTAAAGATATATTTTAAAAGTGAAAACTATAAATAATTACATAATGTATAAGAAAAGATCCTATCTTTCTTAGTTCTTGGGATGAGACAATTATAGTAATAAAACATGTATTACCCATTGGTTTGCAAAAATTTAGCTTTTTTTATTGAAAAAAAAATTCCATACAATATAATCATCACAGTTCCACTCTCCCTTCTCCTTCCAGTTCCTCCATAGCTATTACTTCCCGAGATTTTCTTCTCTATTTAAAAACAAACAGGCAGACAAAGAAATAACAAACAAATAATAATAATAATAATAATAGAAGAACTCACAAGAAAGGTACACATATACACACAGATGCAAACATGCAAACAATAGTCCTAAAACACAATATTAGAAACAATAATGTATAAGCAAAGAGCTAGTAAGACAAAAAATGCCCAAACCAAGCAATTTGAAATATAAAGTTTATGAAAATACTATTGAATTCATTTTGTATTGCCAATCTTTTGGATATGGGCTTTGCCCTTGCTTTTCACTTTCATACCCACTGAATATCCACTGGAGAAAACTGACTTTCTTTTTGTAAGTGGCTGTCAACTAGAGAGAGCATCTAGTTAGGCATAGGAGATTGTGTCCATTTGCCCCCTCAGTGCTAGGACCCAATCTGACTTAACCATGTACAGATAGCCATAGGCTCTGCATGTGCATATGCACATTGGTCTTTTTTTCTAGGAGTCACCTATTCCCTCTGGCTCTTACATCTTTCTAGCTCCTCTTCCATATAATTCTCTGAACCCAGAGTGGAGATATTTGATGAGGAAATATTATTTAGAAATGGGTGTTCCAAAATCATACACTCTGAACACTAGTTGTGGGTCTCTGTTAGTTTCCATCTACTTCAAGTGGAATTTCTCTGATGATGGCTGAAAGAGACACTAATCAGTGGGTATAGCAGAGGGTCATTAGTTTTCTCTCGTTTTCTGCTTTGTTTTTTGTTTTTTGATTTATCAGTGATGAACATTTAGGATAAAGGGTAAATCACATACATTTTAATGGGAATATGATGGTTACCACATTTTTGGATGCAGTCAAAAGTTGAAATTAAAGTATATACTCACTTAGCAATTTTATATTTTGAAACCTGGGATTGTAAAATATCTGCAGAATGGTAAGGAGGGCACATAGTTCAGTGGGACAGTGATGGCCAGATGAGAAATCACTAGGACTACATCAGCATAAGTAAAGGATATAATAAGGTATTTAAAACTAAAGCTATTGTACAAAGTCCGTGCTGAAATGCTTAAAGATTTATAATATGGAAAACTTGCTACCTGCCTCTTGCCTACTGTATTCCATTAAAAATAGCCATGTTAAGGCTGTCGTGTGGAATATACTTTTAATCTCAGCATAAAGGAGGAGTAGACAGGCAGATCTCCATGAATTAGAGGCCAGTCTGGTCTATAGAGATAACAAGTTCCAAGTCAGCCGGAGCTACCTAGTGAGACCCTGTCTCAAAACAAAACAAAACAAAAAATCCATTCATGTGCTGTCACAGAAGAGTAAATTCCAGTTGTTAAATACTATATAAAGAATAAGTGTGCAAATTTGTAAATTATATATACGTATCATAAAATACATGTGAAGTTTAAACAGATCTACTTTACTCACTAATGCACACGTCTATATTGGAACCAATTTAGATTTATAATATTAGTCAAAACCTATCATTTTAGTAATCATGAAAATTGGCTTGGATGAAACAGAAAAGCTAAGTTATTCTGTTACTGAAGTCTGGAAAACGAAACATATATAGAGATAATTAACTGCCGGTTAACTAGGAAAAGCAGTTTCTTTTGAGGACCCTCAGTTTGGGGAAGAAATGTGAAAGCCACAATGACAACATTCAGTGTCTGTCATTCTTTCTAGTGTTGCCCCACTCCTGCCTTATGACACCTCAATTGGGGGTACCAATAGATCATCCACCTCACCTTCTGAAAGGTCTGAATTATAAGCACATCTCAGATAAAGCAACCAGTTTAGAATTTAGTCCTACTTCCCTTTCTTTAGTAGCTTTTAACAATCCTTCTGTTAGAACATACTGATTATTAGTGAGTGTTTTCTCAAATTTTGATTCAGACACACAGTATGACAACTGAACTTGCCCAGGTATAGACTCTGTACCGGTAAACTGTGGAGATTTGTGTGTGTGTGTGTGTGTGTGTGTGTGTGTGTGTGTGTGTGTGTGTATTTATCTATTCATCTACCAACTGGTTAGGAAGATCAGAAATAATCCTAAAAAAAAAAAAAAAAAAAAAAAAAAAAACCAGTGACACTTAAGCATCTGTTTCTCTGAAGTAGGTGACTATGAGTGTTGAGAACTTTCATGAGAATATACAATTTTCCTCATTTCAATCTTTATATTAAACATGCTAAGTTTTATTTTTGTGATTTTATGGTTTGCTCTATAATTTCATTGAAAACAGATTAAAAATAACAACTTTTAAATAGAGACTATTAATATGATTTAAGGTGCATTGATCTGTACTCATGTTTACAGTAATTTGTTTATATTTATACCTGTATCTAATCACCTGCTTCTCATTAAACTGAGACTGGCAATCAGTATGTCCTCTTCACCAGGATTTAATAACATTACTTTCAAGGTATGCTTCTCCCACACATTTCTGGCCACAAGGAGCTCATGGATCAAGAAGAAAATTAGGTATAAGGATGCAGTGGGTGAACCTTATGTCTAATTTGCTGCTTTTCTATACCTGTTCCTCTGAATGGGAACACAGATGGCAGAGTAATTAATGCACAAAATAATTAGAGATCTCATTTGCCAATTTTACAAGATAAATAAAACAGATTGCAGAAAACACTCAGCTGGCTGAGGCAAGGTAGAGAGATGTTTATCACTTGCTTATTAGAAGCTGTGTGGCACATAATATAATTCCTTGCCTGTCATTTTAGCAAGGAGGCAAGAGAAAGAGAATGAATGTTTTGCTTTTAATTATAATACAACTAAATGTATCATAGATTACAATGGGTGATTTTTAAGTATTTGATTTATTGAAAAATTATTATTCTTATGTTCAAATTCAGTTTTCATGTCTACAAAGTGCCTAGAGCTCCAATTTTATTCTAAATAGTGTACGACAAGGGTGAACAGAATACCCATTGTTCCACATTCTACAGTTCTGCCCACAAGAGAAACTCTGCTATGACCTTTGCACAAAGTGGACATTTTTATTTTATTTTGTCTTTTAATGAAACATTTGGAAGATTTGAATTTTTCACACCAAAAACTACAAAACATTTATTTAATACAGTCTTTTCTGAATTTAGTACACAATAAATGCTTAAACATTATCTAGCTATACATTTTTGTGTGTGCACTAAAGTCCCTTATAACTCCAACTCCAAAAATGGCAATTAATCTTGCTTCCTCATAAACTCTGTGTGTGTGTGTATGTGTGTGTGTGTGTGTGTGTGTGTGTGTGTGTGTATTTGTTTGTGTAAAAGGAACACCAGTTTTTATGGTTATCACATCTGGATTATAGTTGACTTACACATTGGTGGTTATGCTGATATCTAGCTCCATCTTACTGGGTCCCTTTGACTGTCCTCCAATGCCTATAAGGCAACAAGAGTAGAGAGCCTAAAACTGTTTATTAGATGGTCTGCCATAAGGTAGGAGAAAAGCTTAGGCCATTGAAGTTGGACATATCCCTTTGGTTTACTTTAGACCCCACTTCTAGTTTCCCAAGTAAAGCTAAACATCAGCTTAGCCACCCACTGGAATTTAAAATGCCATATGAAAACAGGAAGAGGCTCAAACTTTGTTGAGCAAATTAAGGGATACTTTACTCCTTCTGACTGAAAGAATAGAATCTGTTTCTGGCCTTAGCTAGTGAGGGGATAGTATGATCTACTTCAAAAATTAGAATATTATGAACTATTGTTATCTCCCTGAAGAGTTAATTCAGCTGGTCCTTTCCATCTCCTCGCCAGGAGACTAACATAGATTAACACATAGATTAACAGCAGACATGCTAAGGAAATGAAAGTAATAGTTATTACCTTAATGAGAAAATGTACTAATAACCCCCAAAGCCATTTCCAATATATTTTTCCTAAACATCTCTTCCTTTCACATGGCCTTATCTGTTAAAATATAAATACTGATTATATGAGGCAATATTTCAAATTTCAGTAAGTAAACTAAATATTTTACATGATTTTAAAAAGACAAATGTTTTAAATATATTCTCAGATTTAACTTCAAAAGAAATCTAACAAAGCTTCCATGTAGCACTAATGCAGCATGGATATACTGGGCTTTCTAATTTTTTCTCTCAGTGTCCCCATGTCCTTCTGCTATGCAGCTGCTTGCGGACTTCCGTTATTAAACAGGTCAGCTTTCTTGGACTGAAACACAAATCATCATGGCTGTCCCAATTTTTCTTCTTCACTTTCTTTCTCTCAGCACCTGCCAAGTCCTAAAGCTTTCATTCCTTCACATTTCCTTTTAAATCTAGTAATATTATTCCTAAGATTTCTTACAAGACCATTTATAAATTTGTTTATTAATGAGAGGCTAAGAACCCAAAATGGAGCCTTGGTTCCTTTGTAACAAAAAGACTATTTATTATAAATGCGTTAAAGACCACTTTAGAGTTATAAGCCTTACTGAGATGAGAATTCTTTATTCTTTGATACATGGAAATGAAGATGTGGCACTGAACACCTTTATTTTCTTTGTCATTGGGTCCTCAGTTTACTACATTTAGAACTTTAATAGAGTTGTGCCTATGGCTTTGAACTTGAGAAATTTTTTGTGTCATAAAACTTGTGCCATTTCAGGTAGGAATTGTTATGTATCTGAAAATAAGTATATTGCTTAATCTATATTTTATTTCACAATTAATACATTCTTTTTAGTTTTGTTTCTGATTTTCATTTTGTTCTCTTTAAAAACTTCCTCAATATCCTCATTTATTTCTTTATTTACCCTTTCATTTTGCTATATTGTTTTTTGTACAAAGGCTGATCTAAGGACATACAAATGTAATCTTATATAAATTTTCTTTCTTTCTTTCTTTCTTCCTTTCTTTTTCTCTTTAACATAGATCAGAATAAAGGAAGACACATTTTCTATACCACAAGACTCTCTGGGACTATGTGTTGAAATGTCAAGCCAGGTATAGTAAAATGTCTCCTACCTTCTACATTAAATCCCTTTCTCCCAAAACCTTTTAAAATTTAATAGCAAGCATATATCATATTAACATTCAGGCTTAAAGTGGCATTACTATTATAGATGCACATCTTCAATAATCCAGTAAATTCGAGAAGACTCCAGCCCTTGTTTCATCAGCAGCATTGAGAGTTGATGAGGTATAGAGGTGGATGTTCAGCACAGGAAGTGATTTGTATTTACCAGTAGACAGTGACCAGTGGGGTTCAGCAAGGTTAAGAGCATGGAGGGTGTTAGCCCTTTGCTGTAATGGTTTCCTTAGAGACAGAGTCAGCCCAGGTGGCAGCCACCAGGAGACCAGCATGGTGAATCTCCTGAAGAAGTCAAATTGTCAGCTAAGGACAAGAAGAAGGGCAAAAACAAAGGCAAAGAAAAAGACAAAAAGAAAGTAGTAAAATTAGATGACCATGTGGTTGAAGGAGCCAAAGCCAATACTTCTCTTGGAAGGCCAGACTGGAAGTCATAAAATTATATAGGATTGAGTACATGATGCGTCCAGAAGACTGGCAAAAAATAATGAAGACTTAAAGAGAAAGTGAGTATAAACTGGAAAAAGATACTGTGTCTCTATGTGTTATGTATTTATTAAGAATCCATAGCATGAAGATCTATGAGCTTTATGCTTTCTAGGGGCACAGTGTAAAGTAGATGACTAGGACTTTTTACATCTAGGGTCTTAAGAGTTCTTAGAAAGGATCTATAAATCAGTCTGAATATATTATTAGATGATTTCCAATATTTTCCCAATTCCAATGTTTAACAATCTTCTATGATTTTCTTCATTGATATAGTTTAATTCCTCACCCACTCCCACTCCTCACCCTAAACAAAGCTAAGGATCTGGGTTTTTGTCATTGTTGTTGTTTGTTTTTGTTTTCTTGTTTTTGTTTTTTGTTTTTAGATTTGTTTTGTTTTGTTTGTTTTATAAGAGTTCATTACTGAAGACTGGAGAGTAAGGAGACAATTGTATCAGGAATATGGAACTATATGGCTGCCTTACTGGAACATTACATTATGCAGTTTTTCATTTATGGCAGAGACAACTGAAAGTTTTAATGTTCCACATTGAAGTAAGAAAGAAGGAACAAGGCACTTCCTGGGAGCCTCCTACCAATGAACTCCAAAACTTACCTGGTTGATGCCTGAGAAAGTACACTCATACTCTGATGGAATTTTACACAATGAGAGTGATGCTTATTTAGATCAAAACACAAGAATTCTATCCTGAATCCTCTTGGCTTTCATCAGGGGGGTGGAATGAATAGAAGAATGATGATCTGTATCTATTTGAAACAAGAACGTTTATACATAAGAAGCCGAATTGCAGGCAATACTTAGTTCTGCTGCACAGATAGGTACGGAAATGTGTCTTGAAATGCCAAGTCTAATTATTTTTCAGTCACTATAAAAGAATGACCAATGCTGCTCAATTTATAAATAATAGAGATCTATTTTTGGCTTTTAGTTCTGGAGGCAAAGAGGTTCAGAACACTGACTCTTGGAAAATTAAAAAAAAAAAAAATTGGAAGTACCCCTGTGCCAACACTAACCCATACCAGTGAGAAAGAGGTAGCAATGAATCAAAGGAGGAATGAACCCAGGGGTGAAAACCCCTCTCAGTGAGTCTTACTTCCATCGCTGGGTCACTGAGAAGGTACCTTTCTGATGTATGACCTTAAGGAATATTTTTTTTTTACAGATATGATAAGATGTTTGCCTCATATGCTGAAACCTTTTCTATAAACAAGTTCTGCCTAGGAGTGTATTTTTATACTACAGTTAACCAAAACTCTCATCAATATCTACTCTTTTCCAGATTTTGGATGATGGTAATAAAACAGGCAGTTTACATACCAAGAACTAAGTTTATGATTTTTTATAAGAGCTTGTTTTGTGAAGAGTAGACGGAGATTCTGGAGTGACCTTAAGAGGTGGAAGTACTTGGTATGGATTTGTGGAGTACACATCATTCAGGAAATCTCTGGTGTCATAAACACAAGCATTTTCATTTTTACAGTAACCCCCTGAGTATTACATTTCATACAACTTATAAATAGACATTAATTCAAAGCACTTTGAGGTATATAATAAAAATTTCCTGAACGGATGTTTTAAGATGCGAATGTAGTTTTCTTATGGTTCATACTTTTTACTGACCCTAAACAATGCTAAGGGTTATATAATAAATTGTAACTTAGTTCGAGAGTATCTGCACATAATACATTATACTTACTCAGTCACATAATTTAGAAACCTAAGAAGTCCATGATCTGCTTGCCACCTGCAATGCAGAAATTATCCAGTATTGCATAAACCACATTTCACCAGAATGAGCTATATTATGAGTTCTGGTCATAGACCAGAGGGCAAAGGCAAGAGTTCTGAACTTTTAGACGTCTAAGGACAAGAGAAAGAGAAATGGCCCAAATAAACATAGGTTTGTCCTGGAATCCCTCTACCATTTTGTTCTGTAAGCATTCTCAAACTAGATCCCCATAGCCAGGACATGGAAACAGCCTAAGTGTCCCTCAGTAGAAGAATGGATAAAGAAACTGTGGTACATTTACACTATGGAATACTACTCAGCTATTAAAAACAAAAAATTCCCGAAATTTGTGGACAAATGGATTGAACTAGAAATGATCATAATGAGTGAGTTAACCCAGAAGCAGAAAGAGTTAAATGGTATATACTCACTTATATCTGCATACTAGCCCAAGGGGAATGTCCCATGAAAGTCTTCACTAACCAGGAAACTGAGACAGAGGGGAGGACATCCTACTGGGACTCTAGATGAGAGAAGCATGGGAGAATGGCAAAGTTGAAGGATCCAGAGGATGCTAGAAACCTACAAGAACATTATGATAGGCAGATTTGGGCCCAGGGGTCCCGCTCAAACTATAGCACCAGCCAAGGACAATACAGGCCGTATACTTCAAACCCCTACCCAGATCTAGCCAATGGACAGGACATTCTCCGCAGTTGAGTGGAGAGTGGGGTCTGACTTTCACACAAACTCTGGTGCCCCATACTTGACCATGTCCCCAGGATGGGGAGGCCTGGTGGCACTCCAAGGAAAGATAGCAGGCTACCAAGAAGAGACTTGATACCCTATGAGCATATACAGAGGAAGGAGGCCCCCCCTCAATCACAGTCATAGGGGAGGGGAGTAAGGGGAAAATGGGAGGGAGGGAAGAATGGAAGGATACAATGGATGGGATAACCATTGAGATATAATATGAATAAATTAATAAAATAAAATTTAAAAAAAAGATTCCACTCACCTAGGTAAATTTGATCTTTTGGATTCAGTCTGTTCATTTAAATAGGAGTCTCTTACTGAGATTTGTTACAAATACACTGTTAATAATGTCTTACCAGCTTTTTAGGTGCACTTCAACTCAGGCAAAGTGACATATATGCTTAACCTTTATTCCTATTATTCCCAGCGTCTTTCCAGGATCCTGCTCCGGTTTTTTACACTGTAATTCTTTAAAACCATGGAACTCATTCACTGAATCCTCTTCTCTTCTTACATTTGCTATCTTCTTCACATCTTGATTGATTCATTTCCATACCAGATTAAAGCTACTGTAGTAATTATGCCTGATTCAAATATCCTAGATGACAGTTCTTGTCACTAATTTGAATTTCCTGATACTTAGTGGACTTTGCTGCACTAATAATTCATGATATCATATTCTTCCATTCTCTCTCCCTCCCTCCCTCTCTCTCTCTCTCTCTCTCTCTCTCTCTCTCTCTCTCTCTCTCTCTCTCTCTCTCTCTCTCTCTCTCTCTCTCTCTCTCCCTCTCTCTGGTTTTCTTGAGACAGAGTTTCTCTATATGATCTTGGTTGTCCTGGACTTGCTTTGTAGGCCTGGCTGGCCTCGAACCCACAGTGGTGTGACTGCCTCTGACCCCCGAGTGCTGGGATTAAAGGTGTGCACCATCACACCCGGCTTCCCTTTCTCTTTAATGTTCTACAGAAGTGAGTTTTTTGTTTGTTGTTTTTTTGTTGTTGTTGTTGCTGTTGGGTTTGGTTTGGGTCCGGAATGGCTGTGTATTATCATGGTTAATGGAATAAGGTATACTTTTGGTTTCAATGAAGTAATTATTTTATGTATAACTTAAGACTAGTTGAGACTCAGAAATATATTTCTATCACTAAGATATAAGTTCAAGACGGGTAAAATCATCCACATTTCAAGAAGAGTAAATCTCACTCATACCAACATATAAACTTAAGCATCAGAAAGTTCTTCCCTTAGATTGTTTTAAGCGACTTAATTGCTTAATTCAAAGTTTGTCTATTTCCTTTTGTTTTAGGAAACATCTGCTATAATAGAGAAAATAATCTGTTTTCCTTTTAAGTTAATTTATTTCAAATTTTACTTACACGATGTCTAAACCATATTAGTATTATGTATGAGAACTAAGACAGTAGACGTACATGGCAAAGTTTTACCTTACTGTTGCTCAGCACTCTTGCAGGCATGACTTATACGGTGGAGATTTATATGAAGACAAGATTATTATGTGAACCTGACTAACTCTTTCTGCACATGGTTCAGGACCCTTCTACCTGGCTTTGGCTTTAAAGAGACTTGTTAGCCAGGATGCAGTCTGTTTATGTACCCAATGAATGGAGGAATCCTTTCTGGAAGAGTTCATAGTTCAGCCAGTGGAATTTTAGATGTTTCTCCACTGGTGGCCAAAGCCAGCAGAATAGCTCCACAGGTCCAGATGTGCTAGCTGAGGCTGTTGTTTTTCTAATTTTTCCTTCTCTCCTCCTTTACTTCATATAAGCTTTATTTTCATGGCTAGGAGCCTGTCAAAAAGATGTTGTAAAAGGTTCTTGTTCTCAAAAGCAAAAAAGTAGCAAGTTGTGGTAAAGCCTCTAAAGTAATTATATATATAATGCGGAAGAGTCACAAGTACCTCCTTCCCCTCCACTACAGAAAGAAAAAAATAACAAACAAAACTTGAATCAATAAAGACATATTATAGTCTTGTTAAATGCTGCTTTCTTGTTTGTTAGTATGTTTAAAGCACCTCACGGTGTTCTAGACCCTTTACTTAAAAGAAAATTATTTTTAACGTGCTTTCTAAAGTGTTCATAAATGTAGTCTACTGTAGCCTAGCTTTTGAAACCACATTGCATCTTAACTACCATTGAGTTATCTATGTAAATAATGATTAAAAAGCAAATCCTTAAATAAGCCTCATTGGAAAACTGGAAATTAATTAAGACATTATAACCAGCTAAGTGGAAACGAAGTAAATAAGGACAGAGGAATGATTGCTGCCTGTGGGTAATTTCATGGCTGCAATCTACCCCGAGAGCTAAAATTTCCTCTCAAATGACTTTTAAAGATGTCTCATAATGTGAAATGCAATATTTTTTCTAAAGAGAAACTTTATTTAAAAAAAACTTGATCATATTTTTTGGGGAATATATTTTAGTGAATTCTTAGATTCTATCTTATTGAGTGTACTTTTGTTTACTATTTTATGCTCTAACCTGTGTTAGATGCCTTGAGAGAAACACATCAATCACAAGGAAACCCAATGCTTCTGGCTTCCTAAGGAAACATTCTCATGGGGTATTCACTCCGGGAATTGCTCAAAATCTTTTGTGTGGCTTTGATAATCTGTCTCCAAAATTCCCTGCAACAAAACCGACTTGCTGAGTGGGTAATATCATACATTATCTTTGTCAATTATAATCCTGAGGCCAAGGATCAAAGAATCTTCAGAAGTAAAATACTTTATATCTAGTATATCAACCACTTGTCTGTTGCTGTGACAAAAATACCTGAAAAGAAGCATCTTTAGGAAGGAAGGGTTTATTTTAGCACATAGCTGTGAGGAATATAGTACATCATGATGAGATGGATCTTTTTGTTCAATTTGTTTTCTCCTTCTTATTTAGATAAAAATCCTAGTTCATAGAACCGTGCCACCTAAAGTGTTGTGAGGTGTTTGCCACTCAGTCATCCAGCATAAAAAATCCCTTATTAGACATTTGGACAGTCTTATTTCCATGATGTTTCTAAATCATGCCATGCAAAAATCAAACATTATAAATAGCCTCCTGTTGGGAGAGTTTTCACTCATGTTGGTTACAACTAGAGAATTTTTTCTAATCCCATTTCTAGGATAGGACTTATATGAACATCTTGAATGATCATGTCCTTATAAATTTCCTAGTTCAAAGACATTGCTATATGTAATTTTTGTATGGATACAGAATTTATCTTTCCAAGTTCATAGACATGGATTAATGTTGTCCTTATAATACTTCATGATGGATTTTACAAAAATGTAGAGCTTGTACGCATGCTATTCCCTGTATTAAGACACTGTCTCTTAGCTATATCATTTCAATAGGTCTTCTTCAGTCACATTGCAGAGTTATTGATAAATCTGACCATTCATGCAAATTGGGGAAAAGATGTAATATTTTGATTTTTTTTCTAAAATTACTCTCCTATTCCACCCCTGAACCTCTGTAAATTTTTTCTTTTTCACTGTAGTCGAAGTTCTGTGACTGTGCTCCAGAATATGGAAAGGGACCCTAAAGAAGTTTAAACTGTATAGTTGGAAAAGGTTCACTCTCCACAGTGTACCTAATTAGGAAACATGTTTTAAATTTAACAATTATTTGCTCTATCAAATATATTCATAATTTGGAATAAAAATAAATGAGAAAATTTAAAATTAAACATTAGAATGTCTGTTTCAGAATATATCCTTGGGATTAATAGACTGACTACATACCTAAA
Organism: Acomys russatus; assembly: GCF_903995435.1. Taxonomy (NCBI): domain Eukaryota; kingdom Metazoa; phylum Chordata; class Mammalia; order Rodentia; family Muridae; genus Acomys; species Acomys russatus. The sequence goes on along the minus strand of NC_067137.1, from coordinate 104,006,909 downwards.
GAAGAGACACTTTATGGCCTTTGAGATTTATGATCTATTGGTACATTGACAATAATTGTCCATGAGAATTTACAGGAAGCTACTTGTATAGCACCCACTGAGTGAGCTAATTTTATTTAATCTATAAATTTCATTGAGAATTGTTAAAGTGATCAAAGCTCCATGTTGTCAAAGAAAAGTAAAGTGAAATAATGCAAATTTTTTTCTAGAAAATGTGGGGGTACAATATAAAAGGACTGTAGTTTTTCAGAATCACATGAAAAAGTACTTTGGAGGAAGTATCAAGTAATGCCCTGGGATGTACATACTGATTATTAAATCAGAATACTCGAACACACAAAGTCAAAATGTGTTTATGAAACTAAATGAATCTCAAGAGAAACAGCATTATAGGTAGTATTTAAGAAGCGAAATTTGAAGTCATTTGAAATAAATGATGAAGAGTCTGGAAATATCTGTTTGTGACAATTGCACTGCTATAATTGACTATTGTATTTATAAAGATTCTGATAATGTCATGACTACTTCAGGGTAAATAGCATCTGAGTACAAGTAGGTATGAAATCGTGTAGATGACGAAAAAGCTGAAGGACCAGAACTGTGAGCCCTTCTTTGTCACACTGCATCAGAACATATCAAGTCCCTCACATCTTCTGGAATCAATAAGGCCGCAGGAGTACTTTGACCATGAGTTAAACAGCCATTTCTCATGCCATAATAATGAATTAATGAAGACAGATTTTATTCGGTACAATAAATGTGTCTAACTATAAAGAATAGTACTTATATTATGAGGAAAATGAACTTTATATTTCCTTGTCCAAAAATCTAAGTCTGGTGTCTGTAAATATTCAAAATTTGTAAGGAGTTTTGACTATACAACGAAGTTTTTATTTTAACTAAAGTCAATGTTGTGGAAGTACACAGGAGTGAGAAAGACATCTCCAGGTTAAGCTCATTTGTTTTTATGTCTCCCTAAACCTGAGAGAGCTTGTCACCTGAGTTCCTTCAGGAAGAATGAAGCAACAAGCATATTTAATCATATGAAAAGCCACAAGCACAGATCATATGAAAAAAGAAGAATTTTTAAAAAATTAAATTTGTCCATTTTGTTTTCTCTAGATTAGTCACCATTAGTCCTGAAATGAGATATGATAAATATTTTTAATAATTGCCAACCATGAGGTGTATTTTTTTCCTTAGGTAGTAGCCATGCATCTTTACCAGTAAAGACCTAAATGACCCATCTCTGTGAGAGTATAGATATGCATTTAGGTACGGATGAGAATGCCACCCCAGAAATCAGAGGTCAACCTCAAGTATAGATGCATGTTTTTCTGCTGCACCCCAGCTCCTGAAATAATGACTCGGAGGAGTAAATATATTCGCAAAAGCCTAGGCCAATATAGCTAGACACGTTCCCGGACCTGCCCATAACTAATATCCTGTTTATTCTATTCTTAGTTCTGCTACTTGGCTAGTTATCTGTGCTTTATTTTATATGTTCATGTTCTTCAGAATCCCAAGGTCAATGTCCTGACTCTCACAATCTCCCAGAGTTCATCTCTCTTTCTCTGGAACTCTCACCTCTTTATTTCCTGTCTCAGCTAACAGGCCATTACCATTTTATTGACATCTGATGCTTTCATACAGACACAAAAGATTCCTTCTATACTCAAGTCATTCCTCAGCAGCAACTTACTACACTGTTGAGATAGATATTTGGATTTTTTTCCCAGACAAATTATATCACTGGCTAAGCTGAGTAACTGGACAGCAAATGACAGGTAAGTACCACTCTCCATTTATTTGCCCAATGCTGGGATGACAAGTGTGTTCAATCATCTTCAGCTTATCTCAGTAGGTTTTTAAAAATTAAATTAAGGTTCTAACGCTTTTACAACACACAGTTACTAACTGAGATTTTTCTCAAACCTAATGGATACATCTGAATTGAAGAAAAGTTTTTGTAACTTTTCTTATACAAAGAGGGAAAATCATTTTACTGTTGTTTTTTAGGTATTCTGGCAGCACAGTAATCTTTGAGTATACATACCTCTGAGCACTTTAAAGAACAATACAAAAGAAAAAGACATCATACCCAAAAGATGGAGCTAGGATGATGGAACCTTTAAACAGGACCACTGAGCAAGACCACAAGCTGCTAACATAAATATATTTGCCTTTAAACAGATTGCTGGCCACACCAGAAATCATCTTTAGAAAGTATTTGGAACAAAAAAACAATAGGGCAAACACAAACACACACACACACACACACACACACACACACATACACACTACAAATCAAATGGAATATCTCTTCAGTTTCCTATGAGAATATGACATATTTCCCTTCACTTCATCATTCAAACAGAGTCCCCATAAAGTAAACTTATGCTATACTTTAAACAATCTCTGTTTACTGGTGAAAATATAAGGACACATACATCCAAATGAGAGAGCTTGCAAAATTTGAACTTACATTAATGTTCAAGGTACTTTTTTGGAGTTTCAAATGTTATAGATTCTTTTTTTTTTTTTTTTTTTTTTTTTTTTTTTTTTTTTGCTAAATACCAATCTTGATATAAAAAGCATACCAAAATTAAGACTGGAGAGAAACATTTTATTTCATGAAGTTTCCACATATTATAGTTGCTTAGATAATCACAAATGTAAAAGTATACTCTTAGATTTTGAATTCTCACTTAAAGGTCATGGGAAATGTTTGAGGCCCAGAGAGTATGAAAACAACAAGATACAACAGTTCAGTTGTCTGAAGCAGTTACTGACATGACATAACTGGGATATGAGACTGGAGCAACTTTGCCACCCCCAAAAATATGTGTTTTAAAATGTCTCATGAAAATTATACAAAATAACTTGAGGATTCAAATAAGCAATATACAGTCAATACAGAATTTAAAAGGTGAGTTATGAATATCAGTTCAGAATACATAAAAATAGCAAATGCAATTGTTGAATAAATGATCCAAATATATTCATGAGACTGTGTGTTAAAAGTTTCATATGTGTGGAAGCCTGGACTGGCCACAGGAAGAGTGGAGGTGCAAAACTATATCATGGGAAGGAGGAAGATGTGTTAGCTGTGACAGTTGTGTGGAGAAGCATCCCAGAACCATCTTGTTTGTTTTACTTGATGTCAATCAGCAACTTATGCAGCATGGTGCGGATCTGTTGGAGCCATTTCGCCCCCAGACACCCATAAGCTTTGAAGTGCAAATTTATCCCCTTGTTTAGACTATAGAATGTAATTTCCTGTAACCTTTTAACCATTTGACACATAGTAGCGGACTGTGAGCTCTACATGATCACTAATTGGTTAAAATGGTTCATACATATCTCATTTCTCCCCCTAGATGTTCAATTTGTTTTCTGCTGTCTTTACTGAAATGTAAATCTATATTTAATTGTGACTTTGTTATTCAGGAGTTATTAAGTCATGAACAAATTTAACTTTATTCACCAATTGATTGTTTTAGAATAAAAAATAATATTTCTTCTTTATAAATAACTCTAGAGATTAGTTGATAATTCTGTTAAATCATTAGGACAGGACTTGGACCATAAAAATCATACTGAAAATATTTACTGTTACCGAAACAGTGTTAGCTCTAACAACATCTTACCTAATCTACTATTGATAATATTACATGGGTGCTCTTTAGCATGGAACGGATTTTTAGGTTTAGGTTTAGGTTAGAACTATTATTAGTTCTTTCTTATTATTATCTATGAATATACCTTATGCATTTAGGGGCTTAGGAGATGGCTTGCCTCCCAAGCATGAGGAATTTGCAGTATTTCCAGCCCCCACATGAAAGTCTCACTGTGATGTTATAAGTTTGCAAACACAGCACTGGTCAGATAGTGACAGTGGAATCTCTGTGAGCTTATAGGCTAATTATTCTAATCTATTTGGCAAGCTCAAGTTCAGTGAGCTTGGGAGCTGGGAGCTGGGAGCAGTGGCTGTGTCTGACTCTTTTGCCTCCTGTGGGACTCTAATCTTCTTACTGGGTAGCTTGGTCCAGCCTTGATGTGATGATATGTGCCTGGTCTTATTGTAGCTTGTTATTCTGTATTTTGCTGTTGTCCCTTGGATGCCAGATCTTTTCTGACAAGAAGGTGAGGTAGATCTAAGGGGAAGTATAGTGGGAAGGAAACTGGGGGTAGGAAGAGGAGAAATTGCAATTGCAATATAATATGTGAGAGAATAATAAAATATTTTAAAAAATAAGATGGGCTGAGTCAGCGGCTAAATCAGTTGTACAAATAAGGGAACCAACCTCCAGATATCCAGAGCACATATAAATGAAAGGTAGGTGTGACAGCATGCCTCTAATTACAGCTTTGGAAACTCATGACAGCAGATACACTTAACAAAGTGGCTAGTGAGGCTAGCTGTGGATTTGACTCCAAGAAGTTCCTGAGGAGTGAACTGGGGCTGAGATCTCTCAGTGATTTCCTCCTGTAGAAGAGCTCAACCTATCACCTCTACTGCCTTATTTCATGAAAATACCTATGATGTCTCTAGAAAAAAAAATTAACTGTTATTTATTTCAAGAATGAATAGGTTAGCCAAGGATGAGCTAATCTAGGTTGGGTTTGTTCTGGGTGTGGCTCGTGTTCCTTCATGTTGGCTCATCTCCTCCTGTGATGAGTATGGTAGCCTAGGCACTTTATTTTCTTGCAAGTAGAATGGGCCCAAATTTCAGACATTTAGGGTATAGTCTGCCTGGTGGGTTCTCCATTGTGCTGTACCATGGAAGTTCCTGAAACCAGTGAAGTTATTAGAATGTGAACAACACACATGACTTAGGGAGAGAGGTAGAGATATACAGAAGAATAAAAATGGTCACAAATTACATTATCAAAAGATGTGGTTTCCTGTTTCTTCAATTAGTAGCATTTCTAGTTTATATAAACTCTGGGTACTTTCCTTCACAACCTGCGTCTGTTTTATAGTTACACCTATCTAATATCAGAAGACATCTTGAATATGTTAAGAATTAATGTGGTTTTTAAACCAAGATGCCTGGGATGGGTAATGCTTTGCCTAGTAAAGTGAAAAGATTAATCTTATTTTTTTTTTTCTGAAAAAAGTGTTTATGTTTCACAAAAGAAAAAATATTTCTGGCTACTCTAAGTTCTTCCCACAATTTAACAGTCAAACATTTGGAACTGGTTTGACTAAAAGGGAAAGAAAAAGTTTAAAAATGTTAGCTGGCAATGTTCTAACATATTATAAAACAAACAACCAGAGCTCAGGACCACCCATGCTGAGAGTTATTGCCTGGACTTGTGAGATCAGTCGAAACTCTCTGCAAGGGAGTGCACATATTACTTCAAAAAGCCTGGAAGGAGCCGGCAAGGCCTCTGCATGTTCATATCTGTACTTCCGTCACTAGTCATATTAGTATTTACACCTGCTCTATCTTTAGGCAATTTCCTCTTATTAGTCAATAGGCAATTGTAAGAAAACTATCTATATGTTAGCATCAGATAGTTTTCATTTTATATTTGGCACCGATATTTTCTGGTTCTGTTGTCTTAGACAGCATTATTTCTCTGTACTTAGATTTTTTGAGAAACATCATGTGTTACACTTACTTCATAAAGTTCTGAAAATTAGTAAAAAATTTAACATGCTTCTGGAACATAGGAAGTACATTTAAATGGAATTTTTATTTATAAGGCCTATGTAGTCTATTGTTTAACTTTTTTCTGAAGGCTCTACAGGCTTATTTCTCATTCATATTTGATGTTGCAGTTGGGCCAACGTAGGCTTTGGTCCATAACTATTTTATGCTGGTGTTTAGACAGAAAAAAAGCTTATGTTATAGTGAACATTGGCATTCCTGTGGCCAAGAAAAAATGAGAGATTTAGAAAGCACATTTGATGTTAAAAACATACGCCCTCATTAACCAGTGGCTGGGAAGCAGAAATAACCACTCTTCTTCATACCACATTGCCCAAGGCTGTCCTTGTGTATGGGCCTACTTTCACTTATTCAGGAAGCACGAAAGTTCTACTTTAGATGAAAATGCAATAGAGATGGACTAGATATAAATATTCTATGATTACGCAACACATCTTAGTGAGTTTGTCCATTTCTGAGATATGAAAAATGTGTTTGTGTGTATGATTGTTCCTCTACTGATCAAGAGTTTTCAAGGAGCTATTCTAGACCCCTTTACTTAATCAAACTGTAAAAGATGACAGGACCCATTTGCACATGGAGTTGATTTTCAGGTAGAAATATAAGTTTAAAAACTATCATAAGTAAATTAACAGACAATGGTGACAAACGAGATGACATGGTGGAGTACAATGGAGAAAGTAAGACCAGGGAGAATCTTTACAAATAGAATGATTACTCAGACAACTCTATCTCTAAAGAAGTGAGGATGGGTCCTGTTTTACCAAGATGAATGATCAGAAATGACTGAATTTGTTATGTTTGCAAAGAGGATCAATGTGAACTAAATAAAACAATGAGGTAAAGAGTAGGCTGTAAGTCAGAATAGTTAAGGTGATGTAGGCAGGGTGAGTTAGGCAGAATTTGCTTGGTACACTGTGGTTGATAATCTACTCTAAGAGAAAGTGGGAGGCAATGGCAATTTATGAGAAAACAACTGATATTTTACTTGTTTTTTTAATATATAAAACCACTAAAATGTGTACTAGCACCTTTTGGTGGTGGATCTGAGTATTGTGATTGGGGTATCTCATGTGAATGGTGGTGGCACTGGGGTCTCAAGTAGGATTCAGCTGTCTATGGCAAGCAAGGCTAGTGGAGGCTTAGACCAACATGGAAGCAGCAGAGTGGGGAGATGTGTATGGAATCTAGACACACATTGGTAACAGAGCCAAGAGTAATTGAATACAGTTGAGACAACTTGAACAAGGATGCTGGAAGACTAAGAATAGGGAATTAGTTGAATTAATAAACTGTGAGCTTCTAATGTTGAAACTATTTGCTATTAATAAAACTGGAGGCTGAGAGAAGTCAAGACCAGAACTTGGGAACCACTATATATGTTAGATTTGAGGGCTACTATAAAAAAGAGAGAATGTTACATATTGGCAGACGTTAAATACATAGAATTAAATAAAGTGCATACAAGGTGTAATCTCTGAATCCTGTAGGGTTTCCAGAGGCATTCAAACATTCTAGCTGTGTTTTGTTCTCTAGCATACTAGCTGTATTGGCCTAATAGTCCTTTCTAGTCTAAGGTTTCAGGAAGTACAGCTTTATGCTTTTGTTTTTTTAAAGAAGACACATGTCAGCATATGAAAGAAATGTCAAATTCTAAGAAAAACCCTTAAAGCACTGGATGCACACAGATCCTGGGACTTACTGTGGGAAGAGCTGCAAGTTATATAAAAAATATGGGGGTGGGTTGTCAGGAGCTCCACAAGGAGACTATCAAGGTTGACAGACCTGGACCCAGGGGAGCCTGCATGGACTGATACACCAACCAAGGATAGGTCAAACCGAGTACTGGGACCCCTTGTTCTGGTGTAGCCAATGGACAGCTCATTCTCTACATGGAGAAAGGGTGGGGTGGAGCAGAGAGGGGAGTGCCTCTGAGAAGATCACTGGTGACCTGGATTTGATCACTTCTCCTTGGTGGAAAGACCCTGTGGGAACACAGAGGAGGGATGCAGACCGTGTCTAGATGAGACTTGGTGGGCTGTGGTCAGATGGTGGGAGAGGAGGATGCCACCTGTCAGAGGCCTAGGTAAGGAGAATGGATTAGAAGGGTGAACAGGGTAGAATAGGAAGATAAGAAGGAGGGGATTACAGTCTGGATGTAATGTGAATACATTATAATAACAAAAAAAAAAAAAAAAAAAAAAGAATTCCTTGGCAGTGTAGTAGCATTCTGTACCAAAATTTACTTGTTTTGTTCATTTGATGACTAATGGAATATTCTTTATAGATGGTATCTTGTTCATAGTAGTCATCAATTATACATTTGCTACTTTCTTTCCAACAGATATAAGACACTCATTAAATAGAGCTTTATATAAGAATTGGAAGATGAGAAAATCTAACATTTAAGAGAGGAGAAATTTCTTTTCTTTTTTCTGGCTGAAAGAGTACATTTTCTTGTAGTTTTTGAGTTTGAACCCAGGGCCTGCACCATGCTAAGTAAACACTCTACTACTGAACCCCATCCACACCCAACACAAAGCAATTTTACAGAGCTATGGCTCAGAGATTAGATCACGGATCTTCTCAAGATTCCATTCCTCTGAAGATATGAAATGTCCAGGCCACCGATGGGTGAGCAATTTAACAATAGAAAACTTGGGGCTGACTTTTCAGAAAGATAAAAGAAATAATTGTTGCAGGTGATTCAGGTTCCCACACCTTATATTGTATGATATTAACATACATGTGTGGCATTGTGTGTGTGTGTGTGTCTGTGTCTATGTGTGTGTGTGTCTGTGTCTATGTGTGTGTGTGTGTGTGTGTGTGTGTGTGTGTGTGTGTGTGTGTGTGTGTGAGAGAGAGAGAGAGAGAGAGAGAGAGAGAGAGAGAGAGAGAAAGAGAGAGAGAGAGAGAAGGAGATGGAGACAGAAATATAGACAGAGTTTTAATGATGTTATGCCACAAAAGGAGTCACGGCATGTTTCCGTTCTGCAACACTGCCAGCTCTAATATCTGGAGCCGCTCATTCAGAAGCCTTAATAAGTTATTTCAATTACCTTGTCAGAAGTAGAGTCAAGAGCAAATATCAGGTTTTTATCTTTTCTTCTGAGGTGCGATTATATTTAAATGATAATAACAGGTGCCAAAGCGATGTGAATGCACAAGCTACACAAGGTGATGACCTTCCTGGCTGACTGGGTTCCATTGGGAGCTTGTCATAACTCATCAGCTGGAGCACCTTTGTGCAGAGAGCAGAGGGACACCCACAGGGTTACAGGGACCCCAGAAGCTTTCCTTCAGGTGTCTCTGCATGCCGAGCTTCCCTCCGTGCACAGGCCTCTGTGGTGGGCAGGGCTTCTTTCTCTTAGTTATTGCTGAGACTTGGCTCAACATTAACAAGTTTGGCAAACAACAACCTTGTTGTTTATCTAGTCACTTTTTCTTCCCTTTCATTGGTAAAAGAGAAGTTAGTTAGAGCCTCTTGAATTAGCTTTGAGAATGCCTCTACATCATTCCTTTCCTTAAAATAGGATGTCACCAGCTTCACCCATATGTATTTGCTTTCTTTAGAAGAGGAAAAGTCTTAAAATGATTAGAGCCTAAGCTGAGGGGAAAAAGAGAAGTAGGAATGTCAGGAATATTTTGGATGAAAGAATAACTCTTTGGTTTTAATATTTCATATGTTAGATGTGTAAAATGAGCTAAGAGACAAGGATCTCATACACAGGACTCACTTTCATCTTATCTCTTACCTAGGCATGCAGATGCATTCCCTAAATTGTTGTTACATTATTTCACTTGTGTGCACAAAGTTAAATATTCATTTACATGTTTTAAATGTCTGAGGCAGAGCATCAGCTTTGAATATATTTCCTGTTCTTCCATTTGTTGAAAAGATTAGTTACTGAGGGTCTTAAGTCGGCTACCTTTATTTCACATAGCCAATAGATTACCTAATTTTTAAAGTTACATATGAGTCTATGTTAGATGTGATATTTCATGTTGTGATTCCTTTTATTCCTCCTCTATTCCTAGACCTTTTCCTGCATAGGCTTCAATCTATGGAATGAAACACAAAGTTCTTTTTATTGTGTGTTTTGAAGCAGCCTAACAATAACAGGAATAGGGGATTTAAAAAGAAACAGATTTGTAGTCCACAGTTCAGGAATCACAGGTTCTTTACTTCTTTGTTTTTGAATTTGAATCTTCTATTGTAACAAAGGTTATTAACTAAGCTTTTCATACAAAGCCATTTTCTAGGGTTCTTATTTACAGTAAAGGATCTTGGGATTCATGGTTTTAGTTGATCAAATCATGATCAACAATTACTAGTCTATTTTTATCATGGGAATATATATCTTTGGTGCAACAGATAGATATGATTCTATAAAAAGATAAGGTAAAATAATTAGATGAGGTCCTCAAAAGCCTCGGAGATATCCAGAATATGACATTTTAAAGTATTTTAAAGATTCAGTGAAAATGGGACAGGTTAACACCTGGCAACACCCAACCTGCCTCAAAGAAGATGATGAGCATCAAAGAAACTCCTTATGGAGATGGCTACAAATGCGGCAAATAAGCCACTGGGCAAAATTTCCTCATTTTTACCACAGACAGAATTCTGCCTAAAAAAGGGCAAGCTTGGATGCAGGCCGAGTTGACAGCCAAACTTTGCCAAGACAGGGTAAACAAGTCCTCAATAATTCTTGCCTCACAAATATGTCTGTCAGATATACTTGGCCAGAAGGCTGAAGATTATGCTCCAACTTTGTGGAGAGTTTTGGGTGTCTTTTCAGGCAGCAAACTGTCACTGTCATCTTCTCATTTGGAAAGCTGCTAACCTGTACTTCCAGTCTACTCTGATAACTAATTTTATTCCTTCTCATGTCTCTGATGAGGTTGAAGACCAAATAGCTTAGTTTTACAATTAAGCATAGTTGTTCATGGGCTGTGATGTTTTTAGGTCTAGATAGATGTTTTAAGTTGATAATGACAAGATATGATTAACATTGATTTACATTCAGATTTTAGACAGACTAAATTAGAAAAAATGTTTTCTTCAAGGCTACCAAATACAAATGTCCAAAACACTAAGAATGTAGCATTTATATAATTCCTGATTGTTTCGTGGTTCATCTTGCTTTAGGTAGTTTATTGTGCATATGTGTAATAATATAAATGTATATGGAAAAGTAAAAATAATAAAAATAATAAAATCAAATCCAACTTGCAATTGATTGGCTCTGCCCTCAGTAAGTCAATGGCTACGATGTTCCATGGTAGATACATTTACATTTTGTAGGGTAATAGGTAAGGGGATTATTATATGAATCAAAACCCCATGATGAAACATGAGAACAAGGTGTTTTTGGGTGCAATTCAAGGTTGTGTTATTTGAGTTTAGCAAAGGAGATAAGCCAAGTCAGAGTAGGGATATTTGCTTCCTTTTGTCTCTCCATAAATTTTTTGCCTTCATAGAGCTAACATATCCAATGCTGGTTTTTATGGAATATTTCATTAATAATGAGTAAGCATTGAACTCTTTTATATTTCAAACTTCTCTCAGATGACCTGGGCTGTTTCAAGGTTTTATTTGAAATAAGCAAGTATGCTTATCCCATAAAATCACATAACATCTGAAGCTTTTCACAGCCTACTGGTAGTTTCGACCAGACCATTACTCTTTCCCTGTAACATTTGATCTCCGTGGTTTTACCCACAGAACCAAATTTAAACCAGAAACTATAAAGATAGTTTCAGATCCTCAAATTCTGTTCATCAAGTGGCTCAGAAAAATTCCATGCCATACATTTGTGCATAGTTTTATTAACCACTCTGAAGAATGATATGTGTAAGGAGAGGCACAGGAGAGATGGCTCAGTGGTTAAGACCACTGCCTGTTCTTCCAGGAGTCCTGAGTTCAATTCCCAGCAACCACATTGAGTCTCTCAATCACGTATAAATTGATCTGATACCCTCTTCTGCATACTCATGTACAATAAATAAATAAGTATGGAGAGAGGAGGGTGGAGAGAGAACAGGGTTCTACAGATGGACATGTAAGGTGACCCTGCAGCGTTGGGATTAAAATAGAGTCAGGCTGGGCCATCTCTATCTCAAACAGATAAATGATGCTTGTCATGGAAAATTGGATTGGTTTGCCTAAAGGTTGCCTTGAGATGAAATAACTCTTAGGTAAGAAGAAAGGGCTGAATTGCTGGACGGTTTACAAACGTAGGGTACAAATGGAACAGTTCAAATGTGATATCAGAGGTACCTCATTGTCATCTGTCTCCATTCCCTGTTCCAAAATGATTGAAGATTACTCAGAAGACAGGTAGAGCTTATAGAAGCCACAGCTGGTATCAAAACTAGGGGACATCTGGAAGGAAGAAGTCATTCCAGGTTCTAAATGTCATTTTCCTATTTTAGGACTTATATCTTTATTTGAAAGCAGCAATTTCAAATTGCTAGAACTGGAATTTATTAATTTACCAGCAAAATAAAGCTTAGGTCAGAAACTATGAAGCACAAAATCCAAAAATGAAACAAACAGGATTTATTTATTTATTTGTTTTGTTTTTTTGTTTGTTGTTATTTTATTTATTTATTTTTATTAATTTATTCTTGTTACATCTCAATGGTTATCCCATCCCTTGTATTCTCCCATTCTTCCCTCCCTCCCATTTTGCCCTTATTCCCCTCCCCTATGACTGTTCCTGAGGGGGATTACCTCCCCCTGTATATAACAAGCAGGATTTAAATTAGCTATAATGTCCTCAAAATGCTTGCATTCATTTTTCATGAAAATAGTATGAAACTATATTAAAATAAAAAATTAAAAAACGAAGAGATACTAGACCTGTGTAGGAGGAAAAATAAATTAAGTAGGAATCTGTCTGGAGGGATTTTCAAAGCAGAGGTGAGAACGTAATAACAATAATGATTCTCATGATGATAATGATAATACGGAGAGAGTTGTGATAAGGGCTTGCCAGGGAGAAATGAGTGAGTCATATAATGTGACTTAATTCACTCTTGTCTGGTATCTGGGGATTTTTCCTTTGGTAGAATAGTGATATGCCACCAAGGTGTATTCAGATGTTATATGTTAAATCTATTCATATCTAGTCTCTCCTTTTACCTAATCTACCTCGATTTCATTTTTTTTTTCTTTCAAGACATCCTCCTTTTTCCTAACTAATTTTACTTCTCTTCAAGTTTTTATCTTTTCCTTTTAAAGCCAGAAAAAAAAAAGAACCTAAAGAGATAGTTTTGAATTTTGGAGTGTATAATGAGTTTGCTGACTCATGATCACAAGAAAGCATTTTCTTTCATATACAACATATATAAAACGTATATGATATATGATATAAATAATATTATCCTTGTACATTACATATACATGCATATATATCAGGATGTAATCTGTATTACATCCTAAAGTTTGAATATTTTAAAATTTTTGAGTATATTTTGATTTTATTTTTTTCCTCTGTTGTGTGTAATCTGTGGTTTCACTCGCACATATTTAGGGGTCAGAGGACAATTTACAAACTTTTTTTGCATTATGTGAGTCATAGGAATCAAACGTAGATCACCAGCTTTTGAAGCAGGCTTCCTTATCCACTAAGCCATCCTGTGAGCCCTCAAGTTTGCATTTTTTTTTCTTTTTTTTTTTTGGAAGTAATTTTTTTTATTAATTTATTCTTGTTACATCTCAATGTTTATCCCAGCCCTTGTATCCTCCCATTCCTCCCCCCCGCCCCCAATTTTCCCATTATTGCCCTCCCCTATGACTGTTCCTGAGGGGGATTACGTCCCCCTATATATTCTCATAGGGTATCAAGTCTCTTCTTGGCTACTTGCTGTCCTTCCTCTGAGTGCCACCAGGTCTCCCCCTCCAGGGGAAGTTTGCATTTTGAATGTCTTCCAAGGCCAGGTATTAAGGAATTTGTTCTCAGTGAAAACCTGAAGAAGGAGGATAGAGTTTTAAAAGGTAAGGCCTAACTGAATGCTTTAAGTTCACCAGGCTGGTCTTTTGTCCCTGCTTGGCTTCCTATTTTGTCCTGGACTCATGGTAAATTGAGTTGCTTTGCTCCATCTTAGCCTCCTTCTCTTATGAGCTCTTTTGTGACAGATATAAAACTATGATTTCTTATATAAATTAAATTTTCTTAATTAAATTTGTTTTCTTAAAGCTAAGCAGCATACTTTAGAAAAAAATCCGGCATGAACGAATATTTGAGAGTAGGAAGCGGTGGCCCAATTTAATTCTATCATATGGAGATGAAGAAACAAAACAGCAGATTTGCATAAATCAGTCAAAATGAAGGAGTTGATTAGTGATGCAGTATAGAATGAGCTAATATAAATGGGGTGCATTCTCTGCTACATGAACTCCTGCGGGGGTTAGCTTGGCCCCCCAACCTCCATTGAATACATGGTGGAAATCCTATATGAGCACACAGTAAACATCCTTTACCCTCACTCAATGTCTACCTTTAATTTTTTTTCAAGTTCAGAAAATCCTCCCTCCCTCTTTGGCCCTATTCCCCTCCCCTAGACTTCTGAGTGGGGGGGGGGGGTCAGAAGAAGGGACAGGGGCAAGGGGGCAGGGAAAGGCTCCTCCCAGACTGTCTGATGACAATTTATCAGGTCTCCTCAGGGCAGCCTGAATCTTCTTCTTCTATGTTCTATCAAGGCCATCCTGCCAAGGAGCAGTGATCAAGTCACCTGCACCAGAGTTCATGTCAGAGGCCATCCCCTCTCTCCCCCCTCGACACACACATAAAGAATAAGCTGTTCATCAACTACATCTGAACAGGGCTTCTAGGTACTCTGCATGCATTGTCCTTGGTTGGTAAATCATTTTGTGCAGCCCACCCAGGTCCAGATCTGCAGGGCTTGGTGGTCTCCTTGTGGAGCTCCTGACCCTTCTGTGTCCTCCCATCTTCCACCCTTCCATCCTCTCAGTGCTTCGCCCAGAGTCCCAGTGCAAATCCCAGTATCTGTCCAGAACCCATGCTGGGTGGAGTTTCTCAGAGGACCACTATGTTGGGCTAATATCCACTTATAAGTGAGTATATACCATGCATGTCTTTCTAGATCTGTGTTACCTCACTTAGGATGATCTTTTCTAGTTCTAGCTATCTGCCTGCAAATGTCATGATTTCCCTGTTTTGGGTAGCTGAATAGTATCCCATTGTTTAAATTTACCACAGTTTCTTTATCCATTCTTCCGTTGAGGGACACCTAGGTTGTTTTCAGATTCTGGCTATTATCAATAAAGCTGCTGTGAATACAGTCAAGCAAATATTCTTGTTGTATTACGGAGCATTTTCAGATATATTCCCAGGAGTGGTATAGCTGGGTCTTGAGGTAGAATTTTTCCAGTTTTCTGAGAAAGTTCCAGATTGATTTCCAAAGTGGTCGTATGAGTTGGCACTCCCACCAGCAATGGAAGAGTATTCTGCTTTCAAAGACTTTCCTTCAAAGAATAATAAAGATATGCCTTTTCCTGGTACTTTTCACTAGTTGAAAGCCATGTATTGAATAGTTCCTTCTTCCCCAAGAGCTTTTTACATGTGCATCTTTCTTCTAATCACAGAAAGTATTAATGTTTGTGGTTATTACATCTCTTTTCCCTTCCTGTCTTCTCAAATGAGTTGTTTTAATTAATCCCCACTATGACATTGTTTTGCCAATAAAAAATTCAAAATCACCCACACAGCCTACTCTACTCCCACTTGAACATTTCCTGCCTTATACAATATAACCCAATCTATTATCTTTTCAATCTTATTACTTACTTTCTCTACTTCTTTTCATTACATAAATAATTAATAGCATACCATATGGCCAGGCATCAAAGATATAACTTTGTAGTTAAACACTCTGTTGTTTTAGAACTTTTAAACTTGTAGATGACCTAATCATTCTCCAGGAGCATATTTCAACGATATACTACCTGATTAAGAGTCTATGATTGTTTCCCGTTGAAATGTCTTACTTTTCCATAGACACATGATTGAATCTAGAGATCTTGTGAGCCTATTCCTTCCTTAGTTGCCTCCATACTGAGTAATTTCCTTTTTACTTTGTATAGAACATTTCAAATTAATTCACTATATGATGATTGATCATGAGCATTAATTGTTCTTGCTAAATTAGAAGGTCCTTGAAGACAATATTACGTTTCAATGATGTTTATATATTCTATGTCATCTGACATAATGTTCTGTAACCAGAACAAAGGAACAGAAATTAAAGTAAAATTAACTTGCTTAATGGCTATCTATAGCATTACCTTAATAGAGACCCTGGCTTTCCAAACTATCTTACCAAAAATTGTTAGAAAATATGAAGTCTGATTGACCAAACAGAGCTGGTGGATAGAGTATGAAAACGGACTTTGAGTATTTGATAAAAGGACTTTAAGAATTGTCTTCTTTTTTTATTAATTTATTCTTGTTACATCTCAATGGTTATCCCATCCCTTGTATCCTCCCATTCTTCCCTCTCTCCCGTTTTCCCCTTATTCCCCTCCCCTATGACTGTTCTTGGGGGGGGGGTGGAGAATTGTCTTCTTGATTACACTCTCACAACAGTATTCATTTCAACTTTCTTCTGGACATTATTTAGATTTTCTGTATTTGTTTCATCTCTACATTTCCAAGATTTGAAAAAATCCTCCTGAATCAGCCTAACCATGCCCTACCTTATAGAGCATGAAAATGCTCTGCATCCTTCTGGCAAGTAGTCAACGAATCCTTGTATGTTTGTTGAATATGACTCTCCCTGTTTCTTAGGAAGTGTCCAATAAACTTCTCACCTTGCTAACTGGCTGTATGTACCCACCTCCCATTGTATTTATAAGTTGGCATAAGGCTTCTCTCCCTTACTGTGAACCCATAGAAAAATCGACTTCCTCGAATAAATTCTAGGTTCTTCATTGTCTTTAAAAATGTTCAACAATAACTTCAACAGTAACAGAATGCATATTTCATTTGATGAGTTTACTTAAGTAATCTCAGTAAATTTTATACTGCTGGTAATATGTTAAATATACTATTTGAAAATTTAAGAATATTAATATTATTAATTCCTCTCCTCATTGACATCTAAAACATAGTTCTTTTTTTTTTTTTTTTTTTTTGTTACCTACAACTGTAGGTATTTATTTATTTTTTATTAATTTATTCTTGTTACATCTCAATGTTTATCCCATCCCTTGTATCCTCCCATTCCTCCCCCCCCCATTTTCCCATTATTCCCCTCCCCTATGACTGTTCCTGAGGGGGATTACCTCCCCCTATATATTCTCATAGGGTATCAAGTCTCTTCTTGGCTACCTCCTGTCCTTCCTCTGAGTGCCACCAGGTCTCCCCCTCCAGGGGACATGGTCAAATGTGAGGCACCATAGTACGTGAGAAAGTCATATCACACTCTCCACTCAACTGTGGAGAATATTCTGACCATTGGCTAGATCTGGGAAGGGGTTTAAAGTTTACCTCCTGTATTGTCCTTGGCTGGTGCCTTAGTTTGAATGGGACCAAGAATGGTCAGAATAGTCTCCACAGTTGAGTGGAGAGTGGGATATGACTTTCTCACATACTCTGGTGCCTCACATTTGACCATGTCCCCTGGAGGGGGAGACCTGGTGGCACTCAGGGGAAGGACAGCAGGTTACCGAAAAGAGACTTGATACCCTATGAGCATATACAGGGGGAGGTAATCCCCCTCAGTCACAGTCATAGGGGAGGAAAATAAGGGGAAAAGGGGAGGGAGGGAAGAATGGGAGGACACAAGGGATGAGAAAACCATTGAGATGTAACAAGAATAAATTAACAATAAAAAATTAAAAAAAAAAGAAAAAATAATAAAATAAAATAAAAAAAATAATAAAACATAGTTCTTGTTTCTTTTTCTTTAAGATCGTGTGTAAGATGTGTGATCAATGACTAGGCCTGAAGAAGTTCTATTACATAGATTGATTTTTGCCTCCAAATCTTAGAAATTAAAAATATACTAGAACTCCAAAAGCACAATGACAAGACACTCAGATTTGTGTCAAACATTCAATCCTACCTCCTGAGACTGTTATGCATCATCTGTAGAATAGATATAGGCTTTTCTTGCCTAATAATAAATAAGAAGTTTTTTTTTTTTTGTTTTGTTTTGTTTTTTTTTTTTTTTAGTAAGGTGCAAAGCAACAGACAGGAGAACAAAGAGAAAGACTCATTATCTGATTTCATTGTAAAGTTGATAGCATAAAGTGGAATTTGGAGGAAAATTGTATGAACAAATGGTACATCTCCACTTTTGGCCCTGAATACCTAACTAATGACTGGGTTGTGTTTTTATGTGCATATTACAAATTTGAAAATATATTCCACTCTCATTAATTTTGTATTTTTTGACAACTAGCTGTGGTGTAGCTGGTCTACTTAATAATGTTTCAATAAACCAAGTGAATGACACTGAAAAACAAAACAAAACAAAACAAAACAGACCATGAGAGCTTCTTGAGTCTTTATTGTTTTTCTTTTCTTATCACTACTCCAGAATGCAGTAAGTACTTCTACTTATCTTTGAAGCCAGAGACTTGTTGGTACTACTTACTACAGAGCTGCAAGGACAAACACTATCAGATACTTGTCAAAACATTTCGGTCTTAAACATAGTGAGAAAATTGTAAAAGGAAGCCATTCTGAGCACTTAAAACTCAATCCTCACCTTTAAAGTGTTTTTTTTTTAAGAGTATGGGGGGAAGCAACTTTATAAGGTTTAAAATTAGATTGGCCTATTACATAAAAAGAAGCAGGCTTGTTATAGTGGGAATGGATGTTGTAGGTTGTAAATTTCCCCATGAACTAAAGGAAATCAGGAAAGTAAAATACAAAGCATAATAAATACTATGAACTGTCTGGGTCTGTGTGAAAAGAGACTTGGCCACTTTTTTTTTTAAAGCCATGTGGTAATGACATTAAAGTGTGTAACATCAGAGCCTGGGGTAGCTGGAAACAAGGAAAACATTGGCTACATCATGAGAGGAAGTCATGCAGAGGGCTGTGGACAGGAATGGGGCAAAAGGTCAAAAGGATTGCTTGACCTTTGAAGAGTCAATAATCTCCTCAGAATAAAGGGTGCACACAAACATAAACCTCAATATAGTGGCTTATACTGCTTAGCTTTGTGTAACTCAAAAGATTGTCATAAGTGAGACAATTATTCGAAACAACACTTGGCAAAGTTTCAAGACTATGAAGAAAATTGTATATTTATAACCAGCATTTGAACCATAGTTTAAAACTGCATATTAACAGCATAGATGGAGTACATGACAAAGCTATATGGTGAACCGGGATGAGACCCATTCACACTATTTTGTTCTAAGTAATTGAGCACATACATTGTTAGACACTCTAGGTCTGATAAATTTTGGTTTAATACCACATGCATGGAAATCTATGTACTTCAAAATGGAAAAGTACAGGAATTATAATTTGCATATCATTTTGTCCAAATGTCACAAGCATTTAAACCATGTTAAGGAGGGTGAAACTGACAATCACTTAGAAGACATGCACATGAGACAGCAAGCTATGCACTGGGCTCCAAGGAGTGTAGCTGCCAAAAAGTACTCTGGAGAGCAGGCCAGGAGAGGAACCTAGCTACACTACAGTGACTGTCT
Source organism: Acomys russatus (assembly GCF_903995435.1). Lineage (NCBI taxonomy): Eukaryota > Metazoa > Chordata > Mammalia > Rodentia > Muridae > Acomys > Acomys russatus. Next base: position 103,987,526 of record NC_067137.1, on the reverse strand, counting down.
GAGGTTATGACAATAACCATCTGGAAGGACAGAAATTCAGCTCAAAGGACAGAAAATGGTGCAATGTAAGGTTTGAGGAGGGAATTGGCTTCAGGAAAGGCTGAATCAAGGGTTTTAAGCAGAAACATCACATCCTTGTCGGTATGTATTTTTCCCAGAGTCTGTTTGTGATTGTGCTAGTAATTTTCTAGGCATCCTCCTCTCCTGTAACACACAAATCGGTCAACTCAGCTCTGGATTCATGTTCGCATAGGTTTTGTTTTGTTTCTTTTTGTTTTTTGTTTTGCCTTGACTCAAGGTTTCTCTTTGTATCCCTGGTTGTTCTGGAATTTACTCTGTAGACCAGGCTGGCCTCAGACTCAAAGATTTGTCTGCCTCTGTATCCTGAGTGCTGGGAAGAAAGGTGCATGCCACCACTGTCTGGTGCATATCTTTGTGTTTTATCATTGCATATGGGAAAGCAATTTCTCTTCCCAATGCATGTACATCATTGCTGTCTATGATTTTCCAAAATCTTTATGATCACTCCGGTGGCTGAGGGAGAGACACCTGAAGAAATCTGATTGACAAGGGGATCAGTTATCAGTTTAGAAATACACAAACTTCTTTGTCTTTTTGGAAGTTAAGTAGGGTGATTTAAATACATGTTTATTTGCATACCAGCACAAAACCTAATTCTGCCAATGCCTGGCATCAAAGAAAGAGGAGGGATCTAGCCTTCTCACTTCTGCCCTGTTATCTCCACAAGCTCTTGGCCTTTTTAGTTGTTCTACTGGTAAGACTTCATCTTGCAGCTTTGCCAATCCCAAGGGTTGCAGTTCAGCTTCTCCAGCGTTGGGTTCCTGGAGGTCTCCTGGATCATCAATATCCAGTCAGTGGCAATTCTTCTGGAGGAGTTTCTTTAACTTCCTTTGGTCTAACTTTTACTGTCTATCAAACAGTATGATGACAGGACCCACTTTGTAGCTATGTGAGAGAGCTGGGCATGGTGGCTGATACCTTTAATCTCACCACTCTGGAGGTAGAGGAAGACAAATCTCTATGACTTTGAGGCCAGCCTGGTATACAAATTGATTTCCACGGCAGCCAGGGCTGTTACATAGGGAAATCTTATCTCAAAGAAACAAAAAAAAAATTCTATGAACAGAATTCCAAGAGAGCGTGAAGGCAGGATTTGGGCTTGCTGAGTTTTAGCCTTGGTAGACAGGAAATAACTACTCAAGTAAATTTTTAGTTTGCTTGCTAAAAGAGGTATCTTTTTTGATGTTCATTAACAAAATATTGAAAATATATCAATTAAACACTTTGAAAACCATTTATCCTAGCAACTGACCATACTGGGCACATCCTTCAGACTAGAAAAGCATAGTTTAGAATTTTTAATAAAAGCTAGGACTGATGAGGACCTGGTAATGCCTAGAGAGATGTCAGTTTTCTTGTCAGTTATGTTTAAGAGAATATTTGCTTGTTTTCATTTTTATGTAGAAAATGATTTCAATATTTAAAATGAAAAGTCAAACAATACTTTAAAACATATTTTTATCAGCGAATGTCTTTGTATAAAAATGTCTAATTATTATTGCTGTTTAGTGTATTGTTTAATTCCGAAGTAAATTTGCCATTCAACTTGTCATCTCAGAGTACTGTAGCTCATTTATTTCCCATTTCTTAATTGTGTGTGTGTGTGTGTGTGTGTGTGTGTGTGTGTGTGTGTGTGTGTATGTGTGTGTGTGTATGAGAGAGTTTTGCTGTCTCCAGACAAAAACAACAGACTAAAACAGATGAAAGTTTAACAGCATTCAAAAGAAGTGGCTTCTGTGTTTTGAAGACAGGATACAGTTGCTTCTATAGCTTTGGCTCCAGAAATTATATGCAAATTTAATCACCCTTCCTGAACACAAAGAAACCTTGCAAGATACATAGCTGGAGAGTAATGTCACTTCATACCTCATAAATCATAATCTAAAACATGCACTATTTTAATTGCCCCATTAAATAATTAAGTTTGACTTAAGAAGCAAGTCACACCCATTCTGGAGGCACTCCAGAATAGACAGGCTGATGTTTGCTTAATGAATACCTATCTTCAGAGAGCTAACTGCTTTCATCCATTATGCCTGCATGCTGGTGGGCATTCTGATTTATTTGAAACAGTTCATATAATCATTTAAATTCAGTTAATGAGGGCCTTATATTTTTCTCTCATCAGTTCTAATTTAAGAGTAATTACAAATCGAACAAATGATTGGTCAAGGATTCTGCTAGCTTCTTTTTGGATATTTCTCATTTAAATTGTACACTTCAATAGGAACGAAGAGTTTGAGATCATCTACACTTGTAGATCTCCATGAGGTCAAGGTTTTGACATCTGGTATTTGTTTTTTCAAGAGACATCTTATTCAAAATCCCAACAGATAAAGTAGATTTTCATGCTTGACCTAAGGGTATGTCTCACCTACTGACCTCTGGGAAATCCATCAGGAAAAAGAATGGCATGATACGGAATTTCTCTGTTTTACTTGTGAATATCAAAGATTGTGACAGAAATTTTTTTCACTTAATCATTTCTAATATTTCTTTTAATTTCACTGAGTGTGTGGGTGTGCATAAGAGGGAGAGAGACAGAGAGAGAGAGAGAGAAGAGAGAGGAGAGGAAGGGAGGGAAAGTGTGTGTTGATGTGGGTGTGTGGGTGTGTTGATGTGGGTGTGGGTTATGATTTTAAGGTATATTGCATGAGTGCATGTTTGCATCAAGGTCAGAAGTCAACCTGATGGTCACTGCTTAAGCTGTGTATCTTGTTTTTGGGAGACAGTGAGTGTCTCTTATTGGCTCAGAAGTCACAAATTATGATAGTATGGCTGGCCAGTATGCCCAAGATCCTGCTGGTCCCGGTTTCCCCAGCACTTGGATCAGAAATGGTGGCCTTTATTGCTGACTTTTTAGTGTGGGTTCTGGGGATCAAGCTCAGCCTTCATGTTAGATAGCAAGTACTTTCCTGATATAACTATAGTCCCTATCCTTCATTTTATTCAGTTTAATGTTGGAACTGATGTAACTTTGTCCACTGAGCCAACAGAGTTGAAAAGACATGTCACAATTGCTCTTATGTTACTGTTTATGGAAAACAATTACTTCTTGACTCTGTGGCAGTCAAAATGTCTTGCACTCTCTTGCTACTCTTTGTGCAATACTTAAAGGGAGTGCCTGGATTTACATTGGATGTATTTCTGTACAAATTGCCACATCAATACTGATGTCACCACTTGAAGGAACTACTTCAAATAATGAACAGCTTGATGCCTCCCTATGCCTAATATGCATTCCAATATTAGGAGGAGATTATTGCAAAGGGAGTGGTGAAAATGACACAACTTCCTATTCTTTCCATACTTTAATTACCATTTGCTTTATCACTTGCCTTACATTGATTGAGGAAGAATTCGTAAACTGCATTTGATAGATACTATACAGCATGCATAAAAATCAAGTATATACTCCTGAAAACAACAAAAGTGGTCTGTTTCCATAACAAAACTTTTCTCATGAGAGACATTGGGAATGATGTGTAAAAATGTGATAAATCCTTAAAACCACTTGTTAAACAAAACCAAAATTTCTGTCTGAGGGAGGTAGGTAGTCAAATCAGCAATCTAACACAGATAGGCAGACAAAAAGACTGATAGACAGACAGACACACACACACACACACGCACACACACACACACACACACACACACACACACACACAGAGAGAGAGAGAGAGAGAGAGAGAGAGAGAGAGAGAGAGAGAGAGAATATCCTACATGTGGTATGTACAGAAGAAAATGTTTCTCTATGCATATTTTATTTACTCTTCAACAGAAACTCTGAATTTGACTTATTTCTACTCTACTCATGAAGTAGCTAACAGTCAATACGTTTGTGTGACTGGCATAGATGATATAGTACGGCAGGAATTCATAAAATCTGAAGTAAGTTGAACTTTGATTCTTTTTTTTTTTTAAACACAACGTGCCTAAAGTATTTGGGGTAATAGTCATTGTACAATAAAATCAAGATATTTCATTAAGCAGGGTAATTTGGTATTTATGGAAAGACAGAAGACTAAATGCATTTGCTGATCTTTGCTTTCTTCTACTCTGTGTACATAAATTTCTGGCATTAATTTTCCTCCGTGAAACAGAGGAAACACAAAAGGATGCTAACTCTACTACATTGTCTGTCGTGGAGATCAGTAGTGAAAATGTTGTCTCTGAGAGCTTAATCCCAGATACTCAGAGTGTGGGATAGACTGAACTGCAGTAGCTACACACAGTGTGTTCTGCCAAGTATGGGGTCATCCTGCAGAGTTTGTTTTGAGGAGGTCTGTGAAGAAAAGCCTGTGATGTCCAGAAGCCCTTCTTCCCTTGATCTCGCATACTGGGGTCAGGGTATGAGGAGAGAGGACATTAGGATGTCCCAGTTTCTTCCTCTGAAATTGTTTTTGAGCCTGTAGTTCCTGTTATGTTAGGTGCTTCTGCAACACCGTGCTTAGCACTGTTTCCAAAAGCTGGAGATTGGTTATGTGAATGGAAACAAAAGGATATTGATGTAAGGCTCAAAAAATTATGTGTAGCATTTAAATGGTTATTTCTGTAATGAAAATGATAGGTTTAAAAGACATCTAAATGGTGTTCCACAATGAGTCACTGTCCTGGGAGGAAATGAGCAATAGAATGGAGAAAACTCACCACCAGTTCTTTCAGATGGTTCTTTCAGATCGTGCTCCTCCGTCCCTCCCACCAACTCACAGCCTCACCTCCTGGAATGGTAAAGAATTTACATCCCTTGACTTATGGCATGCAAGCCTACAGGACAAAAAGAGCACTTCCAGAGAAGGTGGGTTGTGCTCTAGGGATCCCTGAGGAATCTCAAAATGAAACCACACCAAAGTGCTGCCTCTGAAGAAGAGCTCAATACATGTACATAAGCAAAGCTTGTGTACAAATTGAAGCCATACCAATAATGCAGCATTTCTAAGAAGACAGGCACTGGCCATCCGTGTTTGCTGAGTACTTTGAATATGGATAGGGCATTGGTAAATATACTGTGGATATACTAAAACAAAATTAATGTATATTTTATCTACTATTTTCCTACTCCTAATGAGATGACAGGACATTTCCAACTTATATTTTTGATTCACATTATTTCTGTAACAGAACAGAATGACCTAGATTATACTTGTGGATATTTTGTGTATTGTGCTAAGTGAAATGTGAATTTTTAAAGGTTTTTAAACTAATAGAAATAGCAGACATTAAGGTTTGATTAATTCAATTTTTCTAACATTATATATGAGAACATTGCTTACTGAATATTGGCTAAATAAATAGACAAAAGCATAAATACAATAGCCATACTTTTAAAGTATGTGTTTATATCACTAAATTTCTGTGATTTGTGGTTTTGGTAGTTACAAACATTTTTCATAGACAGAGGTTATTTTAAATGGTAATGTATGATTTAATAACATTTAAAATCTTTGAAATCTTGGCTCTTTAAATTTGGGAATTTTTAATTAAAATTGTTCTGCGGAATCAGGAGGAGTGACAGGACAGGAGGCTATGATCAGGATGTATTCTTCAAGAGAAGAATAAATAAAAGATAAAACAAAATTTTGATAAAATCTTAAAAACACAATTGTTCTTTGATCATTTCAAGCATGTTTGTAATACATTCTGTTTACATTCACATCTCACACTCTTTAATATCCCTTGACCTACATCCCACAAAATGATTACCCACTTTCTAGTTTTATTGTTTTGTTCCGTGACCCACTGAGTATAACAAGGCCTATCTGTATGCTTATGGCTGTGCAACTATACACTGGGACACAATGAGCCCAGTTGAATTCAATGACTATTCCTCTCAAGGAATCTATACCTAGCCAAACTTCATCAGGAAGAACAAGAACCAACAAGCCCAGGCTTGAGCAGACCTTTTGGACACATCCACAGTTGCTCTGAGCTCATCATTGCACTAGTTGTGTCATTTTCTAGGCTTTATTAAAGGAACATGTACTACTATGCAGAATTCACAGGCTTGCAGAATCTGGCTATGCCTCTTTTATAGGTGTAGACTGTGTAGCTTTCCTCTCTTTTGCTTGGTTAAATTTTAATTGAATTCTAAGAGATTTCAGCTTTTGAAATTAATCACTGTAAATCTTTGATTATGACATTACATGAATAGCATTTTGTTTTGTTGTTATCACATTTTTCATGTCTGATCGACCAGGCCTATTCTCCATATATTAAACTAACTTACCTGTTCATTGTCAGTTGAGTTCTTCTCATCATTTGGTCACAGCTTGAGGATCAGTGCAGATCACTGTCTCTCATCACTGCTTTAGACTTTTTAATCAGGAGCTCTGAAGAGGGCTAAAACAATCGTCGGCCTAGGGCTGGTTTTAAGACATTTATATTTCTCCCTCTCTTCCATTATTGCTATCTAGCCTTTTGAAATTCCCAAGGTCTTATTTAGAGCACATGTGTTTTTTTTTTTTTTTTTTTTAAATGAGTCAAAAATGATAAAAAAAAATCTACCTAGCTTAGAATAAATAATTTTTTTAACTTCTAAAAGATTTCTTGATGGTGACATCTACATTTGCAATACCACTGTGAGGAGGAAATGGGTTTTCCTTTTCACGGGAGCGGTTGGCATATGTTTTCTCTCAAGTGCTGTGGGAAACAACAATCCAAGGTTAGAAAAGGGTCATCAGGTTCTACTGATAGTCTGTAACAACTTGTAAAACTCTGCTTCCGCCTCATCAGGTAAGGGGATAGCATTCTTCTTGACACCAAGAGTAGACTCGACTCATACAACTAGTCTGATGACATTCTATCGTGTCGGAGGTTTTCTACTAAAAGAATTTTAAGATATGATTCAGAAAATAACTCTTTTGGCTAGGCAAAAATAATGCATAGCAATGAACAGATCTTGCTCTTCACTTTTAAACAGGGTTAAGAAATTTACATAAATGATGCCCTCCCTCCCCTTCTCTTCCTCTTTCTCTCTTTCTCTTTCCTTCTACTCTAGACTTAAACTCAAAATCCAAGTGTGCCAGTCTCCTGAGGGCCAGTATTACAGGTACACATAAACCCTGTACATATCATTCTCAGTTTAATGTGATATTTACTGGAGGAGCCTTTATCTTACGGAATTCTGTGTAGAATTTTTGCTGTTGTTGGTGGTGGTGGGCACTGGGCAACCACTGAAAGTATATTTGTCTGCTTGGAATCATTACATTTATCATTTATTTTACAATGAACTATAGGTATTGATATGCTTAATTTTCAGGTATTAGTACAATAAGATCCACCTCATACTGGCTTATATTGCCTCTCTCAGCTTATCATCACCCTTGGGAATAGTGAGTAAATTTCAGAGCTACAGGGAGGCAGAAGACTTGCTGTGCTATAGAAGGTCATGCATTACAGGGAAGTTTTTTTTTATTTTTTAATTTTAATATTAATTTATCTGATTGTTCTTCTGCTATTAAACCATGAATATATCAGCTAATAAAATAAAAATAAATCTGAGAAAACTAAAATAGAATTACATCTTAAATGCTTTCTTTAATACTAAGGCTCTATAATTCTTCCTATTGCCCACCTACATGCCTTAGCAAAAATAATTAGAAAGACTCATTATATCAACCAGTTTGTCAGAATCTGATCCAAAAACTTTTATTGAATCATTGACCTGAGTGACAAAATAATGAAATGAGATGAGCTACAAACTGTTTTAGTAACCTCAATCTTTCAGCAGGGCATATAAATCTACATGGGATATGGAAGTCAGATATTTTTGTAACTATATGTGCTTGCCAATACCCTGTTGACATAAGAATCCCACTAACCTGTGGTCTAACGTTTTTTTGAAAACAGAGTGAGTACATAATAATATCTAATAATGTCATGCATCATTACACGAATAGAGAAAATAATATCTATGAGTAAATTTTATTAGTTTTGGATAATATTATTTTTATCCAATTCTCATTGGTGTTACATTCAGCTTTGGAAGGGCATAACAGCTTTAAAACATGTCATTGTTCTGTAGCAGTAAGTAGAGTTCACCTGACACAGTTTGTCTGAAATTTAAATTGAGGAGGTTGCAGTTAGAATCCAATTCATTATGATGCCACTGGAGAAGTCGATCAAAAATCTCTGTTTGCTTCATTATACACTTGTCTGATTCAAATCCATTTATATCTAAAATTTGCTAATTCCAAAGACTGACAAGATGACAGGAAACAGCTGGTAAAAGGAAACACAGTTCTTACGCTCATTTATATAATTACAAGCAGGTTTTCAGGAATGTTCAGAGGGATTGCTTACAATTATGGTCTATTATGATGCCATAGATCTTCTTCCCATAGTGAGTAGTCAAATGTACCACGTTCTTTCCATAGAGATATCAATTTAAAATTTCTCTGCAAGAATAAATTACTAAAGGAAATCTTCTGAAATAGTTCGAGTGTAACTTTATTTTTCCTGTGTTCAGGAACTAAATTTTGTGATGTTAAGATCACATGTATAATAGAAAAAATATGAGTAAAGCCATCAAAATAAGACTGAAATTGGGAGATAATTTTTCTTGCTACAAGTGACTTTATACATCAATTGACTTTATTTCAGCCATATTAATGACCATTCCTGACATTTTTTTTTATAAAATCAAATGTTTGTATTTAAAATGATTTAGTGTGTGTGTGTGTGTGTGTGTGTGTGTTGTGTATTTGTCTGTCTGTCTGTCTATATTTCTGTCTGTCCGTCTCTCTGTATCTCTGTCTGTTGGTCTGTCTAAGTGAGTTTGTATCAAGTGTATATAGTGCATACAGAGACCAGAGGAGAGTGTCGTATTTCTTAGACCTGAAGTTACAGGTGGTTGTGAGTTGCCAGACTTGGTACTAGGAACCAAAATCAGGTCTTCTAGAAGGACAGCCTGAAACCTTAATTACTGAGCTGTGCTCTTTTAATCCCCAGGTAACTTTGCTTCTCCTAATTACTTGAAAATAGTAGCATTTATAATTAGAAACAGGTTCAGATTTTCTAACTACAGACCCAATTACTGTTTGCCTTTAATACATAATGCATCATTAGATGTTCTAGTTTGTTTTTGCAAAAATATTTATAAAATTTGGCTTTATCGTTACCTTACATAACTATGGAAAAGTTGTACAAAATCCAGTAATAAAACCAAACCATCTTAGTTTAGTAGTTTAATTCACATATACCTGAAATTATGTGTAGATGGAATAAACAGAACAGACCTTTGCTTACTTGTTCATAAATTTCTCACTGTGACTATGATTCTATGCTCCTTAACTTTAGCCGTACGGTATCTTTTTTCTTGATGATGGACTTTAACTATCAAAGCCATGGAACACTTTCTGTCATTTGTACCAATTTTAGAAGGATAAAAGTATACTATGCCTATCTGAATTAGAAACATGCAATGTTCCTGGCATGTTGGTACATGGCCTTAATTTCTACACTCTGAAAGTGGCTGCAGGAGTATCAGGGTTTCAAAGTTAGCCTAAACCATCTTGTATTGTACAAGCCTGTCTGAACAACATGTGATTCATTCTCAAACAAACAGAATCAATGAATAAACAAACAAGAATTTATATGAAAACCAACACATTCGAAGACACTAAAAGAACATTCTTAAATATGTTTTACATATTATTTCACACCATATTTTAAATATATGTCAAAGTTGGCCCAAAGGGAAGTTTTGTTTTTGTTTAAATTATTATTGGTCTTTAGTTGTTGTGTGGTGCTGGGAACAGAACCCAGGGCATTGTGGATGCTGGTTAAACCATTATACAATTGAGCTATTTTAGCAAGATGAATTTTATAGACTTTGTGTGTAAGGTAAAGTGCTTAGAACTTTAGAAATATTAAAACAAAGGAGACATGGATTTGCTACTCTCCATAGGTTTGTGCACCTCACATGCTAGACATGATTACTATAATATTAATTATAAATATTCATTTGGTAACTAAGTATTAACAAGGGAAATCCAATTTAGTTGTCTAATCAGTGTGATCTTCATAGTTAGGAGATAATTCTGATCTTTCCATACACTTTGGCCAGGTTTCTGGTTCTGGAATTTCCCTTTTATTTCTACAAAATTAAAGCTATCATTAATAAATCTGCACACACACACACCACATCCCATCACACAGTGTTTTTGATGCATGGATCATTAGACAAACAAGGACTATATTTTTGAAAAGAAAGAAAGGGTTTGTTTTTTCAGATCTGTAAAAAAGCTTTCTGACTTGGATGTAGGGTTGAGGTACAGTGGTAAGGGCAGTTAAGTAGCTTAGTAAGAGCTGTTAAGTAGTTTAGTTGTCATCTTAGCTGCAAAGGCAGAGGCCACAAGTGTAATATGATGAGGCAGTGAGTTTTCCTGCGTATGATATCAGAAAAGTGTGTTCTCCAAGGCTGGGAAGTCATTACAGAAGGTCACCATGGGCCCACAGCCAAAGTTTTGACTGATTATGTATAGGATGAGGCCTTCAAAACCAATAATAATCAGATTCTGTGGATATGTGAACAGGTAACCAATATAGGAAGTCACTTGGACCGGAGCAGTAGACCAGAGGGACAGACAATTTGTCAAGAACTTGGGCATTAATTTGATATAACACTAAGTCCATGCATTTAAATAATACATATTCTCTGGAATAAGAGATATGTCCTAGGACATATCTATCCACAAATATATTCATATCATAAAGACTAAAATAAAACTATAGTAACTTAACTTCATTTAAATAGTAGAAACAAGAACAACGAAACCAAAAACATTGGCACATGTATACACACAATTAACTTTTTAAAAATAAGTTAATCATAAATTTCTACTAGGAAGAGAGAAACAGGGATCAAATAGAAATATTATCTGATACAAGAGATACGACTATTTTTATGGACATTAAAATAGCAATAAAGGAATACCATGGGTGATTTTTGTCAAATAATGTCATGAATGGAATGGGAAAAGTTCTGGAAAACCAAAATTGACCCAACTTGACAAAGATAAAAATAGCAAATCTGTGAATTGTTAGTAATGAATTTAAGTTTTTAGAAAAGTCATACAGGTTCCTATGGATTCAATTATAATTGTTTTTTAACACTGAAGAACACACTCCAAGTTCATATGAACTACTTTGATTTCAAGTAAAGGAAGGCAAATATATGGTATTTCCAACATAGTTTCACAAGTATAAACCCAGTACCAGACCACTTAGAAAAACGATGTTACGAACATACTATACTGTTCTCACATTATGATCACTGATATTAAACTAGGGAAAAAAACAGAGAAGATGTAGCTACTGAGTAAAAACCTCAGTGTCTTACCACAGAAATGTAAATTAAAGTCACAACGGAGTGTAATAAATTGAATGAAATTTCAAAAGCCCCTCCCCCAAAGAGTTTAAAGAAGACCTTGAAAAATAGAAAGATTGTTAGAGGGAATGTAAAATTTTAATTGTTTTGGAACTCTGGCAGATTCATAAAAGCATATGTGCTAGAATTAGACATTCTTCTGTTAGGTGTAGCCCCAAATACCCACAGAGATATTCATACACTTAATTAATAGGAAGTCAAAATTGGAAAGATTCCCAATGTCTATTAACTAAATGGATTGACATTGTGGCCTATTTACATTGTGGGGAGCTACAGAATAATTTAAAGGGTGTATACTGATGATTAATAAAGAACACAGAAAAATATAATCATAGACATACTGTATGATGTGGTTTATATGTAGCTCCAACCCAGTGGTATTCATCATCAGAATAAGAAGTAAGGAGCCAAGCAAGGTGACTTACACAAATATTCATTTACTTGAGAGACCAAACCAAGACTATCATGAATTTCTGACCAACCTGGGTAGCATAGCAAGATCTTTTCATGTATAACCAAACAAAAGCAAATAAAAATCCAAATACAACAAACAAAAAGCAAAAGGAAATGAGAGAAGTGTTGTCTAAATTGGGGGAAATTATTGGAAGTGAATATGAGAGAACAACTTTCTGGAATGTTATAAAGTATTTCTTGTTAAAGATTATATATGAACAAGCATATCTAGGTGTCAGAAACCAACAAATGATTCATTTCATTTCAAGGAAATTTTATCTGTGATTAAAAAGATATTTATTGGTAGGCACCTTGTTCATTCTTTCTCCACTTTGCTGCAGTCATTCTAGCAAGAAGCTACTTCCTGTTTCTTCTTTTGTTCTTCCTGAATTGTAGATCTGAAGGCTGAATCTTTTGCAATTACATTACATTGGTACCATATTGAATATGTAAGCATTAAAGAAAATTTAACAGGATAAAAAATAATGAATAAAAGTATGTTAGTTCTTGGAATTGTGAAGGGAGGTATTTTGAAAAAGAGAAGTCTTATTCACTCCATGCAATAAGTAGAAGGAAAGGAAAGATCATTATGCTATCTGCCTTCTTACATGTGCAGCAGTCCTCTCTCTCCGTGGTTTTTATCATTCATGATTTAGGTAACTTGCTTAGCTTCTGCCAGATGGCGTTTCTTGAGAAATAGCAGACATAAATGATTCACTATATGCTCCCTAGTCACTTAGTAGGAGTCTTTTTCTGCTTCTGAGATCAGCTGCCACACTTCCGCAGTGCTCCGTGGTTCAAGCAACACACATTTTATTTCACACAGCCCTAAAGTACAAGGAAATGTATGCTGGCAATTTGGTTAATAACAAAGAGAGGGCATAAAATGTTTCTTTTAAATTAAATTCTGGAAGTTCTTTACTTAATGAGGAATGAGGAAAAAAAAACTTTAGACTGAGATTGTTAGGGTTAGAGTAAATCTATCACCCATGAGTTTGTGAAGATAGAAAGATATGTTTGTGGTGGCTTTGCTGTGGCATTTCAGGTTGCGGAAGTTACAGCCACAGTGCATTTTGATATCTTGCTAAAACCGAAGATGAATTAAACTTGTGGATAAATGACATGGAGACAAATCATGATTTGACTGAGATTTTTATGTTATGTCTTTGAAAATATGTAAAACTTCACGTGGCTCAAAGAAACAAACCACTCACTGCACGTAAGAGACCCTTACGGAGACTTGGAAAGAGGTTTGAATTGTATTGGTAATTTTTTGTTGTTGTTGTTGTTCTTAGTAAAAAAAAAATATCTGACAAAAGTGATTTCAGGAAGGGCGAGCTTTTCTCCACTTAAATTCTGAAAGCACAGTCCACTATTGAGCAGAACCAACGGTGGTAAGAGCAACTCTAGCTGGGGTTGCAGAACTGAGAGCCAGATAGTTACCCTACATCCATTAGCAGAAAGCCATGAGGGACAAACTGATGCCATGCTCCTTTTTACAAAAGTTCTTCAGTCTGGATTCTAGCACGTGAGTGTTGTCTATTCAAGGTGGGTCTTTGCTCTTCCTGGAAAACTCCATAGAGTCATGTTCACAGAGACTCTTGGAAGTTTGTCTCCTAGATACCATATTTTTTGGACCATAAGACACACTCAGTTTTTAAGAGTATTAAAACAATAAAAAGTATTCTGAACTAAACTAGTACTAGTATAATAAAATATTTATAAAATATAACAAAATATGGTAATATTAAATAATGTTAATTCAACAGGAGGAAAGACTTAGAGACTCAAGCACTTTTCTACTTTTCTGGAGACCCCCCAAACTCATCATCTCTAGTGTCAGAATTTAGGAAGCTAAGTTGCTGACAATTACTTGTATCACTTTCTTTGCTATCTTCATATATGATATTATTTTCAGTTCCTTCTAAGGCATTGCTAATGTCACATTTTTTGAATGATCATACAACAATGTCCTCCTTCAATTACTGAATTAATGTTTTAACCTACTCACAAACTTGAGAGATTGTGAGCTTCTTCATTTACCCTTTGGGAGTCAGACCATGATTCTCAGGCGCTGTCCAAATGTTCAACTCTTATAAAGACTTTAAATGGTTTGTTGACTGAAACTTCAAGAGTTTGCAACTGGCTGGTGAGAGCCCCAGGAATTACAGATAGATGAGTCCTCACCTCTTTATATCTGTTTTTGTTGTTTAATTAATATGTGCTCTGAACTGGCCAAGCACTAATAAAGTAGTTTTTGTCAGAAGCCCTCCAGGATATTTGGACCACACATTTTCAATCCATCTGTCTTCTTACATATGCAGAATGAACAATTTTGTCTTCTCCCATGTGCCCAGTAACAATTTCTGCATAGTAATGTGGCCCTACTGGAATCAAGTAGGGACAAATGTTAGCTTGAGCTTCCTTATTGTTACATATTTTTACTGCCCTTCCCCTGTCCCACTCCCTGCCGACCTGGACCCTGCACACATTCCTCAGCTGGCACACTGAAGACATCAGTAAGTGACCTCTTTGTTGATGACTGATGGACAGCAAATCAGACCATATTTCACTAATTTAGAGCCTGATCCCAGCCTCCTCCCTCCTCTTCTCCCAGTCTCATACTAAAGCCCAGCCTCTCCTTCTTGCCCCTCTCCTCAAAGAATGGGGGCAAAGAGTACCAGTGCACCCTGGCACCTCAAATCACAGCAGAACTAAGCATATTCTCTACCACTGAGGCCAAGCATGACAGACCAGCTAATGGGAAGGGATCTAAAGGCAGGCAACAGAGCTAGAGACAGCATCTCCTCCCATTGTTAGGGGACCCATGATAACCAAGCAGCACATCTGTTATTTATGTGTAGAGGGTCTCTGTCCAGCCCATGCATGCTCTTTGGTTGGTGGTTCAGTCACTGTGAACCCTCATAGCTCAAGTTAATTTACTCTGTAGGTCTCTTTATAGTGTCCTTGCCCCCTCTTGCCCCCTCTAGACATCCTCCCATTCTTTCAGAAGACTCACTGAACTTGGCCTATTGTTTGGTCATGGGTCTTTGCATCTGTTTCTAAGAGCTACTGGATGAAGCTTCTTAGAGGGCAGTAATACTAGTATCACTAAGAGTGTCAGGGGTAGTCACTCTGCCAAGGGATGGGTCTCAAATTGGGCCAGTCATTGCTTTGCCATTCATCCAGTCTCTGCTCCATCTTAATCCTATAGTTCCTGTAGGCAAGACAAATTGGGTTGAAAGTTTTTATAGGTTGGTTGGTGTTCCACTTTCTTCTTTGCAAGTCACAGCTAGGTACAGGAATTGGTGACTTCAGGCTCCATATACACGACTGCTAGGAGTCTCAGCTGGAGTCACACCATAGACTCCCTGAACCCTGCACTGTCCCAGAGATGCCCCCACTCACCAATTTCCATTCTCTCTCCAGGTCCTCTCCCTCACTCCTACACCCACCCTGCTCTTCCGACACATGATCCTCATCACAGTTACCGCCTCATCATCTCTTCCACTCAGTACTAAAAATACAGCCTACATAATGAACTTTTAAAGAGAAAATAATGGAGATGCTGTATCTGTTACAGAAAACTCTGCCATCAGAATTTGCTCAGTCAATCAAAGAGAAAAGATATTCCAAACAAGTTCTCAGTTGTGATGAAGTTGAAATGTTCTAGAAAAGATGTCAATAGAAACTATATTCGTGAAAATGCAAAGGAGGTAGAATGCATTTCATATTGAAGAACAGATTAACTTTAGTATTATGTCACAATAAAGCTAGCCTTATGCCATGAACTGAGGAACATGTCAAAAACACATAAAACATTAGATAGTAGATAATAGATAGATAGATAATAGATAGATAGATAGATAGATAGATAGATAGATAGATAGATAGAGGATAGTTGATCTCTACATGTACAGATAAATAAAACTATATTCATAGTATCAGTCATTAGCTATTATTGATAGTCTTTCACTTACATAATTTTAGTGCCTGTATTTTATTATATGAACATGTGTGTATAAAAAAAGCCGTCACACTTGTAGGCTTTGATAATATTCATAAGTTCAGAGAGTAACTAGGAACATTGCAAAATATCACCAATTGATACCAGTAATTTGTATACCTTTATTTCTTGTGTATAATATAAGTTTATATGCTTGCAATTTGTATAGAGAAGTATGTGTAAAGTACTTTAGTCATTGAACCTCCATTTGGGAAATATTTCATGTCAAATAGACCTGGTAGAACAATAAAATTCTCAAATTTCTTAATGGCATAAAATAGGTAACTAATTATTAATGTTTTTAATTGTCATTATTAGGATTGCCAATATCCTCAGATATGTTGGTGCAAATCAGCAATCTGAACACTTAGGTGGAGGTCAGGCTGAGCTTTGTGAATTTCTTTTTCTTTTTCTAATTTTTAGTTTTTATATTGTTTACTTTTTTTGCAAATCATTTTTTAATTAATTTATTCTTGTTACATCTCAATGGTTATCCCATCCCTTGTATCCTCCCATTCTTCCCTCCCTCCCATTTTCCCATTATTCCCCTCCCCTATCACTGTTCCTGAGGGGGATTACCTCCCCCTGTATATGCTCATAGGGTATGAAATCTCTTCTTGGTAACCTGCTGTCCTTCCTCTGAGTGCCACCAGGTCTCCCCCTCCAGGGGACGTGGTCAAATGTGAGGCACCAGAGTACGTGAGAAAGTCATATCCCACTCTCCACTCAACTGTGGAGAATGTTCTGACCGTTGGCTAGATCTGGGTAGGGGTTTAAAGTTTACCTCCTGTATTGTCCTTGGCTGGTGCCTCAGTTTGAGTGGGACCCCTGGGCCCAAATCTGCCTATCATAATGTTCTACTTGCTTGTAGCCCTCTCCCCTTGTCACTTCCCAATCCCAATCTCCCTCCCTACCCTTGTCCTCAGAAAGGTGATCCCTCCTCCTTAACATCTGATTTCAGCCTAAATGGGGACTTCCAGGACAGTCAAAGATAGAGAAAGCCATCAAATCTTGAAGAAAAAAAAAAAACAAAAAACAAAAAAAAACAACTAAAAATGGAAAGAATAAAATAGACATGGCCTTAATACTACAACCATATTTATGAGGTTGAGGAGTAGTTTTGGGTGGAAATAAAAAACTCATCTTTCTATGTTTAACATAAAAATTTTGAATGGTTTCCAATAGGTAGGGAAACATTGAGTAAACAACGAAGTGTGTGTGCTAGTTTTCTGTTATTGGAATATATAAGAAAATAGTAGATGCATTAAGGAAAAAGCTCTATCTAGTTGGTGGAATACATATAGAGATTCTAATCCATAATTGTTTGGCATTGTGAATGTTAGATCTGAGATGAGGGTGTATCCTACACCAGAAATCAACCTACTTACCTCATGGTCAAGTAGTGAAAGAGGGAGGATTCTACAGATATCTAGAAAGCAACTACTTGGTCCGAGCTGCTAAGAAGTCCAGGTTGGGATTCAAACTTCTAAAACATGTTCTCTTCCTCACAACACAAATGTTACTGTTAAACAAAGTAATCGTTTCTATGTAAGTTGATTCTCATGGTATTGGGAGAATAGACAATTCAACTCCCTGAACACCTGTTGGTTATATTTCCCAGGACACAGACGAGGCTTCACTGTGGATAAATCACTGTGATATCTCAGTTCTCATACCTAAATAAACACATCCAGGAAATGTAGTTTGATGTTGGCTTCAATATGATGCTGCATACAAATGTGTATTTGAATTTTTCTAAATCATAAAATAACTTAACCACAGTGATAATATGGCTTGCATTCAGGAATCATGGGGAACTATACGTGGAATTGTCTGTTTACAATCATTATCAGTATTTAATACAACTGATTACAGAAGAAAAAGATAGTTGTAAGAACTTCACTCTCCATGTGATAGAATAAATATTCATTTTGGGTGAATAGAGTGATTGGTTATCCTGTGTGTGTTCCGTAACCTTTTGTTATGTACAGAGACTGGTACTTGTGGCAGGGTCCTCAAACTGTTTAACACCCATCACAGGCACTGGGCTTGACAAAATGCAAAGAGTGGAGGTAGTAAACAGGCAGCTTTCTCCAGGAAGTGCTAAAAAATAGATCATAATACATGGCTCCTTTCCCCACTTATGTTTGTCTATAATTAAAAATGTTACCAAGTATAGGAAAATGTAAAATAAAAGATAAATAAAAAATATTTTCACAAATAATTTGCTTGATATTTTATTTAGTAATGGCAGCTGACTAAGTTCTATCCTAATCTCTAAATATTTTAATATTTAAAATTAAATTAAACTCACTCATCTAGTTAAATTTGTATCTTGTTTCTAAAGTTTCTATAAAGCTTTTTGTAGCAAGGTTATCTTTATTATTTTAAGGGTAGATGTAAAGATTATAGAAATACAGAAAAAAATATGTGAACAAATTATAGAACATTTAAATGGAGTATTGACATTTACAGTAATATTTCAGATTTGTTCTTCATTGATATGACAAATGTTATTCAATTTTGAGAAATCCTGATAATGAAAATTGAAATTCATCAATATAAATGATTTCATGCATTCTATATATATTCACAGTATATAGTGTGCTAAGTTGGCTATTAGAAAGAATGTTTTGAAATAAATTGTGTGTGAAAAATTATCCAAATGCTCTGGATATACTGGAATTGCTGAATGAATTTAAATAAAGATATGTAATATGAAGAGACACTGCAGATATAACTTACTGTCATCATTGATATTTTGTGATCATGGACAACTCAGGAGAGATTAGAAGGTCCCATGGCTATTTTCCTCATTCATCTTTTGGTACCTGACTGCTTCTCCTTCCCAAAATCCTCTCTGTCCCCAAGAGACTACAAACCTTCACCATGCCAAACTTCCTCCGACCCTGCCCAGGTATTGGTTTTCTTTATTAGTCAAGCAGGGAAGTAAGGTTAAACCGCAATACTTGGGGTATGTGACAGTCTGCAGTGAGAATCTCAGGGGGCAAGCAAATAGAAAGCACCAGATTATACGCAGTTTTCTTTTCTGTTTAAATAAAAAGACAACTTTAAAAATAAAATAATATACAGTAAGAACAATTATGAAATATTAACAATTATGAAACAAAAATCAATAGGTATGATTTACTTACATAATATGTAGTTAAAGGGTATTTGGCAGCCTTGAAGAAAATATTATCTACGCATCTAGGAGACTCTAAAATTCTGTATCTAAATTATTTTCTATCAACCTATTAACCTAAAACATCTACCTAGGCCTTAAAATATCTTTTTGATTCTCAAAAAAGCTAATCTTAATTGCAAAGATATAATAATTAAAGTAATTAATTTTATTGGCTTATGTTCACAGTACCCACCAATTACTTCAGATCCCAGAAGTCTTTGACTTGCATTATTTTATAACCAATATGTAGCAAACATGCGCTCTCAATACTCTGAATGGATTGTGAATTATGGGACTAAATGAAAGACTGTGTCTAGCTGCATTACAACACAAAGCCAAGTAGCTCGTTGATGACTGACTCTTGTAGAGTCACCTGAAGACAGTAATGCAACAAAGCATTGTGTCTGTTTAAAATGCCTACCAAAGAAAAATTGCAATTATTCATTAATAATAATTAAGGAAAGTAAAGATTTCATGAAAACTGATAGTCCTTAGATTTAAAAAGAATTTTAGGAAGATATTTTACAGTAACAATGTTCCATGTCCGAGGTATTCCCTACAAAAAGGTTTAATTTCTGAGGTTTGATTTTGTTGGCAGGATTTATTCCTAAATGGTGTGGTATCTTTCATCTGATGACTTGCATTATATGTTTTACTTGTGGGATGGTGGAACATAAGTGTTCAAAGCTAGAGATTACTTCTTTTCCTCCAAATTGTAAAATAGTTTTAATAATAGAAACTTCTTAATATAGAATAGTTTTCTATAAAATATGCAGTTTGTTTCAAGAAGATAGGGCAAAATATATCTTATTTTCCCTCTTGTTTATCAGCTTTAAGGTAGACTTGATTCTGTAGTCTCTTCCAAGGAACCCACTAAGATTTGTGTGTTGGAAGAAGCAGATTGGATACGACAGTGAATTTGTGAAAGTCAAACAGAACTGATGAGTTTAAATTCACTGGAAACACCATTTGGATTGCTGTTGATCTAATTCCACCTTCCATTAAAGAGAGTCCTTTAGAGTTACCTCTGAATTAATTTTCACGTGGATTAGAAATCAGCTACAGTTGCTTTGAAGTACCA